>NW_006159974.1:993499-1029159 GCF_000334495.1 Tupaia belangeri chinensis | reverse complement strand
CATTGTAGGTAAAACAGCTCCCTGTAGCATATTTAAAATTCACTGCATGGCCAGGACAGGGAAGCAAGCCTAACACAAGAGAAACTAGGAGATTTGAGGATATTTCTAATCTTTGGGAAGCAGGAAAAAAAGATGAAAGGCTCTGACACCAAGCAGAAGAGGAATAATTTCAGGAACTTGAGATGCTAAAAGATTGGGAAAAGGAAGGTTCAGAGTGGAGTCTTTATAAATTCTGTTCTTGTAGTTCTCAAGGGTAGGCCAGGGGACAGGGTCAGGCTTTTCCTGAGAAACCCCTGAGGGACATGGTTGAGCATGAAGGCTAGTGGGAGGAAACTTCATCCCATTGTGGAGAAGCCCCTCCTTGGACTGGTTCTGCAGAAGTGCCACTCAGACGGATGTTTACTCTTAAAGGAGTGAAGGAGTGAGCTCTCTGTCCCCAGGGCTATGCAGGCAGATGTGGGCCACCTCCCACCAAGCATGAGGGTAGTTGAGCAGGCATGGAGTGAGCAAAAAGAAGGCTTGAGCTAGATGACTCGATGAGTCCTTTGACCCTAAAGTCTAGGATTTTATGACAATGTCAGTGAACCTACTGGTACAACAGAATATCTAAATAGGAAATACCTGAGCCCTGGAAGTTGAAAGAATAATTCCTGGGGAAAAGACAGAGAAAGAAGAGGACGCCTAAAGGAAAACCAGAGTGGCTGAACAGTGGTGCAGAGGTAACACACCACTCTGCAAGGCTGTCTCACATGGGGAGGTTCACAGTTCACATCCTGAGACCTTGAGAACGCAAATGTGTGCATGCCCATGATCCAGGGCTGGCTAGAGGTGGATGTGGATCATGGTATCAAGACCCTGTTGGGGGGATGTCACACACACACACTCTCTTTCACTCATGGAAGAAATAAATGTTTAAAAAAATAAAAAATTAAAGGGAACCCAAGGAAAATGATATTGGCCTGAGCCTTAAACCAGGAGAAAAACTCTGCAGGTAACCATAAGGAAGACTGGAGGAAAAGGGTGTGGTGAGCCCTGGCAGCCTGGGCCATCCAATAAAGCTCGAACCTGGACGTGCAGGTTGGAGACTGGGCCATGAAGAGGGGATCTGGCCAGGCTCAGAGGAGGAGGGACTTCATCCTGAGAGCAGGGGAGCCTCTTGGGGAGTATTGAGACATCAGATTTGCATTCTAGAGGGGTCGCTCAGGCTAACTGTTGGAAAACAAATGGAGGTGGAAAGATGGAAATCCAAGACAGGAAGAGATGACACAGGCCCAAGCTGAGGCTGTCCCCATGGAGATGCGGTGGAGGCAGGCCAGTCAGGAGAAGGGACGCATGGAGAGAGCCACACAGCCGTGCGGACGCAGCAAACATCTGGACCAGCCGCCTTTCCCATCAGGGAAGCCCCCAGGAGGAGCAATTTACTAGTTCATTGGCATATAACATTATTTTTGCACTAGGTTTATAGTCAGAATGTTCTACTGAGACCTGAAGCTCTATTTCATTGCCAAAGCACTTGTGTTTCCATTATGGCCAAGGGGAAGAACAGTCAGCAGCTGTCAATTAAGTATGGGTCTCATTTACACCTGTTTGTTAAACTTCAAGGCACTTGCATTAATATTCACTGTCTTAATTGGTAACAATAAAGGCTCAGACGTTTGAGACTTAGTGGTAAATAAGAAGCCGTTAACTTTGCACTTTGAGCTGTACATGCAGCCCTTTCCAGGGGCTTCAGTAATTCAGGAACATTTGAATGGCCCGGCCTCCATGCAGTGATCTGTCTGCCGCCTGCAACTTTGTCCAGCCCTTGTGCCCGTCCTTTCAAAGCAGCTCTGATTGGAGTTGCCAGTGGCACAAAGCCACAGCAGTGGGGCCAAGAGGAAGTTGTTTAAGTGGGTTGTCCTCCTCCTGTTAACCTGCCTGCTTTTTATGGAGCCAGACTGCCCTAATGGAAGACCCTTCAGGTTGAGGTTAGGGCTGGAAACCACAATTCATCCTTGCCAAGGAGAAGGAACCAAGTGCAGAGAGAAATGCAGAGAGCCAGAGGAACTCACAGCAAGGTGTGATGTTTTTTGAGCACAGTTGTTGTGTTCTGAGAGGGAGGAATGCCTGGGTTTGGAGTCAGGAAACTAAACAGAATCCCAGATCTGCCGTTTCCTACCCACATCTCCCAGCACCTCCATTTCCCATCTGTAGAGAGGGCATGATCCATACCCCTGTGAGAGTTCCCATTCATTTAAGCCCCTGCTCATTCAGCACATCTTTTTGAGCACCTACTCAGCAGGTCTCATTGGGGAGCTGCCCCCATGCTGGCACCTTGGAGGTGCTAAGGGAAGGCTGGTGTCCTGTCTTTCTAGGGCCCTTTCTCCTGGGCCATTCTTGCCACTCAGGTTACACCGTAGGTCTGCAAACCGTGGTTTCTCCGTGTCATGATGTGGGCTGGGTCAGATATGTATGCAAGGCCTGCCGAGAGCCCTCAGGCCACAGGTGGAAGCCTTTGTGACAGGAGGAGGCTGGGAAGTTTGTGCTTCCAGCTTTCCTAAAATCATGATTCAGTCTGAGACAAGCAGTGTTTACCTGGGTGCACTGTCACAGTTCCAGCTTGCAATCCAAATCAATACCCACCGCATCCCCACAACACAAACAGAGGGTCCCAGTGCAGAATCGGTTGGGGACACATGGCAATAGTGTCTCGTCTTCAGCCCTTGGGAGGCCTTTCTGACCTCCTCTCTCTGAGAATCTGGATGTTCAGCCCATTGCCAGCTGTTGGAACTGCTTTGTCATTAGAGAAACTTGTCTCACCCCAGCCTCCTTGATCCTGGCTTTAAGGCCACACACAGGACGGGAGAGACAATTCAGAGCCAAGAAGGGCAGAAGGTTGTATCAGAGCCCCACCGACATCCTATAAAACCGGGACCTCAAAGGCTGCACTTTATAAGGACTATCCTAGGGGTCGTCGTCTCCCTACAAGGGAGACCTGAGGGCTCCTCATATGTCTGCCTCAGCTCCAGAGGGGAAGAAAACTTGTCTCCCTAGAGCATTCCCAAGCACAGCCACCTTTCCGTGGTCATGGAGCCACATTCCACACCAAGCTGAGCTGGAGCTAGCCTTACCAGCCTTCCCTGTGACCTCCGCCTGCCCGGCCATGGCTGCCTCAAGGCCCTGGCTCTCCCTCCTTTGTGTGCCCTGACCTCTCCACGTTCTTGTCCCCGATGATCCTCCATGTGTTCTGAGTCCAAGGGTTTAGACCCTAAGGTCTGAAAGTAGCTGTCAACATACATGCTGATGTGCTCCCTTGGGAGCTGAGGTTGGGGAATTCATTCCCTTCTGTGCTTTCAGGAGCCCCCGAGGGGTGTGGCAGAGTGAGGGCGTCCCTGGGCACCTCCCTTTAGGACTAGGTGACTCCACTGACCCACGTTCAGGTTGCCCTCCCCTGAATACCCCCTGCGGCCAGTGTGACACTGGTACAGGCTGTAGGACAGCCTCCTTCCCTTCCTGAGAAGCAGATCCTGCCTGTGCCTCTCCAGCTGGCTGGCACCATCATGTGGGGGAGTCACTACTCCATTTGCTGACTTGACCCTCAACAGGAAGAACTAACAACACAGGTGTCACTAGCTGCTTCCTGCCTCCAGGACACTGCTGAGGGGGGAGACAAAGTGTCACCTGAAGACCAGCTTGCAGCCTCTGTTAATTTCTTCTTAAAAAGTTTCCCATTTTAAGGC
Organism: Tupaia belangeri chinensis; assembly: GCF_000334495.1. Lineage (NCBI taxonomy): Eukaryota > Metazoa > Chordata > Mammalia > Scandentia > Tupaiidae > Tupaia > Tupaia belangeri. The sequence goes on along the minus strand of NW_006159974.1, from coordinate 1,025,440 downwards.
AAGGAAAGCATGATGACGACCTGAGGAGCACACCAAGGGGCTTCATGGTCATAGCTGTTCCCTGGACTCTCACCACGCGGTGGGCACCAGCACCTGGCTTAGGGAACCTCAGTGCTCAGCCATCTTGACAGGCAGCTGCCCTCTCACTGCAGTCAGGTTGGCCACCCAGATGCAAGCCGTGTCTCACCCACTCACATATTCGTCTTTGCTTTCTGCCACGTTCCCAGCACTCACTCTCATTTTTCAGGGAAGGACGGGGTCAGCAAAAGAAGCCTCTGTGGGGAGCAGCTCAGCTTGGGCAAGGCGCTACTCTCATTGTGGGCGGCCACAAAATTGTAATGAGGGCTGCCCCAGCCGCGCATCGGAGCACACACCAAGGAATTGCAGCTGTGCTTGTGCTAAGACAGGGGAGGAGGGTGGCCACCTTTCCATCAACCCAGGGAGGTGGGTGTCTCATGGCAGCCACAGCGTTTTGCCTGGGGTCCCAGATCTAGAAACAACATTGCTGGTAGAAGCGTGTGCAGGAAGACATAGGAGCACCAAAACATGTGCTCCCTCGACACTGGCCTTACTCAGCTGCCAGCAGTGGGCTAGATTAGTTACCTATCCACTCCAGAAACAGCTATATCCAGCTGCACTGGGCGTCAGTCTCAGTGCTCCCTCCTTTGTCTGCACTTGGGCCTGTTTTTATTTTGAATTCTTCCGTTTATGCACATTTAACTGCATGAGACACTTCAACTCTGTGTTGGGTGTGCACATGTAAATCCCAAATACATATGTAATCAGATCAGTCTCCAGTTGCAGTGGGCCAGCCCTGTAACACAGTGGTGAAGCGCAGCACATCAGAAGCTATATCCCGCACGGCCAGCTGAGGTTCAAGTCCTGGGCCTGGTGACTTGAGAGACAAAACAGGCATGTGACATGTGTGTCCAGGATCTTGATGAACTGCAGATAAGAGGAAAAAGGATTATGGTGTGACCATTCCCCATATATACTTCCTCTCTCTGATCTCTCCCTGACCAGTTCACGCGCTCTCTAACAATGGTAGAAAAGACAAATTTTACTAAGGTGCACAGAAGTAACCAAGTCAGGCCAAACGTGACAAAAGGCAGTGACTCCCAAGGGGTAGGCCGCAGGCTGACTTTATACATGAACTTAGAAATGCAAGTGAGGTGCTCTGGAGAAATTATAACCGAGGATGACATCAAGGGGCGGCTGGCTCCCTTACTCTGTGAGCCGTGGGCCTTCAATGACACATTCTCTGCTCTGAGTGACTGAATGCCCACCTGAGATCCCCGAAGGCTCCTGGAGAGCCCTCTGCCCAGCCCTGGTTTCTGGAACACTCCATGGACAAGGTTACAAATCAGGGTGGTAAGGCTGCCTCAGCCACTTCTAGAACAGCTTCTCCACAGAGCAAGGGATGTTTATCCTATTCAGAGAGACTAGGAAATAAGTCAAAATACACCTTATTCCTGGTACAGTCATGGGAATGTTGTGCCCAGGGATTAAGCTGACCAGCAAGGGAACACTGAATTTTGCATACTGTGACAGGATTATCAGAAAAGCTTGCTGTGTGGCATATCTGGAAATAAACAGGGAAACCTTTTCATTGAAAAAGAAGTTTTTCTGCAGCCTTAATAATAGAGTGGATGGCATGAACCAGAATCTCCCCCACACCATTCCAGCCTTGCGGTCACATTGTGATGGCTGATTCTAGGTCCCATTTGGAGCAGAATGTGTGGGAGGAGCACAGAGTGTATTACAGTAGATTGAGCATGATTCCAAGGGCTCCTGAGAAGCAAAGCAGGCGGCCGCCAGCACATCTCTGGGTAGATGTAACTGCCCTTAGAAATACCCTAATATGGGGCCAGCAGGTGGCATGGTGGTTAAGGCGCTGGACTCCCACATGGCCAACCAAGGTTCAAACCCTGGATCTGGCAGCCTGAAAATCACTCTGGGTACGTGTGCATGCATGCCCAGAATCCCAAGAGGAGAATGGAGAAGGGATTACAGTGTGGCCATATCCCCCAAGGGGCGATTTCTCACTTTCCCTCTCACTGTCTCTCTGGCTCCAGTGAGTGAAAACACCCTATGGCAAAAAAAAAAAAAAGAAAAGAAAAAAGAAAAAAAAAAGAAAGATCCCGTGTGTGCTATGTAGGGCAGGTTAAGATTTGGTGCTGCCTCCACAGGATAGCTCAAGGCTGCTAAGCCCTGCTCCTCCTGCAGCTAGAGTGATCAGCCAGTACTGGGGCCAGCTAACTTCTTGTTTCTATTCAGTTCTTTCTAAGCAATTAGTGGATACAAGCTATCACACCACAGAACACCAGAACACAACAGCCCTGCTTGGCCAGACTTCCTCTTCCATCTCCTGCCAGGGGAATGTGAGTCTGGTAGAAAGTGACACACAGCTCTCCTTCTGCATACTGTGCCCCGCTCATCTTACAGTCTCAGTCGTAAATGCAAAGCCAGGGCATCCCCATGAATAAACTTATTTCTGCTTGAGCTGTGTGTAGCATGTCATGCTTGAATCCTTGCAACATCTCTGAGAGGGCCAATGTCTCCATTTTATAGCTAGGTAGGTAGAGCTCTGCTAGCCTAGGCAGCTCATCCTGGTCCCTCAGTGTCCAGATGCCCCCTGGCATGGCAGGCACTGGAGTGGCGTCTCCACACTGTCCAGTTTTGGAAAACCCAGTGGTAGTGGCCTCCTTGCCGAGGAATCACAGGTGAATGATGAAGGAGCCAACTGATTTTTCTGCAGCCACCAGCACTGTCCTGTGCTACCCTACCACCTTAGGGCCCAGATCAGCCTGGCTGGTAGAAACACTCAGAAACTTTGTTGGGAGAAGAGTTAAATATGTTGAAATAAGCCTGGCCCTCACAAAAGAGGTGGCATTTCCACCCGGTACGTTTATGGAAATACTTGCTGAAGGAAAGCAGCCACAACATTGTGCATGTTTTTAGGAGGAGAATGGCCAGAGTGTCTTTAATTCACTGTTTACCCGTGAGAATTACTCCCAGGAGTAATCCTGCAATAAAATCTTCTTGGTCTATGAGAATAGAAAGAAATTGAATCAAAAGACTCTATTTCCACTTGTATTTATTCAGTCTGGGAAATTCAGTGGGCCGGAGCATTAGTATCAGCAGGGGATTCCTTGCTCCTAGCGTTAAATTACTGTCATAATCGCTCAATTATTTCTTCCTTGTACTGTTTAAAATAAAAATCCATCACATTCTATGTTTTTTTCTAGCATTTATTAGGTTGAGTGTTTAGGAAAATCAATTATAGTCAGTCAGGCATGAATTGATGAATGTTCTTGTAATAATTGTCAGTTGTTAAACTGAATGTACTTTCTCTTTTCACCCCTTTTCATTTCCTTCAGAGGGCAGAGGTGGCGCAGAGAGAGGCGGAGACCTTAAGGGAACAGCTCTCGTCGGCCAACCACTCTCTCCAGCTGGCCTCGCAGATCCAGAAGGCGCCGGACGTGGTGGGTAGCCCCAGCCCTCAGGGACTCTGCCCGCCTCGCGTCTGCGCTGTCAAGTTACAGATGCTGTCTTCTTTTTTCTTTGAACGTTCCTCTTTGAAATACTATTTTAACTAGTCCTACTTACTTGGTGGTGACTGCTTTTAACAATATGGGGCTGAAACTTGTCAAAGTTGAAGGAAGGACTTTGCAGGTCTTGTGTGGGTGCGCCATGGTCAGCGTAACGTCCTAACCATGCACTCACGTGATCGTGAGGCACGATCCCAAAGAGGCCTCCTCCCAACCAGGCCCGGGAGTGGTTGCTGGTGTAGGGTGAAGACCTCACCTGGAACTTCTCTGGAACATCGCAGGGAAATGGAGGGCTTGTCATTCCCCTGGTTGTGTCCTCCCAGGGTGAGCTGGGACGACCAGGGAGGTAATAAAAGAACCAGCTCTGAGTTCACGAAGTAGCTGGACTCCCACCTGAGAGTAGGCGTCCAGGAGGCGCAAGGCACAAACCGCAGTCCTTTTATCACTCGATTTTTCTAAAATTGACAAAGCTAGCTCTCAACCAGAACTTTCCCAGCTTGACCAAGGTGGCTTTAACTGCCAGTTTCCAGACTGTCTCAGGGCTGTGTGGCGACAAGGAGCAGCGTAGAAGCTAAGGGCCTGTACGTTAGAGCCATAGCCAGGTTCAGGCCACAGCTCTGTGGTCTGTTGGCTGGCACCTCAGACAAGCAGCTTAACTGCCCTGAGTCTTGGTTTCACCGTGTGTAAAAGGGAGGTTTTACAAGCACTTAGAAAGTTACGATGAGCAAAGAGCTTCGAACAAGGCCTGGCACATAATCAGACCTCCGTAAACCTGGGTCATGGATCTTCCTGTGGTTGGCACTGTAATCGCTGATCCCCTGTGACTACTTCACTTACAAACCTCTGTTTCCTCAAAGTACAATAAGGACCAAGTGATCAGAAAGTCCCTTCAGCTCTAATAGGCTGTGACACGTAGGTGGCAGGTAAGGGTGCCCTTTTATTTCACAAAGCCTCACCGAACCCGTGCAGTGGGCTCTGTGAGAACCATGAGGAAGAGACTCACCCTTCAGAGAGAGGGTGTAGTTTCATCGGAACACCTTGCCGTCGTGACAGGCTCTCCTGTCACTTGGACAGCCATTGTCCCTCCGAACCCATAAAACAGACTCTTGGCATCTCTTTATATAATGAGGAAATAAAGGCTACATGTGTGTGAGCACCTTCCCTAGAGACAGTCAGCAGTTGAGCCCAGGACCCTCCTGGGGCCTCTCACACCCCAGACCGGGGCTTTTAAATTCTCCCCCAGGAATGAATCTAGAGCCAAGTGTTAGTGTTAGGACCCCCCCCCCATTAAAAGTGGATTTTTAGTTTTCTTTCTTTAAATGGACATTGAAGTGTTTCAAGATAGAAAAGATTCCCATTGAAGGGGCTGTTACATCCTTTGTACTCCCTGAACTGGAGTGCATCATTTTAGCTGAAGTGCCCCTTGGCTCTGTTACGGTTCCCTCATCTGAATTTAGATGGTTGGTGCAGCAGCATGGCGGAGGCGGGAGGTAGCCCCCCTGGATGGGGTCAGCAGCTTCTCCTGAATTCTGTGGTTGCACTTGGTACTGTAGAGGAAGCCGTCCGTTCCAGTGCATCTGTGCAGAGCTCCGGAGTTCAGTGTTTTGATTGAAAAGAATTCTGGCACCATCCTGGACTGCTACAACCAAAACATTTCAGAAGGAAATTAATGTTTTTGCAGGTAGAGTAAGTTGTGGGTCCTAGGGGTGCTTAGACACTTCATCATCGGTTAAGTGCAATGTTTACATGGCACCAGCTCAGACTTCCAAGAGCGGCCCTGCCGGGGCTCCCCTTGGGCATGTGTTACCGTGTAGTTGGTGACTTTCAGCTCCAGCCAGTTGGGGAGCGAATACAGGAACCGGGGCCAGCAGAAAAATGGTCTGTTGGGCTTGGCTGGCAGAGCTCAGCAGGGAAACAGTGGGCTATAGATCTTGCAAAGGCCAAAACCAATCCCTGTGGAACCGCCAATTCTAGAAGGCAGGCAGCCCCTCGGCAAGTCCCTGCTTCGGGCTAGCCATGCTGCATTTTTTTCACTTCTTCCTCTAACAACTGTTAGAGGAAGATTTGGTTGTTATATAATTTTACAGGTAAGGAAACTGAGTCTCAGAGGAGTTGAATAATATGTCCAAGGTCACACAGCTAGAAAATGACCACACTAGGATGTAAACCTAGCTTTGTCCTCCTGAGAAGTCCACTCTTCCCTTTATTCAGTGACAGGATAGATGAAGGTCCTTTGAGAAGTACTTGCAGACAGATGACAGTTGAAGCTCTTGTGCACCACACCAGGCCAGCTTTTTGAGCCTAAACCAACCACAATATTGGAAAAAAACACCTGTTGACCATGTGAATCTGTCAGATTAATGCCCCTAGTAGGCCCAAGTCGACATTTCTCTCTGGATGGTAGCAGGAACCAAGGAGGCGATAAAAAAGGGTACCCAAGTACCTGTGTCCTCGCTTGGGCCTGAGGCTTACCATGAGCTCACGATGGTTCTCCTCCTAAGGAGTGATGGTCTCCTGTCTTATCTATGTCCAATATGAAAATGGCTGCAGGAAAGGAAATCTTGATCTTGCTAGTTCCAGCCTCCTCATTCCTGTCTCAGTAGGACTTAGCCGTGGTTTCGGATGCAGAGTAAGATGATCTTTTCTACCTTATTTCCAAGGTCTGACTGCTTTGGGGTACATTATCTCATCTCATTTAGTTTACATAAGACCACAGTGATTTTTGCTATGTCACAAATGGTGGATTTGTAAATTTAGTTCCTAAGAATTAAGGAGATGTGCCCAGGGTCCCCTGGTCAGCTCGTGACCAGGGAAACGTGTCCTCAGGATGGAGCCAACAGCCCTCTGGGGTCTGCCCACTCCAGGTGTCTGCCCAGCACCTGCACCACTGCTCCCTGACACATTAACTTGCCCTCACCCATCGTAGAGCCCAGATCACCTTCTAGCTTGTTTAACAGACTCCGAGAGTGGGAATTCATGGCTGGCATCCCTCAGGATGGACAGTTTTGATAACATGAGGTAAATTGAGTGTCGTGGTTCAGCCTGTACACACCGGCAGATCCCTGCACATCACTGCCATTGCGCACCTTCCCTGCCACAGAACTTCCGGGCTCCTCAGCTGCCCTTGGGAGCGCTCGGCATCAGTAGCCAACATGGCTACCCCTTTACAAGCTGCCTCAGTGCCAGTCTCTTCTTGTGCCCTGCTCCCTGCTCCTTGCAGCCTCAGCCACCCCTCCTTGGTATACCCCACCCTTTCCGACGCATTCACTCTGTGATGGAACCCCACTTTCTCCTAATAGGCTCCTGCCAGCACTTCCAAGCTGTGCTCATCTCTCCCTCTGGCTTACCCTGTCTTCCTCTGTCAGACTCTCACTCCTGGCACTGCTTGGAGGACTCATCAGAGCCTCCACAGAGCACCTGATGTGCCCTGCCCTGCCCTGCCATCTGGGAAGCGCTTTCCAAACTCCCTGGGGTGAAGGATGCTTTTTCTTTTTTTCTTTTTTTTCATTTCCAATCTGTTGCAGATAGGTAGTTTTATAAAAGACAATAAAAATGTCACCAAGTATCAAACTGCTATAAAGTCTAAACAACTCTCAATTTCGCTACATGGCAGCAACAGCTCATGAGCTGGCAGCAGTCAGCAGAGCACAGGCTGAACACAGCCGGCCTGGACAGCTTGTGCCTGTGAACAAGCCGGCAGGAGACGCTCATTGCACCCAGGACACATGCACATCTGCCAGAGGTCAGGGCAAATGCACAACCTGCCATAGTGTCATACAGATCAAGGCCGTGGGGAGGAGTCATTTCTTTGCACACAGACCTTTACAGTGGTAAATGGTTAAAGCCTTAATTTCTCAGGAGGGAGATGTGAAAAATTACTTCCCTGGGTGACTGGCTGTCCCCAAATGTGAAAACTCTGTGACAAACACATCAAGCAAGGAGTGGCCTGGCCACCCCTGCCAGCTAAGGTCACGGCTAACACTCTCTTTCCCACCGCAGTATAGGCACGATGCAGACTTGAAGCAGGTCTCTTCAAAGTGGGGGACAGCGTCGAGGGTGCTGGCTTTCCGCTCTGCACTAAGAGCTGCCTCAGCTCTCTGCTGTCGTAGACCCCATGTAACCCTGGCCCCCCACCCCTGTCAGTCATGCTCTGGAGTACTTGCTGCACAGAACAGTTTCTAGAACCGCGCGGGAGCCGTGGTTGCTTTTCAGACTTTAACGAAGTACTGCCTTATTTGTTGGGAAGTGGGATTATCAATTTGACTTTTTTTAATGCCTATTCTCTATTTTACATATTTGCTACAATGAGCATTTGAGGCAGGGAAAGTTGGGGGGGGGGTAGAAAATTAATTTTTTTTAAATCAGTTGTCCTGAGTGAGATTCTAAGCAAAGGAACATCTAATATGCAGTCTTCTATATCTCTTAGCTGTTTTTTTTTTGGGGGGGGGTTGTTTTTTGTTGTTGTTGGGTTTTTTTTAGAGGTTTTTGCTACAGGGCACGAGCGCTCACCGGACAGATAGAGAGAGACAGGGAGATAGAAAGCGAGAAATCAACCCCCAGGGGGGATGGCCACGCTGCAATCCCTTCTCCTCCGTTCTCCTCTTGGGATCTTGGGGACGCACGCTCACACATGCCCGGCGTGAGTTTAAGCCGCCGGGTCCGGGACTCAAACTGTGGTCGACTACATGGGAGTCCAGCGACATAGCCATTACACTAGCTGCTGGTCCCTCTCTTAGCTGTTTTTTAAAATGTTGACTCAATATATGAAATAATACCTCAGCTTCTGGATCATTTAAAAATGAATCCAAAGAACATCGAATCCCACCTTGTGATAGTGCTCTAGCAGCATTGCTGGCACCTTCCTCTGAGTCGCCCTGTTTGCCATTCCCCCGGTGGGAACACTCTTCTCCACCTCTCAGCAAGTCACTCCTCCAGATGTTTGCTCACATGTCAGTGTCTCAACGGGTCTTTCCAACCCTCCTATTAAAACCCTCGCTGCCTCTCGCATGCCCTGCTCTAGTTTTCCTGTAGCATTTATCACCACTAGCATACTCTTCATTACTGTAAATGTATTTAATGTGTCTCACCCTCCCCACCCGTCCCCATAGACCCTAAGCATTGTGGAGGCAGGGACTCCGTCCTCTTGTTCACTGTGAGCCTGGTCCATGGTGGATATTTGTCTAGCAGTAATATTGTCTAGTAAATATTTGTCTAGCAGATGAGTCCTGATGGCAGCTAGCACATAGGTAGTAAGGTGGCGTGGGGAGGGCGAACGGTAGGTGGTGCCCAAGCAAAGACAGGACACTGCCTTACCATGCACTTACCTTCACATCCTCATATCTCTGTGCTTTCCACCTCGGTCACCAGCATAGACAGCCCCAAGCCAGTGCAGTTTTGTCATTTCTTTTCTCCTTCCCAGGAGCAGGCCATAGAGGTGCTGACGCGCTCCAGCCTGGAAGTGGAGTTGGCCGCCAAAGAGCGGGAGATCGCCCAGCTGGTGGAGGATGTGCAGAGACTCCAGGCCAGCCTCACCAAATTACGTGAGAATTCGGCCAGCCAGATCTCCCAGCTCGAGCAGCAGCTGAGTGCCAAGAACAGCACGCTCAAAGTAAGGCCCCAGGGCTGGTGGGCACCCCCAGGGACACAGGGGAGGGGGGCTGGATACCATTTGCACTCACTTGCACAGACCCTGTCTTCTTGGAATGGATAGTAAGTATGGCATCCTTGAACATCTGTAAGGTGGCTTAAGGCCCGTGGCAGGGAGACTGGATTCGAACACCTGTCAGCTCTTGTATGAGCAGCTTTTTACTTTTTTTTTTTAATACAACATCTCACCATGTCACAGTCTTCCTGCCTCATCCTCCCACCTAGGCCTACAGGCACATGCCATTGCACCCAACTCTTTTTAGGCGGAATCATCATGTTGCCCAGTCCAGCTTTGAGCTCACAGTCCTACTTCAGCCTCCCGGATTGCTGGGACTGCAAGTGTGTGCCACCTTGCCAGCCTTTTAGGTTGGAATGGCTTGGAACCCAGGCCTCCTGTGTGGTTCCAGCCTACAGTGCAGTGTCTTAGCTGCACGTGCCCTTCCCAGCTAGGCCAGCATTTCCCTCTTTTTTTTTTTGGAGGGGGGGAGGATTTTTTCGCTATAGGGCGCATGTGCTCGCCAGACAGACAGAGAGAGACATAGAGACAGAAAGCAAGAAATCCCCCCCCAGGGGGGATGGTCACGCCACAATCCCTTCTCCATTCTCCTCTCGGGATCTTGGGCATGCACGCACATGCGCCTGGTGTGAGTTTTAAGCCACCGGGTCCAGGACGCGAACCGTGGTCGACTACGTGGGAGTCCAGCGACAGAGCCATTACGCTAACTGCTGGTTCCCAGCATTTCCCTCTTAGTGGCCATTCCTTGCATGCAGCCCAAGGGTCTCTAGCACTTGGTAGAAACACCTGTCTGCTCATGTCTGCTCACTTCATTGCTTCACCAGCTGAGAACTCAGCAGATCAAGAACTTGGTGTTCCCCCGGAGACTCTGTGTGCCCTTCGGTTTGGGTGTAGAGTGTTTGTCCAAGTCACAGGCCGTCCATATCGATGTGCTTTAGTCTGTCTCTGCTAGGCTTTCCTGGCTGACTGAGGAGGGCCCAGTGCATCAGAACTCTATCTCTTCTAAGGTCGTGTCTGAGCTCATGACCTGAGTGATAGTCAAATTTTTTTGACTGTCCCAAATCTTTTCACTTAAGCCAAAGCCACACCCCGAGGGCCCAAAGATTGGCATTGCCTCAGGGTAAGAAGCTTTCCTGGCAGATTCATTAGGCAGCCTAGCAGAAGCTAGACCGTCTTGGTTTTCTCCTAAATTTGTGTTTCAAATGCTGAACCCAGAACCTTTTTCATACATTAAAAATAATTCTATTTTATGGTGTTTATGATGCTTTGAAGTGAGTGTGACTTAAAGACAGTCTTAGAACCCTAGATTCACAGGTGTCAAAGTCAGAAGGGACTCCTTGGAGGTGTCATACTTGACAGATAAGAAGGCAGGACCAGGGAAGGGGCAGGTTCATGCTCCAGGCTTAAAGTCTTCCCTTCCAGCTAAAGGGCTTCCTACTCAGGTCTGTCCCTTCCCCTACTCTGTGTTTCCTCAGCGAGTGTGTAAAGGAATGAACAGCCACTCATTGGTATACTTGTTTATACTAAATAAAGTGGATCAAGTCTAGTTGGAAAATTTAAAAGAAAACTTTTTCTTATATGAAGTAATTCTATAATGATAGGGCCCAGCAGATGGAGTAGAGATTAAGGCAGTTGTATCCCACATGACCGACTGCACAGTTCAAGTCCCTGTATACCACATGACCGACTGCACAGTTCAAGTCCCACTGGGACTTGAAAACTCACTGGGCATGTGTGCATGAGTGTCCAAAATACTGAGAGGAGAGTGGAGAAGAAGGGATTTTGTCATGGCCATCCCTCCCAGGAAGTGATTTCTTGCTGTCCCTCTCTCTCTGGAAAGCATATGCCCTCTGTAGGAGAAAAAAATAAATAAATAAATGTCTAGAATGGTGTTAGACCTATTTTGATTATTTTGAAATTAAGATTTTCCTGATGTATGACCAAGTTTAACCCAGAACTCAATTTCCCTCCAGTCTGTCGCCAACAACCATAGTACCCACAGCTCTCCCTTGATCATTTCTTCTTTGCCTCTTGGGATTGGCTTTCATCCACTCTGAGAAGGTGCCCAGGTCTCTCTGAGGAGACGGCCCCACCACCTCTGGAGAGACGGTGGAAACGTGATCACAACTGTTGTCAGCTGTGGCATTATTTCTCCAGTATTTCTTCCTTTCTCGTCAGCTTACTGACAAGTACTAGTACTCATCTTTTATTTCTAGATTAAATCTAATTTTCTCATGTTATAACCATTTCTGACCCCAGCAATGGCACCATTATTAGATAATTTGCCTTCTCTCCTTTGTTACAGTTAAAGGGCACGACTCAAATATATCCTGCATATGGCTACGTGCAAGGGAGGCTGAAGACCTTGCATTTTTTATTATAGAGCAATTTCTTCTAAATCAGTTAAGGTTTTAATGTTTGCCTTTACAAAAAATGAAACGCAGTTTCACAAATTAATGTTCTTTATCCGTATCTTGAGGGAATTCTTTAATACTGTGCAGTTAATGAAACAATTCGGCAATACTTCTTCCAAAATTATTGCTCCCTTATCTTCATCTGATCTAATAATCAAAACATATCCTCTAGTAACAAGACTTCTCCGATTTTAATTATCTTAACCCCTTGTCGCCAGGAGTAGAGATTTCTCCGATATCAAACCCACACACAAAAGGCATCACGCGTCCCCAGATGAGCGCATCTGCCTCCACACCCCCAAGGAATAAGGTTAATTGAATGAGATACCTTCTCAGGTCTTTTTTTTTTTTTTTTTTTTTTCCTAATGTGTTTAATTTATAGTCTCAAATCTAAACTAGGCAGGGACACAATAATTAGGAAAATATTTTATGAATGAGACCCAGCAGATTGGCAACCTGATGCTTTTACTATGGGAAACTCCAACCCAAGAAGCAATACAAGTTAAGACTCAACTGAACTTGCCCTGGACCTTTTCCTTCTTAAACTTCGCTCATTTTGTTTTTTCCTTCTTGGGCTATGTTTTCCAGCTTCGGGGGACTCTAGAACACGTGGTGTCCTAGACTTGATGGTGGGGCTTGACTTGGGTTTATGGGAAAGGATACTGCAGCTTCCAGCTGGGCACTCAGCTTTGTGGAGCTGTGGGAGGTTTTGCCATGACCACTGACAATGGGTCGTTGATCTGTGAGACAATGCCAGTGTGTTTGATGGCAATTCATTGGAGAGGGGGCATCTCCCCTAGGCAGGAGGCTTAGTGGGCAGAATCTCTGGCCTTGAGCTTGCTGTGTTTTTCTACCAGTAAGCTCTAGTGGTATGCACTGTAATTGGATATATATTTGAGGACTAATTAATAGGCTTGCTTTTTTCTAGTGCTTCAAACTCCCCATCTTTCTGCCACTAGGCTTTCTTCCCTTCACTTAGACGTTTGGCTTGTTGTTCCGTGAGGATGCCTGACAGCTGCTTGTTTACCAGTCTCTCTTTGCTGGGGGTTCTGCTTTTTCCAGCAAAGTTCACATACCCTGGAACATCCTCTAACCTTTAAATAGACATCAAACCCGGCTCACAAGTGGGAGCTGTTTCTTCCTGCCTAGTCTGACAAGTGCTCAAGCACAGTGCCACTTGTAAAGGATAATTCTGTATTCGTAATTAATGAAATAACCTGACTGCCACGGCAAGACTGCTATTTCTGATAACCCTCTATTCTGCGGTCTTCTGTTGGAACACTTTAATATAGAGGCAGTATAATTAGGCAGTCACCTGCATTATACTCACTACAGCACAGAAAATAATGCTACCAATAGCTTCAATTTAAAATGGTTTTTTATAGGAAAGGCTAGCTAAAAGGATGCCAATCTCCCATAAAGAGAAATTTTATTTTTGAAAAATGCTAGAAAGATCAGTACCTCCCTGGGTGGGTGGGCACCTGTATTAGGATCACCTGGTTTTTTTTCCAAACCGCACAAGTTTCCACACACCTCCCCCTGCTCCCTGAGGTCCTAACACTTCCCATCAAACTGCTGTGGGAATATGTTGGGTCCTTCAGGGGCATCGGGGCAGGGAAGAAAGACTGATAACCACTTCTTAGCTCGTTCAATGCCTTTAATTTTAGATTCATTAAATATGCCTCTAGACTGCTTCTTAGGTTATGTAAGCTCCCTCGTCTAGCAGCTGATTGTAGCTGGCATTTGTAAACTACTCAGTCTCCAGCTCTAATGTCTGTCTTCCACCAACATCCACTGTGTGAGTAGGCAGGAGGTCAGGTCCAGGGTTGTCTAGCCTGGGTCCAACTCCAGGCTCCTGCATGTCTCTCTGTGAGCCAGCAGTGGATAAGGAGGGGAGACTCCCCTCTGGAGTAGCACAACCAAATTTCAACATCAAATGCCCCTTTCAGCAGAGAGCCCAGAGAACGAGGCTCCCACAGTGTTGTCTGGCAGAGTCTTGAGGGCACCATTAGCACAGATTTGAGGAAAAGGAAAGAGAAATGACCTCATATCTACCCAGCAACTATGACGAGGCCCCATGGGTGAATATCCTGGGTGGAGAGCTGCAAAAACGCAGGGGCCTCTGCTGAGGCCCCCAGTGTCCTCCCAGGATTGAGGTGACATCTAGCAGGCAGTAGGTCATAGGTGGGTTCCTGTAAAATCGTCAAAACCAGTTGACATTAGAAAAGCTTTAGGAGAGCTACCTATTTATGAAAGTCTACAGTGACCCTCTTGGAAAGACTCTTGCCCCTAATTACTAAGTAAATAAGTCCAGATATTTTATACACTTATTTGATAAGTCCCCAATTATGACACTCTTTGCTGACCATGACATCCAATGTCCATGTGGTCTACATAATGCACCAGGTCCCTCCTTGCATCATTCCATCAGGAATTGGTTCCCATCTGCCCTGGGTCTGGTTCATAGCTCCTGGAAGTTGGTGGTGTGGCACATTGGCCAGCGTTCCTCCTTTCCTATCCAGAACCCCACTTCCTCAGCCCTGTCGCTCCTTCTGCTCTAGCTTAGTCTGGGTGGGTGCCTGCATTTACAGTAAAACAGCAAGCCCTCCAGTGTCACCCTCACTGTCCCACAGCGTGACTCGGAGATCTGCCTTCTCATCATGCACTCTGGGCATCTCTATAGCACATACACAGCGTCCTCCCCTGCCTAGTACTTTGAAGGGTTCCAGGTAGACTGGGCACCAAGTGTCCCTGCCTTCTGCCCCAGGCCCAGCCTTAGTAGATCCTAGATTTATATAAGTGCTGTCTCTGTCTCAAGGAGCTGTGGAGACCATGTGTTCTTGTCTGGGTAGGGTCTCCATTCCACAGAAAAACGAGGCTTGCACTGCCAAGGCTCAGACCTCAGAGATGCAGTGTCAACTGAGAGCTGTCCTAAAACATCTGCCCTTAATTAGGGGGTCAAAGTGAGGCCAAAGGATCCCACACCAACACCCCTAGCCTGAGCTAGTGGGTCTTCAGACAGCACAACTGAGAACCTGGCTCTGCTTTCCTGCTCTGCAGATGCCATTGTACCCCCACAGACTGTTTTGTGGCAAAGAGGTATTGCTACTTGACCACTGACTGTGTGAGCCAGGAGACACAGCCCTTCCACAGGTCTTTGTCTCACTCAGTACTAGAGGTCCCTTTGCTGGTGGCTCGAGAGTACTAGGGACCATATTTTGAAACTTGACTGAGATATTATGGTTATCTTTTATGAACTGAGAGCCTTATCCACTACAGGCCAGGCATTTTAAATTAAATTTCCTTATTATTTAAGTCTTAGCTGGGATTTTTAAAAGATTTATTTTATTTATTTAATTCCATTTGTTAGTATTATTTTTTTAATTTGACCAGAGAGAAACAGAGAAAGAGAGAGAGAACAGGAAAGTGAGAAAGCAAGCCTCCAGGTCTGGGACTTGAACCGTGGTCAAGCACGTAGGAATCCAGTGCCTTTAACCACCACGCCACCTGCTGGCCACCTTAGCTGGGATTTTTAAGAACGGCAAAGAGAGCGTTCTTCCAGCACTCCAGGAAGCAGACGATGAGCACCTCCTGGTTCCGGGGACCACATACTACATGTGCTCTTGACCTTGTCAAAGGGCCATGGCGGGCTGGCATTCAGCAGCCTGCTCCTGCTCACCTGCATCTTCTCGCTATGCCCTTTTAGAACCCTAGCGGCTCCAAATCACCTTACATCTCAGCTGAGAAATGTGAGGCATAGGCTCAGCTGTCATCTGAGGTCACACTCAACCAAGGCGGGTCTGGGCCAACAGCCAGGTCTCTGACATTTGGCCTTATCTCACCTCTGTGTAAAGCCCATGTGTGTTCCTCAGACGGCACCTTTTTCAGGAAGATAACCAGTTCCCAGGTTCTGCCCTCATGGCATTGAAACGTGGTGCCGCTCCTGCTACTCGCAGCACTGAATGCCAGAGCCACTCCAGGGGCACACGTGTCCTTTCCCCAGGAATCTGCTGCCAGTAGTGGGGACTTTGGAGATGACGAACAAGGTGTGGAGACCTTCACAAATGGAGTCCCTAGTGATAGAGAACCAGTTAAATACAGTGTAGTCACATCCAGTGACACGCACCAGGGATACAGTACAGTGTGCTCAGTACTTTAAGCACCAGAACATGTATCGTTATCCCGATTGCGCAGCAAAAGAAACCAAGGTTTCAAGAAGTTAGGTCTTGTCCAGGATGTTGGCCTCCAGAGCCCAGGCTGGCAGAGAGCCCCAGTTTGGTCTCCAATCACTGGGGTCACACTTCCTCTGGAACCACTACGGATGGGTGGAGCTGGCCTTAGGTTTGTCGGGGTCTGCAGGGTAGAACCCCAGAAGAGTGGAGTGCGATATGTTTGTTTTGTTTTTTAGACAGGGTCTTATCACATCACAGTCCTCTCTTAGCCCCCAGGAGCTAGGACCATAGGCATACATCACACACCCAGCCCTTGTGGGTGGGCCAGGAATCAAACCCAGGCCTCTCCTGTGGCCTTAAACTGCCTATTTGCCAAGGCCTAGAACCCTAGTGATTTTTTAAAGGGGAATGGGGGTGAAGATAGCTGTGTCTGCAGAAGTATTGCAGTAATGAAATCAGGTTGTGAATATGGTTCTATTGTAAAGCTAAGCCCAGAATCACAGCACAGACCTGAGAAGAGTGATTTTTCTAGGGACACATGCTAGACCCCTGTCACCCTTCCCAGCTTGAGAGTCTTTGAAACTGGACTTTCTGGGATTCCAACAGGGAGTTTCTGATCAAAGAACTGAGCTGAGGATGATTGGTCTTTTTCCCATAGCAGGTGTTTTTAGCCTCAAAGGCCAGTGTATAAGACTTGTAGAAGCATGTGTGGACTGGCTGCTCTTTCCTGCCACCTCTGATGCAGCCTCGAGATGTGACACAGCAGGGATATTTGTAAGGAGACTTAAGTGCATCTGGGTTAGAGATTCTCTACAGGTCAGGATGAGCTTGTCTGGCGGCCTCCACCAGGCTTCCAGCCAGCCTGTCTGCACAACACAAGAAGTGTAAGGGGTTTTCCGAAGACGTCTTGGGTACATCCTAATACCACTGACCAGGCCCACCATCCTGGCCAGGTAGATGCAGAAACTTCAGTGGAAGCTGTTTAGCTCTCACTGAAAACCATCATTTCTAACTGAAGGAAACAGACTCGTCTTTTGATGGGGCCAGTCACAGGTCTTCAGAGAAGACCTACAGCCATGCCCTAGGGAAGCTGTCATGGTACTGAGCAGCAGTGAGAGTCCCAGTATCAAGGGCCCAGAGGTGCCAGTATCCATACCAGTTTTTGGCATTTTACAACCCTTTGAGTTATTTGCTGGCATCCCATTTTATAGATGAGAAGTTTATTAAGTAGCCCAAAGGCACTCAGCTTGTAAGTGACAGACTTAAACTTCAGGTTCTGGCCTCTGACCTTCAGGCACTGAGTCCTCCACCTGTTCCTCTGCTCTTCCTCCCTTCCATTCTCTGGATATGCCCAAGTGTACATGTGTTCCATATCCGACTTTAGCAAACTCCACAGCCCGAAATGTGTTCCGCATCCCAACACACCATAGGTAATCTTCGCAAGGGAAGGCTGGCACATTAGTACTTCCTGCTATTTGACTATAGGGAAGAGATGAAATAATCACTCCTTTACGAGCACCTTCTGAGAATCTTTTGTAGGAAAATGAGTGCCTACTACCCCCTGTTCGATTATGACTGAGAAAGCCATTATAATATATAAAGTTGGCAAGAGGTCTTGAAAAGGAACTAGGGCAGAGCAATTTTATGCAGTGGAAAATGCACACCCAAGAGCTTGCTAGCAGAAGCAGCAGAAACGGATGGGCTAAGGGAGTTAAGTTTAGAGAACACCTGACTTCATGAAGCAGCGAGCAGGTCAGGATTCAGATGGGCATTGAGACTGGTGGGCCAGATGGGTAGCTCCTCCTCAAATTCTAGAATGTTCTCAGTATTCCACTTTAAACTGTGGACTTAGCTATGTCCAGTCAAATGGAATCTATAAAGGTGTCTAGATGGGAAGGCACTAGGGGTTCACAAATTAAAGTTTGCTCACCTCAGCTTGGAAACATGCTGAAGCCCCAGAACACTTTCCAGGGCCTTTGTTATTGATAATGAGCTGCCTTATTTTCTCCAACGATCTCTCTTTTGGTGTGTGTGTGTGTGTGTGTGTGTTGGGGGGTGTTTTCAAAGCAAACTAGTCACAAAACACCTTCCTAGAAGAAAAACCCTTCTACTGATGGCCCTGTGCCAACAGCTCTTCCAGGCAAAAAAGCCCTGCAGGGCTGTGGCTAAACACAGCTCCCGAGTACCTCTGAGCTCACAGACTGCTGGACTCATGGGAACATCGTCATCCTTGGGAACAGTGCCATATGAGTCACCTGTGCTGGCTGAGGCCCTGCTGCCAGGGATCCCTGGGGGGGAGCAGCAGCTCTTGGGCAGGGCCCTCTCCCCAGGACTCCAGCAGGCAGTTGGCAAATGTCAGCATCTGGGAGTTCCGGAGGGCAAATGCTGTCTTCCCGATGCCTACTTGATGGCAGTGCTCAATCTTACCAAGGCATTGATAACCAGCTGTACAGGTCAGCTCGCCTACCATGTTTTGTGAAGAACCACAGGCTGCTTCTCAAACACCAGGAGAGCTTCTCTTCCTCCAGTTTGCTGTTTCGTGCTACTCTTTGCAAAATGGACTTTCGTCTTTCTGTTTTCTGCTTTTTTTTTTTGAGAGATTTTCACTATAGGGCGCATGCGCTCGCCAGACAGAGAGAGACATAGAGACAGAAAGCGAGAAATCACCCCCCAGGGGGGATGGTCACGCCACAATCCCTTCTCCATTCTCCTCTCGGGATCTTAGGCACGCACGCACACGCGCCCGGCGCGAGTTTTAAGCCACCGGGTCCAGGACACGAACCGTGTTCGACTACGTGGGAGTCCAGCGACATAGCCATTACGCTAACTGCTGGTTCCCTGTTTTCTGCTTTTGTGGAGCTATTTCCCTCTGCTTCCGTCGAGTTTTATGTTATCACCGTCCTTTGCTGTGCGTGTGCAGATACTTGTTTCCACTCTCATGCCAGACCAGATGAGCGGAGGACAGAAGATGGCACCAGTGTTCTCAACTAGTCGTTTTTGCGGGTTGCTCCCCTCTCAGGGACAGCTGGATGTTTTACAGGGAATGAGGTCAGTGAAGTCTCTCAACCTATTTTCAGACATGGCTACTAATAAAATTCCTCTCCATTTTCAGCAACTGGAAGAAAAACTCAAAGGCCAGGCTGACTACGAAGAGGTGAAGAAAGAACTGAAGTAAGTTTGAAGATGCTGTGGCCCTTCACTCGTCGGGGCTGTACTCACTAGTGCCGTTGTAGCAAGAGCAGCCCGGCTCCTTGCACTCGGTCTCAACAGCTGCACAGAATTTCAACCTGGGCTGCACCACCGTGCAGTGTCCTCGGCTCCCCAGCGCAGTGCCTTTGCATTCACACCTGTCTCTCAATGCCTTGGACTTATGACACTTCATGCATTTAAAGTACAGTCATGCGTCACTTAATGACAGGGAGCACATTGGGGTGTACTTACCTAAACCTAGGCCCAGCCTGCTGCACGCCTAGGCTGTATGTGATAGCTGATTGTACTCTTAGGGGACCACGTCATACATGTGGCTCATCGTTGACTGAGATGTTACGCAGTGCATAACTGTATTCCCATATGCACAGTCAGGGCAGAGACTGCATTTATGGAAGTTTTTAGATTTGAGCTTGTTTTTCAGCTATAAATTTCCCAAGCAAAGCAGAGGAAGAAAACCTTCTCTGATTGAAAGAGCGTGTATGGCCTTACACTAACCTGGCCTCCTGGACTCGGGTCTCCTTCCCCTCGCCTCCGTTACCTGCACATGAGGCCATAGCTGAAGTCTGACAGCCCTTCAGTGCTGATACTGACATTCTGGGACTCCAGCTCCCAGCCTACCCTCCCACCCAACTCCCAACTTTTTTTTTTTTTTTTTTTTCCCCCCCCCCACCCCCCACCCTTTTTTTTTTTTTTTTTTTTTAATATTTACTATTATCTTTTAATTTGACCAGAGAGAGAGAAAGGGAAAGCAAGGCACCAGGTCTGGGACTCAAATCAGTTAGCCATGTGGAAGTCCTGTGCCTTAACTACTACGCCACCTGCCGGCCCCAACTCCAACTGTTTACTCCAACCCCTTGCCCTGCCCTTGGGCCTCTGGAGCTCCCAAGCTCTGGTCTCTACCTGTGTCTCAATCCTGCAGCCCAGGGTCAACCTCTATATGGTGTACACAGTTCCCCCTTGATCTTCTGCCATTCTGTCTCCCTGGCTCCGCTTCCCTCATTCCCATTTATCAAACATGGCAAAAGAAAGTGGCTGCAGCATGCCTGCTGGCCTGCCGGTCCCCATGTTTCCATCACTGCTTGGCTGATTCAGTACTTCCCAGGGTTCTTTCCTTGCCTTCATCACTGGCCCCAGCCCCAACTGTCCCCTGATCTCTTTCTGCAGACTCCCGGTCTCCTACTTGATGGTGGGACAGAGCCTAGCAGCTTCCCTGTGCCTGGCATTCCCCCTGGCCTTGGGCTCTGCCTCCTCTCGCTCCACCTGGACCTCAGTCCCTCCCTACGCTCTCCTGTTATTCATCGACCACATCCTCCCTTGCTGATGTTTTCCATTTTTCCTTTAAAGACAAGCTTATACTCACCCACTGTGCTGTTCTTCGTACTCCTCATTCCATTCCCTTGGGCCTGCTACAAAAGCTCACTGGACAGCCTCTGTGACCTCAACATGTCCAGCAGCCTCCTTGGTCAGGACCTCCTCCCTGAAGAGCAGACCTCACCAGCCCCCTCAGTCCCTGTCCCCACCTGCTCTCTGCCTGAGCATCAGGCTTTTCCAGCATCTCCTGGGACAGACCCCTAAGCCTCTCTGCATGCTCTGTACACTCCCCTTCCCCATTTCCACACTAGAACTATTTATTGTCATTTGGTTAGTTTCCTATACCTGCCTTCTCCCAAACTTCTCTGTCTTTCTTTTATTCTTCAACCAAAAGAGAGAGAGAGAAAGGAATAGAGAAGAAAGAAATTGGGCCTTCTCCTTGTTTTACGCCAGAGAAACCTGTTGTGAAGGCCTTGGCCCAGGCCTCTCCCCCCTGCCCTGGGAGTTGGTCCTGCCCCCCCGCCACCCTGCCCAGCTGCACACTGCTCTCAGCCTCCCCTAGAACTGCCTTCCCCACCCCCGTTGTTGCTCCACATCTCACCGGCTGTCTCTTGCTTCTGTAAACTGCTGACCATGCTGCCACATACACGTCTCAAAGCTCCCCTGGGTGGCTTTTCTTCTAAAATGTTCCTGAATCCCACTTTCTGGTAAATCGAGTGCCATCCAGACACAAGCCTGCATCCCCTGCCCATCCTCATAGGTCCCTACTACTGCCCCAGCAGGCCGTGCCATCGTCACTTCCCCTCCCCTGGGCCCTGCCCACCACAGTGGTCTTCAAAATACCCTGCCCCTTCAAAGCCCTTCTCAGACACACTCATGAAACCGAGGCCCTGTCTCCGCCCCAGTGAGACATCACTCCTGCCCGGTGTCCCAGCAGGTTCTCTTCCAACTGTCCACTTAGATTTTTGTCTGATAACCTGGAAGGGCCTGTAAACTTCATGGAGTGAGGATCGGGAGTGGTTCTGATGCTCCTCAGTGCCAGGCGGATAACCAGGAATCATTGGTAAATATTGACTAAGTGAAGAGACACTTGATGTCTTTAGTATAAACTTATAGACTCAATAAATCTTTTAGTACACAATCCTAAAAAAGATACCAGACAAGAGACAAGAACATAATTGTGAAAAATGTGAAGCCCACCAAGAAAAGACGGTTTGTCTGGGTGGCTGTTAACATCTCTCCTGTGAGACATGAAGGGGTCCAGAGGTCTTTTATTATTATTTTCACAGCATACTTGAAAGTGATGTGGCTGGCCCACATCAGTGCCACTTCGTCCCTATTTTTGTTAGCTTGCTTGATGAGGACCCCTGCAGAGTTTGCACTCTGTACTAAAAGAGGTCAGTCCCAGGACAGAGAGCAATACCCCACTCCAGACACTGGGCCCTTTGCCTGCAATGGCATACTTTACACATCATGGTGGGGGTTTTTTGTTTTGTTTTGTTTTGTTTTTGAGAGGTTTTTGCAATAGGGCGCGTGCTCTCGCCAGACAGACAGAGAGAGACAGAGAGATAGAAAGCAAGAAATCACACCCCCGGAGGGATGACCACGCCGCAATCCCTTCTCCATTCTCCTCTTGGGATCTTGGGCATACATGCACACGCGCCCAGCGTGAGTTTAAGCCACCGGGTCTGGGACTCGAACCGCAGTCGACTACATGAGAGTCCAGCGACATAGCCATTACACTAAGTGCTGGTCCCTATGATGGTGTCTTGATGATGTTTATGTAGAGCTTAAAGAAGGGAGAGTTGGAGCCAGCAGGTGAAAAGGTGGTTAAGGTGCTGGACTCCCACATGGTTGACAGAAGTTCAAGTACCAGACCTGGCGGCTTGCTCGCTCACTCGCTCTCTCTCTCTCTCTCTCTTCCTCTCTCCCCTCCCCCTCCCTCCCTCCCTTGAGTACAAGTGCTCTATAGCAAAGTAAAATAATAATAAATAAAATTAAATAATTATTTTCTTAAAGGGAGGACAGAGGGCTAAAGTCACAGCTTCAGGAATACTGGAAGCATCCAGTCAACTTGATGCCTGCGAGTTGTGAACCTCACTGTGTAGCCCATTCAGACTTGTTTTGCCCTGCATGGTGTTTAAAAGGAGCCATTAAGTGAGCTCCTTGGGGTCCCTTTTCTCCCTGGTGGCTCACAGAAAAAGAAATATTCCCAGCAAAAAGCTTGCAAAAAACACTAGTTTGGACGACCTGAATTCACTTAAATCTGGGCTAATAAGGACGGTGGAGACACAAACCCTTCTTGCTACACCTTTCTTTGGTACTCCTTTCCTGACCTGGGGCTGCAGAGGAGGTGGACTTGCCTCGCTTTTGAACCATCCAGGTGTGAGGCATCACACTTTGCCTGCATCCCCAGTCCCAGGGTGGGTGCCAGTTACCCAGTGAGCTTTCGGGTGCATGGCTGCAGGGAAGGAGATGGTTCCTCTCTGACTTGCTTGTTACAAGCTTTCCATTCCCTTTAAGCGTTACAAATGCATTCCACTTGCAACAATGTTATGTCTGTATTAAACTTTAAAATTACACTCTGAACAGACCTGGTGTGATTCCATATGGAATGATTTACATGCTGGGCAAGAAACTTTTGCTAGCCAACTGCTAGTTGAATAGTTATTCTAGAAACATTATCAGATTATACTACTGCCAGGGAAGTTGTTAAAGTTGTCAGTTCTTTGGTTCCTGGAGAGCAGGAAATTGTAACGTTAATGCTTATTAGTGTGGCTGTTGTAGGTCTAAGTAGAAATAACCGCTCTGTCTTGCTCTTTCAGTATCCTGAAGTCCATGGAGTTTGCACCATCAGAGGGAGCTGGGACACAGGTACAGGGTCTCACTTTGTTTCCGGTATCAGCATCAGTGCCACTTCCCATTCTCGGCGCTTAGATGAGGCTTCATTTACAGCTGAGGAGTAATCCAGAACTTTGAACCACGTGAATTGGTTAATCCACGTTCTCTTTCATTTAAAAGAATCAAAAAGAGAAAAGTTCGTGTTTTCCCAACTAACTCAGTCCAAGTGAAACCATCATTTAACTTGGGCAGGTACTAAGAGTAAGAACACAGATAAAAACAGTTTCAAAGTGCATGAAAGATGAACCAAGTATGAACTGGCTCAGGAGCGTTGGGCACTGCCTTAGTGGCGAGGACAAAGGGGACAGGGTGGCATTGGGGCACAGTTGGTCCTTTGGTGGACTATTAAAATTGATGTCATGAGTGGAATCTCACTTTTGATGCCCAGAAGGCAGCTGACATCTTTGTGGCTGCAAAGAAAGAGGGGAGTTGTCTTTATGGTTACTTTTTGACAAGGTTTGTGGCTCGGCAACCAAACCTCTTGCCAAGTGAGCACAGGTTTAGACTGGACTGCTAAGTTTGAAGACAGAATGGGGACTAATTAATTCTTTAGCAGCAATGCACATCCAAGAAGGAAAATTACTCCAGTTGAAATGGATTCCTTTTAAAAGGAACTTGAATGTTTTCCCTGGGTGTGTTTACCATCCCCGGGGAAAATAAGCTTCGTATACCATGTTGGAATCAGCAACAGGTGGACAAAGCAAGGGTGGCAGGTCGGGCGGCCCAGAGTAGGTGGGTGGCCAGCCCGCAGTGAGCCTCGCTCTGCCCCGTCTAGGATGCGGCCAAGCCCCTGGAGGTGCTGCTGTTGGAAAAGAACCGCTCGCTGCAGTCCGAGAACGCCGCGCTGCGCACCTCCAACAGCGACCTGAGCGGTAGGTTGGCGGGGTCTCGGTGCGTTGCTTGGTTCGCTTCCAGGGATCAAAGAAGAAGGTGGACTGTGAGTCTGGGCTGATGCGTGGCAGGAGCATCATCAGTCCAGGAACCTGACTCGCGAGTGTTTGGTCTCCTCCTCACCACGCCTCTCCCCTCCCCTCCCCCACCCTGTCTAAAGCTGGATGGCCAGGTTCGTGAGGTCAGTTAGGGGCGGCGTCTCCAGAGATCCTGAGGGGGACAATTCAGAGGATGTTGGCTTTTCTGATCTTTTTCTGGTTGTGCTGCAAATAGACCCGGGTGAAAGTGGACTCGGCCTCTTTGGCGGCGTTTATAGGGGCTACTTAGAGGGATAGCCCATGCCCTCCCAGGCTCAGTGGAGCTTTTCTTCCTTTGTCAGGTTTTCTTGGGGATGCGTACCCCCATCCTTAGCCTTTCTTTGCTCATCCCAAAATGGTGGCATCATTGACTCTGCTTCAGGTTTGGCAGCTGGTAAACCGTGTAATGGTGTCTTGGGCTCCGATGACATTGCATTCTTAAAATGGGCGTGCCTTCGATCGAGTGGACTTGGTGCGGTGCTTTCGCCTCAGAGAAAGTGGTGTGAGAGAATCCGTTGGTCCTAAAATGTCAGTGTTTGCTGCTCCTCAGGCGGGGCCCTTCCGGTAATAGCTCGAATGCTAGAGGCCCAATAAGAGGCCCGCGACCTGTCAACTCTTTCCTGTGTGTGTTACCGGCTCCTTGTCACTGTAGGAGTTTGAATCTATGTCAAGGGGATTCTCCAGGCTGCAACGTACAAGAAAGGTGCAAACATGAATGCATGTTGCTTGTTTTGGGGGGCCTTGTTTGGCTGACTTACAAATTCAATCGAAAAATAAACCAACACACTTTATTGGCCCTTATAAAATCTGCACTTTTTTTCCCTTTTGTGGGGCAAACTATGCATTTGGTCTTGGTTTTTTTTCCCTTTTGAATCCCCCATAATGCATTCTGTTTGCCCTTCCTTGTAGGGTCAGCCAGGAGAAAAGGGAAAGACCAGCCTGAGAGTCGGCGCCCTGGACCTTTGCCGGCCTCCCCTCCTTCTCAGTTGCCCCGCAACACGGGGGAGCAGGCTTCCAATACTAACGGTACACACCAGTTCTCACCAGCGGGGTTAAGTCAAGACTTTTTCAGCTCATCCCTGGCAAGCCCCAGCCTACCCCTGGCTTCTACAGGAAAATTTGCACTAAACTCTCTCCTCCAACGACAGCTAATGCAGTCCTTCTACTCCAAGGCCATGCAGGAAGCAGGAAGCACAAGCATGATTTTTTCAACAGGTCCATACAGCACAAACTCCATATCTTCCCAAAGTCCATTACAACAAAGCCCAGATGTAAATGGCATGGCCCCATCTCCCAGCCAGTCAGAAAGTGCTGGGAGCGTCTCCGAGGGCGAGGAGATAGACACTGCAGAAATCGCCCGGCAGGTCAAAGAGCAGTTGATCAAGCACAATATCGGACAGCGCATTTTCGGACATTATGTCTTGGGACTGTCTCAAGGGTCCGTGAGTGAGATCCTAGCCCGGCCCAAGCCCTGGAATAAACTGACTGTTCGCGGCAAGGAGCCATTTCACAAGATGAAGCAGTTTCTCTCCGACGAACAGAACATCTTGGCTCTTCGCAGCATCCAAGGCAGACAAAGAGGTGAGCGGCATCGTGGGTTGGCAGCAAGTGTGAGACTGTCCCTGAGGCGTGTGTGCGTGCGTGTACATGTTTGTCTACGTGCGTGATGAAACATCTGTACATCGCATCAGGTAAAACTCTTCAGTTCTGCCATCTCCAGAGACCCAGGGTCAACCGACATGAGCTAAAGCAGTTAGATGTGGGAGATCGGGCCTTTGAAACACTCAGCACCTTGCATTTAGTAAACTCAGGATTTTAGTGCTGTGTACCAAACTGGAGGGAATTTCATGACGTACATTATCCGGTCATATCTAGTGTCCATGGGGCCAGCTGGCCGTGGGTGCTGGCCTCCGCAGGGAGGAGCACCTGTGTGCTGTCCGGCCCTCTAGCAGCAGTATCGACGGCGTGATCCTCACGCAGAGCTGGTTCGGTGGGGAGAGCGTATCAAAGACTCGCTCTGCTCCTCCCGCCTCAGGGAAGAGGGTGTGTTCCATGGTCATCTTACTTACAGGGTTACATTTCATTAGTCATTCGTTTAGCATTACAAGCAAAACATGCCTGCCTTGAGTAAAATACACAAAAGTTTTATTTAAACACCCTTCCTACCCCACCTTCCGTAAAAAGATCAAAAGTCAGTCACATCTATAATTTAAAGAACCCCTTCCCTCCTTAAGCATAGGGGATCGGTCTGCTACATCAGCAGGGATATAGAGAGGTGATTTTATAGACACAGTGGAAACACCCTGAAATTCAGATTCAGACAGAGAAGAGAGATGTTCTGAACAGCATCTATTTGCACCAAGAACATAGAGCATTTTATGGTGATGTTAACTGAAATTGAATGTCTTTGGATGATTAATGTGAGCTTTGTTCTGGGGGCTGGTGGGTGATTCACTTATAGGCAGTCCCTCCCTTTGGCCCTCTTGGCGTTGATGCTGAAAGCCGCAAGTTACGTTTGTCCAACCTCCTTTTGCAGTAAACCATGGCCTCTGCGGGCCAGTCAGCCAGGGCAGGGTGTCTCAGAAGTTTCTAGTAGCTCCCGAGTTGCACAGGAAGCACTGAGCCCTTTCTTTAGTGACTGGTGGCTCAGATTTCATGTCACACAGCCCATATCGTCAACACCACCATTCCCCTGATTGTTTTGTTCTTACCACACTTGTTTTTCAACAGAGAATCCAGGCCAGAGCCTGAACAGACTATTTCAGGAAGTACCGAAACGAAGAAGTGGGTCTGAAGGTATGTCGCAGGCAGGTGTCTTTCTTTGCAGTCAGTAACCTAGGAAGCAGCAGGTTCTTAGCTGTGCATTGGGGTTAAAACTGTGCAGTGTGATTCTGGCCTGGAACCTGATGGAAAAACAGAGCTAGTAAGTATAAAACAAAGCACGGGTCCAAGAACGCCCAGCCCCTTCTCCTGAGCTGCTCGCACTCTACTGAGCGCAGCCTCAGTGAGAAGGGCTATCACTCAGAGGAGGCCCCTCAGCCCCGATCCCAGCCCCCTTCAGATTCCAATTATGCTTTTCCCATTTTCTCAGAAGCAGGTGAAAGAATAACAGTTGTTGCTCTGAGAAAAATCAGGTGACCGAGTCAAACCAGATACTGCTGCTTCCTCGTACTTTTAACCCTGAAACACACCCAAGGTTCCTACAGAGTGGACAGATTCCAAATGTAATCGCTTCTCTTGTGGGTCTTGGCGAGCCGAGCCCCACCGCACTCCTTGGAGTTGCATCTTTAATGGGGCTTTGTCCCGGTGGTATACTTGTTTTTAAATGGTTTAATGTGACAGTTCCTATTTAGTAAGGTAGTGGAAATTAAAATATTAATATCTGGACAGCTTCCAGAAAGAACGGAGGCCAGCCCCTGGGCCCTAGTAGCTTCAGTGTATCTGCACATGTAGCTGCTCTGCAAAGCATCACCATGTGACTGTAAGAGTGACTCTTGTCCCTTAGGAATTTCTGCAGGCTTCTCTCCTCGTTCATAAATTTAAAAAAGGCAGTATGTGATAATAGAACCAAAAATGTTAAGTTAAACTTTGTGTCTCTTCACCTTGTGCATCCAAATCATTGATTGCTAATCAGCCTCAGCCCTCTGTTCCTCTTTTCCATTTGATCTGTTGGGGACACCAGTCTCCAACAAATGTGCAGAGCCTGAGTACAGTCTCAAGCCAAAGCGGTGGTTAGAGTTGCTTTTAAATGACTCATGAAAAACATTGCCTTTTAATCTTCCATCTTTTTTTATACTAAATTAAATGATGTATTCTCCCTGGTAACACGTGGGTCCAGCTCTGGTAAACATGAGAGCTTCTCCCACTGGCACAGTAACCCCTCCCATCAGGTAGATGTAGCGGACACTCCTACGCCGCCTCGGTACAAGTTGTGAAGTTGTACTCACAGCGGCCAGCCAGTGGAGGCCACGCCTGCCTCCTTACATCAGCAGCCTCACCTTGGGGCTGTTTATCAGAATGACATCTTCGTGCAGCTCTGAATTCTGTTTGAGGCTTGGGTTTGATGTCATCCCTGTGACTTCTCCCTGCAGGTAACATCACTACCCGGATCCGAGCCTCAGAGACCAGCTCCGATGAAGCAATCAAGTCCATCCTGGAACAAGCCAAAAGAGAGCTCCAAGTGCAGAAAACTGGTATGGCTTCTACTTCTTGGACCACTGTCTTTCAAACTTAATTAAAAGAATTGTCATGAGTGTTCTGGTCAGCAGTAATTAACTGCACTTTTTTTTTTTTAATAGAGAACATACAAGGGGTCTCTAAAAAATTCATGAGCTGTGCATGTTACGAAAAAACTACATATGGATTTCACCTTTTTTTGCACCAAAACACAAAATTATTTTGTTAATTCCATTTTCTGTTTGTTTGGTTTTTTTTTAATTGTCAGAGGGCACCAGAAAAAGATAGGGAGAGAGATGAAGAGGATAAAAGCACCTCCTCCAATCGGGTGTGGTCACACCACAATCCCTTGTCCTCCATTCGCTCATCCTGTCAGCATGTGTGTACATATACACACATGCACCTCAAATGTCTTTCAAGATGTTGGGACCAGGATTCAAACTGAGTCAGTCATGTGGGACCCAGCTCCCCTAACCACTGCTATGGAGTGGGACCTAATTCCATTTTTCCATGAGATTTTTTTGAAGTCTCCTGTATGATTTCAAGCATTTAAGAACATGCAGAGATGAGCAGGTCTGTGTAATCTACATTTTGCTAGTAGTTTACATTCTTACAATGCTAGCTTTGGCTGGAGAATGGCCCCCCGGCATGGAATCTCCTTCACTTAAATCAACCAGTAGTTCATATTACATATCCTTTAAATGCAGTATAGGCTTTTGCTGTTTGGTTGTTGTCGCACTTGACTAAATACAACTGTGAAAGACTGGGCACAAAAAGAAGGTTTGGACAGCTGCTTATGGAATTGAGCATGTCGCAGGCACAGTCAGACCTTGTGGCTGGATGTTCATCTCTGGCCCACCTCAGGTGTCAGGTCTCAGAGATCTCTGAGAGCTGTGTTTTCCAAGAGGAAAGAACTCCCTATTTCACTTCTTCCTGGCTGAGCTTTGACTGTTGGAACACCGTGCTGCAGACTCACTCAGACCTTCCTCTGCCATGTGGCTCCTTTGTAGGTGTGCTCAGTGCTCCCTTCTGGGTATTAAGACCAGGCAGGGCATTTTCACCGACCTTGCTCTGCTCAGACTGAGTCCTCATAACCTGGCAGACAGACTTTACTAGTCTAGTCTCAACTCTCCAGTTCAGCCTCCTGGTTAAAATCATTTGCCCAAACTCATTAAACAGGAGACCCTGACTGGCAGATGGTGTAATGGTTACATTGCTGGACTCCTACAGAGTCGACCATGATTCAAGTCCTGGACCCAGAGACTTCAAACTCATGCTGGGGCCAGCAAGTAGCGTGGTCGTTAAAGGTGCTGGATTCCCACATGGCTGACTGCAGTTCGAGTCCCAGACCTGACAGCTTGCTTTCTCACTTTCCCTTTCTCTCTCTCTATCTCTCTCTGGTCAAATTAAAAAATAATAATAGCAAATGGAATTAAATAAATACTTTTTTAAATAGGGAACCAGCAGTTAGCGTAATGGCTATATCACTGGATTCCCACATAGTCGACTGCGGTTCGCATCCTGGACCTGGTGACTTAGAACTCACGCCGGCACGTGTGCGTGCGTGCCCAAGATCCCGAGAGGAGAAGGGATTGCAGCATGACCATCCCCCCTGGGGGGTGATTTCTCGCTTTCTGTCTCTATGTCTCTCTCTGTCTGTCTGGTGAGCGCACGCACCCTATAGCAAAAACCTCTCAAAAAAAAATTTTTTTAAATAAACCTCATGTGGGGTGTGTGTGTGTGTGGGGGGGGTGTACATGCAAGCCCAAGATCCCAAGAGGAGAATGGAGGAGAAGGGAATGGCCATGCCCCCTGGGGGTGGGTGATTTCTTGCTCTCTCTCTCTCTCCAAAAAGTGCACATGCCCTATAGCAAAAAAAAAAAAAAGGAGGTCCTGGCTGTCCCCCAAAATCTAGCCCAGCACTTTCACCTCTCTTGTCCTCTTGCCTTCTTCCTCCTAAAGATCTCACCGTGGCAGGAAGTCATCCTCCGGGAGCCAAGCTCTCATTGCCAGAGTTGAGGTCTATGCCAACGCTGCCTCTGAGAGGCTAAGTAACCAGAAACCTTAGTAGGGCAGCCCTGGCAGAAATCAAGAGGGAAAGGCCTGCCTCACAGCCTGATCCCACTTATTGCCCGTTTGTTCCCTGAGCTCTGGTTCCCTCATCTGCCTACGCCCCGAGGACACTACAGGGCTGTGTGAGCTGGAGGAAGGAAGGCCTTACTCAGTAGGGAGGCACCTGAGAAGCAGCAAAGGTTGTTGCTGTTATCGTAGGCATGTTTAAGCATCATTTAAAGCAGATGGGCCTAGCCGCTATGGCACGATAGTGTTGCAGGTGTCCTATAAGATGGGAGGCCATATGGCCACCTGCAGGTTCTCATCCTCGGGTTCACCTGGAAAATGTGCTGGGTACGTATGGGGCACCTAAGATTCTAGAGAGCTGGAGGACTAGAGAAAGGAGATTGCCCTGTTGGGGGTACCCCTACCCTCCTCCCTTTTCCTCTCCCTCACTCTCTTTCTCTCGTGTTTGTACACATATGCTGTCATGAAGGGAAACACACACACGCGCACACACACCCCAAAGAGCCAGCTTCGATGATTTCCTCCACTGGACCTGAAGGCACATGATTTGGGGGATGGGAGGGCAGACAGGCCAAAGACTCCCGAGTGTCAGAGCCAAGCATCCTGAAGGAGCCTTCAGCCCAGGGCTTCCCAGCAGGGCTATCCTCTACTCACTAGCTGGGAGCTGGTGAAGAATGCAGGTTCTAGGCAGCCTGATATCTACTCAGCCAGACATGCGGAGTGGGAACGGGGTGTGCATTTTTATAAGCTCAGCAGGTGACTTGATACCCAACTGCAGTTAACAATCATCGCTCTAGTCCATTACCCATCCCAGATGTACAGATGAAATTCTGAGGCCCAGCAATGTCCCGTGACTTCTCCAAGCCCAGGGGCCCTGAATTCTAGCCAGGGTCTTCCCTCATACCTCATTTTCACTCTTCTGCCCCCTTCCCCTTGGGCAAGGTTTACTGTCACTGGCCATGCCACAGTTTCCACCTAGAAGAGCATTTGAGCTAGCCCAGTTATCACTGGGAAACTCTGGTTCCTTATTGCAGTTATTCATAGAAATCATGCCTCTAGTTGAACAGAACCACTAGAACTTTAGAATATACACAGGAGAACTGATACTGAGTTTAAAAATTCTCAAGGAAAGGAAGCCCAGGAGGGCATGTCGTTGGGCATTTTCTCCTTCCCCCTTTACCACATGATGTGATGAGAAACCCTCCCAACTGGCCCGTGACAGAGGCCACCAGGTCATCGAGCGATAGCCTCACCACTCAGACAAGGCACACGAATATTTCCCTGATGGGGAAATGTCAAGGAAACAGTGTAGAGTGGGTCTCCCTTTGTGGTGGATCGAGGTGAAATGAGCTTAGACTGGGAGAAGCTTGTACCCCACTGGAGGGCCGTCCTGCCACAGTCTCCTCCTGTGTTTTCTCCATGCAGCAGAGCCGGCCCAGCCTTCTTCCACATCCAGCAGTGGCAGCTCCGACGCCGCCATCCGCTCCCTCCCGCCGC
>NW_006159974.1:984828-993193 GCF_000334495.1 Tupaia belangeri chinensis | reverse complement strand
CCGCCCCATCCTGCGCCAGGCCCGCCGAGAGATGGAGGCCCAGCAGGCCGCCCTCGACCCTGCCTTAAAACAGACACCACTGTCCCAGCCCGACATCGCCATCCTGACCCCCAAGCTGCTGTCCACCTCACCCATGTCGACGGTATCCAGTTACTCTCCTCTCGCCATCTCCCTAAAGAAGCCCCCCGCAGCTCCCGAGGCCAGTGCCTCTGCTCTGCCAAACCCCCAACCAGCCCTCAAAAAGGAGGGCCAGGATGCTTCCGGGCTGGACCCCCAGGGAGCAGCTGACACTACTCAGGGGGTTCTGAGACACGTGAAAAATGAGCTGGGTCGCAGCGGCGTATGGAAGGACCACTGGTGGAGCACAGTCCAACCAGAGAGGAGGAACCCCCCTGCTGCCACTGAGGAGACAAAGGCCGAAGAAGCCAGCGGTGGGAAAGAGAAGGTCAGCGGTAGCCAGCCACGAGCTGAGCGTGGCCAGCTGCAGGGACCCTCGTCCTCTGAGTACTGGAAGGAGTGGCCCAGCGCCGAGTCTCCATACTCCCAGAGCTCGGAGCTGAGTCTAACCGGAGCCAGCCGCAGTGAGACGCCTCAGAACAGCCCTCTACCTTCCTCCCCTATCGTACCCTTGGCAAAGCCCACCAAGCCTGCAGTCCCTCCACTGACCCCTGAGCAGTACGAGATCTACATGTACCAGGAGGTAGACACCATCGAGCTTACCCGGCAGGTTAAAGAGAAGCTGGCCAAGAATGGCATCTGTCAGCGGATATTCGGGGAGAAGGTAAGGGATTTGATCTTTTCTCATTAGCTCTTTTAATTGTTTAGGCCCGGTTATTGATGCTAGAGAATGCAGCCATCTTGGGTTAATTTTATTAATTTATTATCCCAAAAGCATAATGTGTCTCCCAAACTTGCCATTTGCTGAGCCCCCTTTGCATGCCAGGGTCAGGGCCAGGCCTCTTCACGCACATGTTCTCCTTCTGATCCCTCAGTTATACTGAGAGGTGGATGATAAAATCATCGGAAAGGTAAAAAAACTAAGGCTTAGGGGAAGTTCACTCCTTGCCCCAACCTGGCAAGTCCCTCCGCTGCTGCTCAGTGAAGCCAAGGGGCACCTCCACAGGCTGTTCGGCCAAAAAAACATCCGATCCAATCTTATACAAGAGATGACCAGCATGCAGAGAACCCAAAGGGATTGACAGAAAAGCCACTGAAAGCATGATCGTACCTTTCTCATGTGACTCAGAAGGCACTTGGGTGTTGTCTGGCCAGAGAGGTGAAGTGGCCCATCTGGGAGTACAAAGCTAGTGTTGACACGGGCAGAGCTTAACCGCACCACCCTCACTTCCACGTCCCCTTCTCAGGTTCATGGACGTGTCATCGTTCATGGCTGTACTTCTAAACCTTCCTGTTCTCAGCGCTTCACTGATGACTGAGATTCTGAATAATGGGGTTTTAGTTTGCTGGTAAAACCTATGATAAACCATATCCCAGAATTGTCCTGGAGAAAGTAGCAGGCTGCTGAGTGTCATGAGGATGCTCCAGTCCCTACGAGGCAGCCTAGCTGAAGGCACGCAAGGCCTCCCTGCACTGGTTTTCCTTCTGTGTGACGTTTGTGGTGTACTATGCTGTGAGCCCTCTCAATATCTAATGGTCTGCTCTTTGTCCTGATTTTGCGAAAGGTGATGGGAGTGAATAAAAACCAGGAGGAGAAGTGAAAGTCCCTTGAAATTTCTAGTTCAGTGTTGTAAAAATATCATTTGGGAACATTTAAATAGACATTTGTGCTCATGCCTTAAATTTAGCAGAGACTTAATAGCATTGAACTTGTTTGGCCCATGAGTGCAGTTTATTCTGGAACTTGAGAACTTTTCAAAGGAGTGATCGGATGCAGCCCCTAAATATCTCTGGGCTGCATCTGTGTCCTGTGTGGGGTGTTTGTGCCTATACATATGTATGGCCATATGCGAGCGGAAGAAAACTCGGGTATGGACGTGCAACTTGTCGGTCCTCTGCAGCTGAATTTTACTCCACACTGGCTCCCCATATCCACCAGCTCACCTCTGGGCCCCCATCTCTGATCAGGGTTAGATCACAGAGGGCAAACCATGCTAGATGCCAGCCTAGCTTGGCGTCAGCCAGGAAGACTGGCTTCCCTGTCCCATCGGTGTCCACAGCTCCTGCATTGGGAGCGGTTCTTGGCCTAGCCCTGCAGCCTTTCCTGGTGTAGCAAAGAGAAAGATGCTTTCTGACACTTCCTCCTCTGGTTGTCAGTATCACAGCCCTGCAGCTTTGGCAGGATGGAGGTCCCGGGGCAAGAGCCTCTCCACACCTTTCCCAACCCTTCTCTCCCTGGGAGATGAAAGCTGAGACTATAACTCCAGCTCACCTAAAACTACCCCCATGCTAGGATATTAGCCCACCAGTGCCCTTGGAAAGCGTAATCCTCCACCCTGAACTGTCACCATCCACCATACTGTGGCTTTGTGCTCAGACATCAGCACTAGAAGCGCTCCCTGTGTGTCATCTCTGCCGTGCCCGCACACAGCCTTGTGTGTGCCTCTAGAGCATGCTGTGGCGTCAGACTGATAACCTGGGCACTGACAGCTGTGTGTCTGCGGTTCCACTCCAGGTGCTGGGCCTCTCGCAGGGCAGCGTCAGCGACATGCTCTCCCGGCCGAAGCCATGGAGCAAGCTGACCCAGAAAGGCCGAGAACCCTTCATCCGGATGCAGCTCTGGCTGAACGGCGAGCTGGGCCAGGGCGTCCTGCCTGTCCAAGGGCAGCAACAAGGGCCAGGTAATGGCTGCCCCACCTAGCCAGGGGGGTGAGCACTGAAGGATCTGTGTGGTGGGAGGTAGCCAATCCCTTAGCAAGGGCCTGGGAACACAGCCCCACTTGGGCTACTGCAGGGAGTGCGGGGGTCTGTTCGGGCAGGAGGCCAAGCACCCTCTGAGCCATTGGCTGGCGCTGGGCGCCCCTTCCTCCACAACCTGTTGCCATGGGACTGCTTTTAGTTTTTAGGAGAGAGAAGATTGTGCCTGGCTAATTTTATAAGCCTCAGAAAATGAGTTACCAATTAAGAAACTGCTGTTTATACATAAATATAGGTAAAAGTCAAGTAGCTAAATCAGGGAATCAGGAAAGAAAATGAGCCAGAGACACAGAAGTGAAAGATATGGGCAATGGCTTCCGCCTGCTCTCAGACCCGGGGTCCCAGCTTTCTACCAGCTGCACTTTTCAGGTCTGCGCCCCCGCCCCCAGGCCAGCCTTTCCCCAGGAGGCAGGAAACCCCCCTGGGCTTTCGGGGACCTTACCCTGTCCTTCCTGATGCCAAATCCGGGTCGCGGGTTTTGTTTTCTGATTTAATTGTGATCCTTTTTCTCCTTTAGTCCTTCACTCTGTGACATCGCTACAGGATCCACTACAGCAGGGCTGTGTGAGCTCAGGTAACTAGCTAATTTCTATGGGCTTCATATGAAATACGTCAATGTATACGCGCCTCTATGTCTTTTACGTTCTCCTGTCCTCTGGTCCATACCGGAGAAGTTCAGAGGAATCTGGATCTGGTGAGCTGAAAACACGGTGTCCGGTCAGCAAACTGGCTGCCACATGCTCTGTTCTCTCATGGAGATGGAGAGTTGGCAGCTGAGTGAAGTTTATTCATTCACTGTTCTCCTTCATCAGTCTGGTTTCCAGGCATAACACCCTGTGTTCCAGGCTGGGATCTTAGGTCAGAGACGGATCTCACACTCAGGGGCTCACAGTCTAATAAGACGGACAGGGCATGGGCATGCATTGCTCTCCAGCAGGCTCATGCTAGCTGTCTCATCTGTCCAGAAGACCCCTGGGCAGCCTTTCAGCAAGAGGATGGGGAAGACTGCGACATGCGCAGTGGGGTAGGTGGGGTAGCATGAATAAAATGGCTGAGAAGCTCCTGGGACCCTCAGGGCATGTTGGATTGGATAGAAGGCTAGCAGTGCCAAGAGATGAGGCCAGCACTGGAAATGGAGCCTGGGAACAGGTGCAGGTGCAGTCTGAGAGCCCCTGATCTTCGAGGTCTCCAGTAGGACTTATTTCTGCCATGGAGACTCCTGGATGTGGCCTGCCCTGGCCAGCCCTGTCTGTTACTCCCAGGACCCCTTCCCTACTCCTCCCTCTTGCTCTGAGCCTGTCATTGCGGCTGAGCCTTTCTCAGCCAGCTTTCAGAACAGCCAGCATCACAAGCATTCCTCTTTTTTCTTCTCTTTATTTCTCTAAACATGTTGATTAGTCTCCATATCCCATTGATTCATTGAAAACACAAACAAAGCTAAGTGAGGAGCTCAGAGCCGCCAGCTTGCAGGTTTACAAGGGGAAACATGTGTAGTGAGGGGAACAGCTGGTCGACCACGGCTGCTCCTGCTGCACAATCCCAGACCCACGCACAGATGTGGCCCTAGCTCGCGGGTGGCATCTAAGTTCCCAGATAAGACTTTAACACATTTTAGGTGTTCCTGGTTTGATTTTGACCCAAAAGAGGGCTGTATCCCACCAGCATCGTGGGTTTTCTTGGCTGAACACATAAAAGGAATGATGGTTCATCTGAAGAAGGTCGGACATAATAATTCTCACTTCATTTCTGGGTTGGCTAATTTAATGAGCAAGTGCCAGAGAACGTGTCCAGCACTGGTTGTTTTCAAAATACATAAGGGAAAAGAATGGACATAGTTGTTTGTGCTGGGGCTTTGTGGCTGTTCGCATGGAAAAACAGACTTGCCTCTTGCTCTAACGGAAGGTTGGCCTCCCCTTCAACTCCTGAGAGTGTCTGCTGCCCCATCAGACGCAGGGAGGAACTTGGCAGACTATGACTAACATTTTCTAGCTCAGAACCCCTTGTTCCTTAGTAAAACAGGAAGTCTCCCGCAGTTCCAGGTCTGTGATGACTGATGCCAAAGACTTCTCCATGTCCGAACAAATCCTCGAAGAATGGCTTTTTGCTTGTTACTGTAGTAGATAATCGCCACTGTGCTGGAACATTCGTGCAGCATTCACGTTTCCAACCTGGGGAAAGCACACTGGGCTCCTAAGAGGAATGTAAATGATATTTGTAAAATATCAAATTGCTTTATAGAATAAAGTCATTTAAAACTCTTGGGAAGTCTGCAGATTAGAGGAGGGAGGAAGGAAAGGCAGTGGGCCTCTGGATGATACTGCACGTGGTAGAACTCACCAGTGGCTTTGGTGACAAAGTGCAGATGGGCCTCTCCCCGTGCCACCCCAGCAAGAGGAGCGACAGATTGAAGATCACTGACCCAATGTCCCTGTTGCCGGTCAGCACTAGGGAAGCCACCAGTGGAAACATTCTTTATGGCAACTATGGAGAAAAATGGAAAAGTACTTCGTTTTTTTTTTTCCTCATAGTTTGCTATAGGTTGCATGCACTTGCTGGAGAGACAGAGAGAGAGAGAGAAAGCACTCCCTAGGGGAGATGATCACACCATAATCCTTTCTCTGCCATTCTCCTCCTAGGCTTTTGGGTACTATGCACATGCACCCAGCATGTCTCAAGCCAGATCCAGGACGCAACTGTACAGTCAGCCACATGGGATCCAGCTATCTTAACCACCACACCACTGGCTGGCCAAAAAAAAAGGGAAAATACTTCTTATGCTCTAGGAAAATAAAAGGATTTTTTGTATCACAATGGTAACTAAGCACAGGTGCTTCTCTGGGGCCAACCACAGTGGCACAGCAGTAACACAATACTCAGCATTGTTGAACCCACATGTAAGAGAGTTGGCTTTGCATCCTGAGGGTTCCTTGTACACTCCAGGTACGTGCATGTGTGCCCCTGTTGGAGATGCCTTTGTCTGTCTGTCTGTCTCTCTCTCTCTCTTTCTCTCTCTCTCTCACAAGAAGAAAGAAATAAACTTCTTTAAAAGTTTCTCTGGGGCCAGCAGATGGCATGGTGTTTGAGGGCGCGGGATTCCCACATGGCTAACCACAGTTTGAATCCCAAACCAGGCAGTTTGCTTTCTCATTTTTCCCTCTCTGTCTCTCTCTGCTCAAATTTTTAAAAATAATAATAAAATTAAATGAAAACATTATTTAAAAAATATTTCCCTGGAGGGGCCAGCTCTACAGCCCAGTGGTTAAGGAATTCAAATCTCAATGACTGACAAAGGTCATTCCCCATGGAGTGTGTTTTCACCCTTCCCTCTCTGTCTCTGATGAGTATACATGCTCTCCTGCCAAAAAAAAAAAAGACATATTTTAGTATATGATACTTAGATTAGAAAAATAGAATTATCAGCACCAGCAGTTAGGGTAATGGCCATGTCGCTGGACTCCCATGTAGTCAACTGCAGGTTGAGTCCCGGACCTGGTGGCTTAAACTCATGCTGGGCACGTGTGCATGTGTGCCTAAGATCCCAAGAGGAGGATGGAGGAGAAGGGATTGCAACGTGACCATCCCCCCTGGGAAGTGATTTCTCACTTTCTGTCTCTCTGTCTCTCTCTGTCTTTCTGGCAAGTACACACACCCTATAGCAAAAAACCTCTCAAAAAAAAAAGAAAAGAAAAATAGAATTATCAGGGACCACCAGATGGCGTAATGGTTACATCACTGGACTCCCACATGACTAAACACAGTTCAAGTCCCAGACACAGCAGCTTGAAACTCTCACCAGGCGCACGTGCATGTGTGCCCAAAATCCCAAGAGGACAATGGAAAAGAAGGGATTGTGGCATGCCCATTCCCCCGGGGAGTGAATTCTCGCTTTCTATAGCTGTCTCCCTCTGGCAAGTACATGCGCCCTGTATCAAAAATCTCTTTTAAAAAAAAAAAGGAAAGAAAAATAGAATTATTTTATACTGTTGTTAAGTCTCTGAGGTGAATTACTCTAGGAAACTCTAGAATTTTCCTTAACAGCTTACAAAATCAGTGTCTGTGAGCTTGCTTTCAGCCTGCTCCCCGTGAAGCCAGAGGTATGAACCTTCAGGTTCTAAAACTTCCACAGAGTTCTGATTTCCTGCTCTCACCATGGCTACCACAGAATCCTCCCATGGGACCTCTAGACACAGAGAGATGTTCTGTTCTTGGAGGTTGCTGCCTGAAGCAGCTCGGTGTGGTGGAACCAGACGTCTGCAGGAGGTTATCGCACCCCTGACTGATCTGTCCTGCATGTTGGTAAGAGACACGCAATGCCTGAGAACCCAGGCACGCGATGCCTTCGGAAGACCTACCTTCGTCCGCTCGGCCAGTCACAGCCCTGCAGTAAGGGCTCTGGTCCCATAGCAGAGATCATGGGTACCTAACAAGATGGTGCTGTGCTAGGTTACCGTAGTGATCAGGTGCCATGAACAAAGTGGCCTCACTCATCTAAACAGCAAAGTGACACAGGAATCTTTTCTTTCTTTTTTCTTTTTTATTAAGAGGGGTTTTTTTGTTTGTTTGTTTGTTGTTTTGGTTTGTTTGTTTTTGTTTGTTTGTTTGTTTTTTGCTATAGGGCATGTGCACTTGCCAAAAAGACAGAGACAGAAAATGAGAAATCACCCCCCTCCAGGAGGGATGGCCATGCCGCAATCCCTATTTTTCCATTCTCCTCTCAGGATCTTGGACATGCACACACATGTGCCTGGTGTGAGTTTAAGCCACTGGGTCCAGGACTTGAAATGCGGTTGACTACATGGGGAGTCCAGTGACAGAGCCATTACGCAAACTGCTAGTCCCCATAGGACTCTTTTCTTCACTAGAGAATTCCATCTGTCTCTTTCTGCCCAGCCCTATTCCCCTTGGTGTCTCCATTTTCCTTAATGATGTGTGGTCAAACTTGCTAATCAGTTTCCAATAAGAAGAGATAAACTGAAGTTTCAGTTGTAGCATCGTATATTCCTCTTCATGGATATAACCATTCCTCGATGTCCCTTTGGTAATCTGAGCATTGGGGTGACAGCCTTGGGCATGAAGGAAATCTGATGCTGTGTTGTTGTTGTTGTTTGCTTTGGTTTTTTTAAAGAATTATTTCATTTAACTTTATTTATTATTATTATCATTATTATTTTCCATTTTGATCAGAGAGAGACAGAGAGAGAGAGAGAGGAAGTGAGAAAGCAAGCCGCCAGGTCCGAGATTTGAACCATGGTCGGCTATGTGGGAGTCCAGCGCCTTTAACCACCATGCCACTTGCTGGCCCCAGAAATCTGATGCTGTTTTAACCACTGGTGTCACCAGTAACCCATGGCCTTTTCTTTAGAAACCACAAGGCCTTGTTAGAGAGTAAGGTGTGCAGTGGGTTCCATTCCAATCTGATCAGTAACTTTAAAAAACAGTGGGGGCGGCCATCTTCCAGTAATTAACCAAAATGACGAACACAAAGGGAAAG
>NW_006159974.1:967776-984364 GCF_000334495.1 Tupaia belangeri chinensis | reverse complement strand
AAAAAAAACTAAACGGGGGGTTAAAAAAAAAAAAAAAAAAAACAGTGGGGGCGGGGAAACAGTGGGGGAAGGTTTAAAGGACAGATCTTCAGATCAGTTACTTAATATATTTCCTGATAAGTCTTAATTTTCCACAAACATTTTTGTGTTGCCTTCTTTCGAAGTTCACAATGCCTTGGGGAAGGAGGCATGGTTGTTACGTTAAGCATCATTTTGACCTAATGTGGACAAGTTTGTTTGAAACTGCAGCTACAGTTGCAGTGGAGGATTGAGCTCTGGGCCACACTGGTGTTTGCTTTCCATTCAGGTATCATCCATCACCCCTGACCTCACACTTCTTAGCAGTAGCCATGCCCGGGGGGTGGGGTGGGGGCGTATTTATAGAGAGGAAAGAGAGAGGGCCAGGTATGACCCATTTTCTCAGAGTGTGGCCTGCAGGTCAGTTAGCAGTCGTCTTAAAGGATCATGAATTTGAGCTATGAGGCAGGTGTGTGTGCATGTAAGCAGGCAGGCAGGTGCACCGATAGGTAGATATGATCTAGTAAGCCACCAGATCATTTTTACGGCTGTTCATTCCTTAGAACTCACTTCATCTTCACCATTCCTTGGGGTGATTCATCTTTTTTGCTCCTATGGAAGGAAGATGAGAGACAGCTGTAAAGAAAAGGAGAAAGGAACAGGGTTTTCCTGGATGCAGGGTTAGTCGTGACATGGTGGAGAAGCATTGCTGCTGCCTTCAGCGCTGGAACTGTTTAATGTGGAAGCATGTCGTGACTACAGCTGACAAGCCATTACTCCTCTGGCCCTCACACCAGCTCCAAGTGTGTCGTCATAAGCTGGACAAGCAAAGGATGGCCTGGTCCCTTCAGTGTCCAGCTTTGTCCCAGCATGTTGGTCAGGAACTGTTGGTTCCAAGTTTCCTCTGCCCATGGAGAATTCCTTTGCTCCGTGCCGCTTTGTCAATCAGCAGAGTGTCAGTTGTCTCTCTGAGAAGACGGCTGCTGCTGTCTGTCTCCTAACATGGGTGGCCCAGCATGTGTCCTCTCTCTGACCTGAGGTCCATGGGGCTAGGGGCTGTGCATAGCCTTATATAGCTAGGTGATCCCGTGGCCACACACACACATACATACTCCACTGGCTTTTTTAAGACATTCTTCCTGTCATGATCCTGCCTCAGCCTTCTCAGTAGCTGGGACCCACAAGAGCATACCACTGCACCCAGCTTTTAAGAGTGGTCCAAGAATCCAACCTAGACCTCCCATGTGTCCTCAGCTGGCCAACCAGTTGCTCCTTTGTAAATGTGCATCATGCTCTTGCTCTTAACCACCAGACAACCAAGAGGGTACATCCAGGACTTAGTACTCAGAACTCTGTGATGGGACTCTGGCACAGTATCTTTGAATAAGCAGTAAGCTCCCCCATTTTAATGATCAACGATCACGGTGTAGATCCCTTGCATAGCATGGAGTCACCAGTTGAAGCCCTCGAAAATTTCATGGTGTTCTCTAAAGCTGACAGAACTCTTCATTCATGCATAAGACTAGACCATGTTTCATTTTTTTTCTCGTCTCTTTCATTGAAATAAACCAGTGAAAGTAATTGTTGAGTCCCCAAAAAAGAATTATTCTAACCTTTGTTTGCACAGCTGAAAAGACCTATATACACTGATTTACACATAGCCATAGGCAGCAATTCAGAAACAAGCTGTGGCACAGTTGGTAGCACACCGGACTACAGGGCTAGAAGCTCCGTGCTAATTGTGATTGGAGTCCCTGGCGGGTCAGCTGAGAACATGGCTGAGCACATATGCACGTGCCCAGGATCCTGCAGGCTACAGAACTAGAGAAAGGGATAGCAGCATTACCAAGCTCTGGAAGGAGTCCCTCCCTCTTTTTTTGCACTCTCTCTCTCACTATCATGAATGGAAAATTAAATTTTTTTAAAAGGGAAAATGTGGATGGCCACGTGTGGACTAGCCAATGCCCTTCCTAGGCAAGTGACCACTGCACAGCACGTGGCCTGGGATCCCAGCTTTGATATCACTTGTGGACCATAAATGTGGTGGCCCATTTGTTTGTTTCTTTCTTGGTTAGAACTACATAGGACACTTTTACTTTAATCAAGGGATTCCCACTTTTAGATCAGGAAAGTCGGGTTTCTGGATAGTGACTACAACTTATCTTTCTGGTGGCTGTCATCAGCATGTGTGGGCACAGGACTGCAGAAAGGCCACACAGTGCCAAGGGAGAAAGTGGCCAACAGAGAACCTTAGGAAAAGATGAAAACATTAGAAGCCTCTAAATTCAGAGGCTATGCTTTCTTGGGAGGAGGTGGGCTGTAGCCTGTAACTGGTGAGCCCAGCCCACTGGAGTTCTCACCAGTCACATTCTGAAGCGATCACAGGACAGAAGCTGGGGAGGGGGTTGGAGTTCAAAAGATACCCCTCATCTCAGAGCTAAGCAGGTAGACCAGAGAGGGCCACAGATTCGTGACCAGGGGAAACATGTTCTTCACTTGATGTGGAGGACAGACAAGAAGGCAGCGTGGCCTTAGTGCATGACAGCCCAGAACATTAGGAGTCAGCATCAGCTACTGCTTACTGTGCCCAGGCAAGCCAGGCATTCACAAATTTGCCTAGGGCCACACTGTGGGGCTTCTGAGGCTCAAAGAACCTTCCTAGAAAGTGAGACATTGCAGGAGGGCATGGATGCTAGTCAGTGGGCTGCCGGTGGCCCAGAACCCAAAGGGAGGCTGCAGATCCAGAGCAGTACATGTCCTGGAGCCATCCAGGGGGTCCTGGGGTGACCCCAGAACAAGGCTCAGGCAACCCTGCCTTGGGTACCCTGCAGTCTCCCCAGGACCTGCCAAGATGGACCAGGGGTCCTTTCAATTTTTCTGGGATGAGGAAAATGCCCTATTAATTTGCCTGTCATTTTTCTTCTGAAAATATTTGACCTAGCTCAGCAGCTAGGGGGTTGGTTGTGCTACAGCCATTTCTCTTCAAGAAAGAGAAGGCAGCTGAAGCCCCGGAAGGCAACTGAGGCCCAGCAACACCCAAGAAACCTTTAGGAAAGGCAAGGCCGGCTGCAAGCAGCCCCTGTGAGCTCAGGAAACAAGACACACTTCACAAAAACTCCCTCGAAGTGTGGCAGGGAGTGCACAGAGGGTTTGCACTCCTGTGACAGCCCAGTGTGTCCTTCTCAGAGGACACTGCATCCAGGACAGCCTGCCACTAAGTGCCACAGCCCAATTGATGTTTTACTTCAAAGCAACAGATGTCACCATTGAGTCAGGAAAGTGCCCCATGCACGCTTCCAGTGCCACCGCCAATGTCCTGGGCCCTCGCTTCCTTATTCTGGGAAAAGCTACCCAGGCTAACTCAGTCCTCAGAGACTCTGTTCCTAGAACAGGACCTCTCACTCTGGTACTAGCACAGAGTCAGACTTACGTGACTTTTCTTTTTAATTACAGTTTACGTGGTCTTGTACATAAGTAAAATGGGCCATGCAAACACAAGCGTTAAAAGGACTGGTACTCTTTTTGAGAAATTGGCAGCCCTCCCCGGAGGCTCCTGTTCCCAGTCTCGTGCATCCTTCAGGACAATCCATGCCTCCGGCTATTTGTTCCACACGGACAGGGCATGTGTTCCAGGCGCCGTGCCTTGCTGTCTTCCTTAGCAGTATAGTGTGAAGACTTCCACCGCCAGGACATGAGGAATTCTTTCCTCTTTTACAGCTGCAGGGACTTCTCCATCTGACTGACTGTACCTTACTGTATTTAGCCAGTCACTGCTGAGAGATATTAATAGTTAGATTGATTTTCAACAACTGAACATGAAACCTGTAGTTTACACCCTTGAAACCCATGTAGAAGCACCATTATGACAGGATGAGCTCAGCGCTTCCACGAAGGCTAGGCCTGCCTCTGCCACTGAGTGACCGTGGGCATTAGTCAAGTGACTCAACCTCTCCGTGCCTTGATTCCTTCTGTAAAATGAAAAGAAATGAAGTACCAACCTCCTCGACCATTGGAAGGTTTAAGTATGTTCATGGATGAAAGTTTCCAGACCAGCAACTGGCTCAGAGTACCACCTATTTAAATGTCTACTGTCACCTCTGACACCACCACTGTTCTTTTTATGTCATCTTAAATGTGCATGGATAGCTGTTGAAGATACATGTACGCACGAAGTGTTCAGTATCTAGCTTTGAAACAGAAAAGAAGGGGCCAGATGGTGGCACCACAGTAAAATAAGGTCCTCAACGAGAGTGGCCTACATGACAAAGTTCTGGGTTTGCACCTAAAGACCTCCCTGAGTATGCCAGACACACACGTGCCCATGATGCAGGGCTGTTCAAAGCTGGGGGTGGATTGCAGTGTCAAGACCCTGTAGGGACCAGCAGTTAGTGTAGTGGCTCTGTCGCTGGACTCCCATGTAGTCGGACATGGCTCAAGTCCCAGACCCAGTGGCTTAAACCTCACGCCAGGCGCAGGTGTGTACATGCCCAAGATCCTGAGAGGAGAATGGAGGAGAAGGGATTGTGGCGTGG
Organism: Tupaia belangeri chinensis; assembly: GCF_000334495.1. Taxonomy (NCBI): domain Eukaryota; kingdom Metazoa; phylum Chordata; class Mammalia; order Scandentia; family Tupaiidae; genus Tupaia; species Tupaia belangeri. Next base: position 979,814 of record NW_006159974.1, on the reverse strand, counting down.
CCATCCCCCCTTGGGGGGTGATTTCTCACTTTCTCTCTGTCTCTGTCTTTCTGGCGAGTACACGTGCCCTATAGCAAAAACCTCTCCAAAAAAAAAAAGACCCTGTTAGGAGGTGCTGTCTCTCTTGCTAGCTCATGGAAGAAATTAAAACAGAGAGAAGAAAAGAACCACAGTTGCTTGCTCACTTTTTGGTGGGGATTATCAAGGATGAGTGTTGCCAGGTGGAGGTCAGCCTGCTGAAGGATGGCTTGCGTGCAGCTCTCCAGATTCTTGGCTTCCGTGAAATTCCATCTCGAGAAGTTGCCTGTCCATCTGCCTTTCCTTAAAGCTGACTTAAAATCTGGAACTTCAGGAATAAGACTACAGGTCTTAGGTCATAGCTCAGGCCATTTGAGGCAAACTAGTATGCAATCAGGCCATCTAGTCTGAAAATAAAAGAGGCCATTGACAGGGGTGAGTGGCAACCCAGCCATTCACGTGCTTTCTATTTGCCTGGGCCCTCCATATGCTGCTCCTTGGCTCTCCTTTTGGAGAAGCCCCAGCAGGCCCATCACAGGCCTCTGGACACATCTCCTTTCCCTCCCCATTAGACTTTCTTTGGAAAACAGAATTTACAGTACATTGGGCATTCAGTACAAGAGGCAAAAAGTAGGTCATAGGAGCAAATGAGGACTTCAGTTTTCAGTGGTTTAGTTCTGGGGAAGAAAGGGAGCTTAAGTACCTCAAACTTCTCCAGTAATTTCAGAACAAGCTGGTGGGAATAATGAGGAAACGGTTGTGCTTGCATCTTTCACATGCCGTGCACTGTGCGGATGTCTTTAATCCTTAATCAGGAAGCAGAACTGGTTTCCCCTCTTATGTGTGGAGGAAGCCCAAGGCCCAGAGACAAGAGGTGATTCACCCCGATCAGGAAGGAGGAGAAGCTCACGCGGTCCTGAGGTTAGGACTTTGCTGTCCCAGTGTCATCTGCAGAAGCCATCACTGGCCCCAAGGTCTTGGTCCCACAAGATGGGTAAAGATTTGGTCCCTGGAATTATACCCAGAAGTCAAGACCACACTTTAATACATAGGACAAAATTAAGTTCAAATCCTAAATAGACAGATACCAAAACCAGACCCATGACAAAACAATTAATCGGAAAACAGATACCTCAGCTATCTTGAGATGTAACAAAATTAGGTTCAAATCCTAAATAGATACCAAAACCAGACCCATGACAAAACAATTAATCGGAAAACAGATACCTCAGCTATCTTGAGATGTATGCGTTTTAGCCAAGGAGCTGGGCCAGAGAAAGGGAGCGGACCAGTGACAAACCAGCGACAGCACCAGGCCCATGTTTATAGAGTTGGCAGTGCAAAATTTATCATCTATTTGGCCTGTGATGGAAAGTCCCTGCTTCTTTGAAGCCCCTTTCTCAATCCAGTAAAAATACACACGGTGGCCTAAGGACATTCCCCTTGGTAACGTTAGCACAACCCCACGCTTCAGCTGTCCTGCCCTCCTCCCTACTGGCCACCCATCCCATCCCGTACCCTGATCCCAACCTCAGGTAGATGGCCCATGGGCCTTGCTCAGGCTCCCCTCGAAGAGTCAGGAGGGTCATTGCTGGCACTGTCCTGGGTAGACTAGGAGCCAGCCAGGAGGCGCCATCACTGCTTTGTCTTGATTCTGTTTTATTCTTCTCTTTGGAACCAGATTCCTAAATATAGCCAGAGTCTGAATTGGCAGATGTTGGGTTTGTCCTTTACATAAGGGCCAAAATTAGCCTGTCATTTAGCACCTAAATAAAGCAGCCCAAACTGCCTTTGTACCGACTTTGCAATTATGAGGGACTAAAGTTGCAGCATTTTATTTGATTAAGGAAACTTTTATGGAAGCTAGGGCAGCATCTTGAACCCAGAGTCTGGAGAGAGAGGACACAGGGAACAGGAAGGACTGCCCTTTGTCAGGGTTAGACCTTCTCATTCTGGACTTTAGGCCAGTTTTGTTTCATGTGACTTAAATATCTCACGAAATTGGAAAGAGAATCAATACCCCCACAGAAATAGCACTCTCAGAGAATAGAAATGGTTACTCTGAGTTTTTGCAGGAAAAGAAAAAACTGTCCAGAGTGCCTGGAGCTGGGTTAGCAGAGGGACTCCCCAGGGGCAGCAGAAAGATGTTATAATCAATTACCACATCATAACACTGATGTATGATAATTACTGAGTGTTTCTCCTGAGATAGTGCAGCATTTGGCTGGGATGCGGTTCTTTCATGGTCCACTGCCTGATTAATATGCAAATAATAGGCTGATTGCATGATGAATGCAGAAAATGAGTTCGCTGATAACGTGAGCACTGAAGCGGGAAGATGATAAATTACTTTTACTGACTGTCCTACATTAAGTACCCTTTCTCAACAATTTCATCACAAATTAAGTAAAGCAGTATGGAGAGATTAGGAGGATGTGTAAAATAATGTACCTTAATAGCTTTTCTAATACCATCACGTATAACGAAAATGTCACTTGGTTCCACTCAGTGCGGCCCCTAGGCCCCAGTAGGGCCCGATGGGTGTACTCACCTGTCCATCGTGTCAGAGATAGGAAGCAGTCCACACACCAGTGGGTCCACTGACCGCGGTCAGCCATGGATCATCTAAGCAACATTCGTCACAACCCAAACATCATTACCTATGCACCAGGTTGGCTGGCGATGACATTGTGGGGGGACAGGCAGCACTCAGGGCAGGCAGTGTCCCCTGCACAGGTGGACACTTTGAAGTCGGCTGTCCACTACAGTGTGCCTGGGTAAAGAGGAGTTTCTGATCTGCAGGCCAGGAGGTTCCAAAGGAGAACAACATTTAAGGACCCTCCCCACTTTCAGCTCCTGCAACCCAGAGAAATCTGGAGAAATCAAAAGCTCGCCAGAGTGGAACTCGGTGAGGGCAGGTTTGCCCAAAGCCAGAAATGAACCCTGGAAAAAAAGAGAGGACACACACACACACACACACACACACACACACACCCGCAGAGAAATCTGGAGAAATCAATTCCACTATCAGAAGGGAAGTGTGAGCTCCGCCTGCCAGAGTGGAACCCGGTGAGGGCAGGTTTGCCCAAAGCCAGAAATGAACCCTGGGAAAAAAGAGAGGAGACACACACACACACACACACACACACACACACACACCCGCACTTACACAGTGATTAATCTTTGATTACAGCAGAGCAATTTAACTAGAGGGTTTGTTTTTTCCCATCTTGGTAATATATATTTAGACTGTTTGTATGACATGCATTTTCTCTTAATGCACAGGGACGCACTGATAAGTGTTCATACAAACAGCTGGCTCAGTAATAAGGTTATCGAGGTAATTTGAAAGCATTATTTCTAAATCAGTATGGATTGGTAGAAAAGCCTGGACAAGACAAGTACTGTGCCCCTGAAGCAAGGCCAGCTTTGTCACCTAGTGTCAGCTCAGCAATCTTGCCAGACTACCAAACTTGACTGTACTTTAAGCAGTTTTTAATTTTTATTATTTCAAGTCTCTGCTTTTGATGTGATGTCTCCTTAAGAGCTTGTGAAAAATACATCGAAAAATAATGAGCCCCGAGAGAAAGTAGATTTACGCCCGAGTCCCCGGCAGTGTCCCCTTGCCTCCACATGAGCTCTGGTTCAGCGTTAAGTCACATCGCCTCTGCGGCTGCTCCCTCATGCAGCTCGGGTCAACATGGAATTTCTAAGGTCATTTTCCCCAGCGTACTTTCTCAGTTTGGGGAGGAGAAAAGAGGGGAGTGAGAAACCATCCCAGGAAGAGAATGATGCCCAGATTGCACAAGATGGCATCTCCTTAGAGGAGCTGAGCAGGGCGACTTCTCAGCAGCAGGCACAGCGACACACGTACCCAGCACCCCATGCTATAGCCAGATGACAAACTGAGAGTGACTTGGTGTCACCACCAGGTCCCACCAGGTCCTGCCCGCTACACCAAGCTCAGCCTTCTGTCCCGGAACTGCTTCCCCAACCATTGACCATGTTCTCTTTTTTCGGTGACTAGCACCCTCTCCCCCTGACTGCCTGGGCAGAAGGCCCCCATTTATACCTAGACACACACACACACACACACACACAGACATCTGTGTTTCCCTCTATTTTTCAACATCTCTCCCTGCAGCATCCGCAGTGACCTAGCCACAGGCTAGCACTTGACCTGCAGCCCCGAGGCAGCCTGCCACCCTCTCATCCTACACAGGCCTTCCCTCATCAGGCCAGACTCACCTTTCCAGAGGGCATACCCCACTGGTCACTCTGCTTCAACCACTTCCCCAGAGCTCAAGTCTCGCCTTAGTGGGACACCCTCCCTGGAGCCTCCTTCCCCCCAGCCTTCTCTCCTTCAATGCCCTGCCCCACCTCAGGTCCTCCATGTGTTCCTTTTCCGCACTCCTTCTCCCAGGCCTCGACACACCTTGTTCTCTTCCCTGCCTACCCCAGCCTCTGCTTCAGTGTGATGGTGCCATGTACTGCCACTGCCCTGATTGTCCCCATCCTTGCCCTGGTCCCAGGACCTGTTCCAGACTTGCTAACAGCATCTATCTTCCTCCTCGGCTACAAGTTCTGTAAGCACAGGGCCTGCCTGGCCCACATCTGTGCCACTGTCACCTGTTCCTGTGTTAGCGCCCTGCTTGGCACTTGGAGGGCTTTGTTATGCAATGAAGGGCATGGTTTCACCTTCAAGTAGCTTTGGAGAAATAATTTATAAATAGCACAAGTGAAATAACCTTGATTATTTTTAAAGTTTATTTAATTATTCCATAAAACATAAAGAAAAAGACAGGCACCCCAACAGGGCGTTCACACCATGATCCATCCCTGGTCTCATCTGGCCTGGATCATAGGTGTGTGTACATATGCCTGCCTGGTATGCCCAGGGAGGACCCAGGATATGAACCCAGGATCCCTCCCAAATGGGTCCAGAGGTGTTACCACTGCCTGCCCCCCACCTTGCTTTTATTACTTTATTTATTTGCTTTTTAGAGAGATTGTTGATTTAGGGCATGTGCACTCACTGGAAGTGAGAAATCACCCCCCAGGAGGGATGGCCATGCTGCAGTCCCTTCTCCATTCTCCTCTTGGGATTTGGGGCATGCACACACACCTGGTGTGAGTTTTAAGCCTCCAGGCATGGAACTTCAGCTACAGTTGACTACATGGGAGTCCAGGACGTAACCATCACACCATCTGCTGGTCCCCCACCTTGCTTTTATTAACCAAGTTTTCTTTGTTAGTAAGGTATTTGGTTCCTGTGTTATTGTAAATTTCTTAGGTAGACTTACAATTTGTGTATTGTTCACTTACACATACACATACACTAGCACCCACATGTGCCAGGGCCTTTTAGCTCACCTCATCCTGTCTTTCTTCTTCAATCTAGGCAGAAGGTGTGTGTGTGTGTGTGTGTGTGTGTGTGTGTGTGTGCATGCGAGAGAGCGAGAGAGAGAGAGAACGCAGTTGTGCTTTATGGGAAGAAACTAGGACTGAGAGAGGTGGTGGCACTGTTGTTCTTTCTGGGAAGAAACTAGGACTGAGAGAGGTGGTGTCGACCTGCCTGGGGTCAAGCAGAGGTTCCTACTCTGTCTCTGATCTACCCACGACTCCATGCCCTTCTCCTCCTTGCACCTCCAACCTTTCTCAAGTTACTTCTTTCTGCTGTTGGAAATTCCAAGTGATTGGGTCAGTTTGCCGAGGTTTATGGTGGTTTAAGGTCATGCCCGGGCTTCAGGGAGGGCAAACACCAGCCTGGGAGTGGGGAGTGATGTGCTCTGGTGCTTGATGCTCCATCTGCTTAGGAAATAGACCTTTCTGGAGGGGAGGAGGCTCTCAGGTGTTCACCTTCTAGTAGAGAAAGCCATGTTGTAGCTTGACCCCTGTGGGTGCTTTCCTGATATTCCTTGGTGTGTTACTAGGATACCCTACTCCTTTCTCGGTAGGGAAGCCTCCAGTGGTGCTGTGAAAGGGGTGTGCAGAGCTCCCACGTTCTCTGTGAGGTCTGTTAAAGTAGTCATGCATTCATCTCGAGCTCCTGCTAATCAGAATACCATTCATACTCAAAGGCAGAACATTCCTTGTTTTTATATTGGCTGCGTTTAATGGAAGCAAATGACAGTAGAAACGTGGTGGAGATCTTGAAAGAGCTGGGAGTATCTCCTGTCCAATTCAAAAGCAAGGTTCAGGATCTGAAGAGCCCAGGAAATAATCAAAGTTCAGAGATTTTGGAGCTCATCACATTAAGAGGGTCTCACGTTCCTGTGTGACATAGACCTGGCCAATATGTGACAAAAACACAGGGGGCTCAGGTCAGTATTGCTGTCCACTTAGATGCAAAGAAGCTCACTCTTTCTAAGGAGACTGGTCAGCCATAAAACGCCAGGTGGTAGGGCTTGGGTGGTGGGTTCCAAAGCAAGCCACTATGTTCTGGACAGGGCTAGTGTCTACATCACCATCTGAACTCAGTGGGCAGGCTTTCCAGGCTGGTGGTCATGCTATTGCAGCTTCCATAACTGCTAGCAGGGTCAGTAGGTGACATGGTGGTTAAGGTGCTGAACTTCCACATGGCCAACCACAGTTCGAGTCCTGGACCTGATGGCTTAAAAATCATGCCAGACACGTGTGTGTGTGTGCTCAAAATCTCAGAAGGAGAATGGAGGAAAAGAGATTGCAGTGTGGCCATCCCCCGAGGAGGTGATTCCTCACTTTCCCTCTCACTGTCTCTCTCTAGCGAATGCACACACCATATGATAAAAACCTAAAAAAAAAAAAAAAAAGGCTGTCAGTGCTGTTGGCTGGACAGGCCCTCAGGCTGGTCAGTCCTTTAAGGCGACCAGGGCTCCTGCTGGACTTAGGGTGGCAGATTTAGGCACCACGACCCCACTGTTCAGCCTCATACCCTTGTGCCACTCACAGCCGCCCTAATGCCAGGCCCTCCCCAGACTCCACCTTCCACTCTGCACCCTCCTTTTCTGCTTCTCTTTGATTTCCTGGCACATCCACATTCATATGTGCCAAACCATGGCCACCCTCTTCTCCCCCTTTAACCTTCTCCCTCCTCTCCCACCATTCCACACTTGTCTGTCTTTATCGTCACTTGGAATGTCCTGGCTTGGCACTGACTCAAAGCCTAAACCATGGACATAATGAAACGTGGTGCCTCAGACCAGCCGCCAGTTAAATAATGTTTGGGTTCTTGTCAGAATGTCACAGAGTACCCTGTCATTTTGTTTCAGCAACTTGTCCTTCTGAATGCACAGTTGGCCTTATGGCATGCCAGCAGTAAAAATGTCACTTACAATAATTACTTTTTGGTGAAAATGCTTGCTGACTTCCTACCTTCAAGCTGTTTTTTACACAGTGGGGAGATAATAAGAAATGACTTTATCCTGACTGCTCAAATGAACACTAAATGGAATTTGGGTTATTATTACTGCAGATCGAGGGCTAGGTATGGAAATTTAAACAGCGAAGCGGATAAACTGTGGAGAGATTTGTCTCTGAAAATTATGGCGGGTGTGCATTTTCAATTGACGTCTATTGAAAACTTAAGGCAGCTGTTGTTTGCCTGCTGTTTTTGGAATATAATATTTTTCATAATCCTTTTATAGTTCCTGAAAGTCTTGTGTTTCTCAGAGGGCCCTGAGTCACTGTGTCTGCTTTCTGTATCTTACTAACCATACTCTTCTTGTGCAAGATTCAATGCTTGCAAAAAAAAAAAAAAAATCAATCCACATAGATTACTTTTTAAATGTAACACCTTACTGTTGCTGTCAAAACTGATGGATGGACTATGTAGCCAGGCTTTAAAATATGCAAATCGCCCATTTTCAGATGTCCCAGTCCCACAGGCAACAGACTCCTTTTTTTTGCAGGGGGCGGGGGGTAGGGGGGAGGTTTTTGCTATAGGGTATGTGCGCTCGCCAGAAAAACAGAGACAGAGAGACAGAAAGCAAGAAGTCACCCACCAGGGAGGATTGGCCTGCCGCAATCCCTTCTCCATTCTCCTCTCAGGATCTTGGGCACGCATGCACACGCGTCCGGCATAAGTTTAAGCCACCGGGTCCAGGACTCGAACCGCGGTCGAATACATGAGAGTTGAGCAACATAGCCTTTACACTAACTGCTGGTCCCAGGCAACAGACTCCTTGAAAGCAAACATTTGTCTGATTTCTCTGTTATCTCCAGTGCCCAGGAGAGTGCAGGACACCAAGTAGGTGTGTGAGGGAGGGAGCAAATGGGCACCGTGGTCATTTGCAGACAGCAGGACAAGTAGAAACATCAAGGCTTTCGCCGATTTGGTTTGGCTCCATCTATATGTCTGTGACCAAATCAAGTTGCCTGTCTGGGCCTTGGTTTCCTCGCCTAGAATATGGGATTTTCAGTTCCACTACAGGACTGCTTACAGAACTGAGTTTAAAAAAAACCACGTAAGTGCCGCCAGCACGCCGCTTCATACATTCTTGTATGCAGTGCATTTTGGTTCCCTTCCCTGATCTCAGTAGTGAATTGGCTTTTGGTGATTCATAGTTATATTTTCAAGATTTATGCATGTTGATTTGTGAATTTGTAAAGAAACTGGGTCCCCCACCAAATAGACCCAATTGCTTTGCCCAAAACAGACACTCTGGTACAGGGCACACGCCCCAGCCAACTGTACAGGTGGCTGTCTAGAACATGCAGCATCTGGACGGCTCCTGGCTGTGAAACTGGGCACCTATACATGCTCTGTAAAAGGAGGGAAAGGACCACCTACTGCACACTGTGAGGTGGTTGTGAGGATTGAATTCATTCCCTCCCGTTCCCGAGTTCCTTCTCTGTACTGAAGCAACAATGAACTTGTTTTCTTTACGTGTTAATGTTAGGTCACTATATTTCAAACATTAAAAAAAATTACAGAATTATAGAAAAATCTAGTGAATGCCATATACCCATTACCCGGCTTTCACCTTAATTTGTGGTCATAATTTAATCCTGTATTTTTAAAAGAAATGATTGAGTTGACGCCTCCTCCCTAATTTGCTTCCTCTTAGAAATAAACCAGTATCTGTCCTGCATTTGCATTTATCATTCCTGTGTGTGATTTTCTACCCTCACTGCCTACCTGAGCAGTCGCACACAATGAACCTGTAGCACGTTCAAACGCGATACAACCTGTCGATGGTTTCTGCTCTGCACCTTACTCTCAGGCTCATCATTATGCCTCTGATGTTGATGGCTATGGCTGTAGCTCCATGTTCTCACTGCTGTTACTAGCATATAGTATTTTCTGTGAGTATGCCACAATTCAGATACCACATCTCCTAATGATGGACATTGTTCCCAGTTTTTTGCTGGTGCAGACAAGGCCTCAATGAACATTTTGCACCCACTTTGAGACTGTAGAAGGGAAGTGATTCTGAGGGGAAGGGCAGCCCCATCTTGGAATAGACCTTTCCCTGGCTCCCCGTTGCACTAGGATTGCCCAGCCCCCGGGGCCTCTCTCTGTTACACTAAATTTCATCCATGCTCAAACCACCAGGAACCTCCTCACTTCTAGCCTTTTACATCCAGCTCTAAATGTCTGGAACGTCTGCCTCCCTTCCTCACCACTCCCACTCCTCCAGGCTTAGCTGGCTAATTCCTGTTTATGAGATTCACCTGAACCATCAGAGGTCTCCCTGATCCCTAGGTTCCTGTCCCCATCCCTCTGTCTGAGGTCCCGTACCCAATGTCCCATTGGACTATCCATCATGCTTTAGGGCTGACTTCTCTACTAAGCAGAGCCTCCGGAGGGCAGGGCCACCTCTGCCCTGTTCTCTGCCATATTCTCAGTGGCCTGACTCAACAGATGGGCAGAATGAGTGACCATGAATAAAATGCCATGCTTCATTTGTTCTTTCCACCACTACTTTCTTCCTAAGTAAGTTTTTATTGAAGTATCATTTACAGTAAAATTAATTTGTCACTTGTAGAACTTTCTGAGTTCTGACAGTCAGGATACAGAATAATTCTACTGTCCCCCAAACAATTCCCTCATGTTCCTTTATAGTCTGCTTCTGCCTTTCACCCTTAGCAACCACTGGCCTGCTTTCTGTTCCTGTCTTTTCACCTTTTCTAGAATATCATCTAGAGGCATCGTCTCGAGAGGAAGCTTTTTGAGTCTCCCATCAGCATCTCTCATGAGCTAGGCACTGTGGAAGAAATAGCAATAAATCATGAGATTTATATTGCATGTAGACTTATATAAACACATTTTAACTCAACTACTCCTTAAAACAGGAACAAAAACAAAAAAACTTCAAATTCATTTAGCACCAACCATGTGGCAGGTTCATTCCTCACTGCTGTTCTCATATGAAGAGACTAGGGTGTACCAAATTAAGACTTACCCAAGTTCACAAAGCTGGCTAGCAGAAGTAGCCCCCTTCCCATGTTTAGTACCGTAGTGGCAGGCTCATGATTCTCCCATTTTGTTCTCCGTTCATTGTTATTTTCAGTTATATTAAATAGAGCAAAGCTCCTTCCGAGCATATTTACTATTTTTATCAGGGAAAACATGTTTCGTTTATGTTTTTTGTTTTTTGAATGTCAGGGAACTCATGTTTCGTTTATGTTTTTTGTTTTTTGAATTATTTAACTTTTTTTTTTTTTTAATTTGACCAGAGAGGGACAGAACAAGAGAGAGAGAAAGTGAGGAAGCAAGCCACCAGGTCCAGGACTCGAACCATACTCAGCCATGTGGGAGTCCAGCACCCCCAACCATCCCACCTGCCAGCCCCAGGAACTCCATTTGTTAATCTTGGGGGCAGAGTAATGTGTCATCTTTGTTTTAGACTGCATTTCTTGCTGTCTTGATGGGAAGTCAGTCATATGGGCACCCAACTGTCCTCCCTGCACTAGAGCCCCCACCCTTGGCTTCCCAACAGAGGAGCTCTGGGAGCTTGTTGATGAGTTTGGTTTTGACGTGCTGGTCCTGCCACCAGTGCTGTGGTACTTCCGGGAACCACCTCCCTACACATGACTTTCTTTCCACGACAGTGTGTGGACCTGTGGATCCGTGGTAGCTCCAGCAGGCCCGTTTACTGTTGCATTTGTCCCTACTTACCCAAAAGCATGTGGGCCAGATTAGGCTTTTTTGTGACATGAGACAGTGGCAGCATCTCTACAATAGACAGACATGTGTCTGTCAGTGTAGAAATTGTATCCTTGGGCCAGGAGGTGGCATGGTGGTTAAGGTACTAGATTCCTACATGGCTGGCTGTGGTTCAAGTCCCGGACCTGGCAGCGCGCTCTCTCTCTCTCTCTGTCTCCCTCTTATGAGCATATGTGTTCTCTGACAAATTAAAAAAAAGTTTCAGTTATGCAAGGGGCCCTGTCGCCGCGCGCTCTCTCTCTCTCTCTCTCTCTCTCTCTCTCTCTCTCTCTCTCATAGTACATCTGCCCTATAACAAAATTTAAAATAACAATAATAAAATTGAATGAATAATTCTGAAGAAAAAAAAAAAGAAAGAAAGAAATTGTCTCCTTGAAGAAAAAAAAAAGAAAGAAAGAAATTGTCTCCTTGGTAGAACACTCAGGTTCAAGTTGTTTTCTACATTTGTTTTATTTCTTCGATGAGAGATCTACAGAGAGAAAGACACAGGCACCCCCAGTAGGGTCTTCTTGCCACAATCCAGCCCAGATGTTCAGCTGATATTCTCAGAGTCCCAGGACCTTTCCCAGTTGGGTCCAGTTGTGTCCAGTTGTGGTACCACTGCATCATGGATTGGCCCTTTTTCTGCATTTTAGACCCATACTAAGAATGAAGAAGCAGTCATAACCAGCTCCAGCAACCTGCCATAGTGTGTCACTCCCACACACCCTGGACATTTCAGAGCCCAGCAGGGTCTTGATCCTAAGGGTTGTGCCTTTGTCTAGTCACAGGAAGCACAGAGAGACACAGGTAACGTGTGGCAAACACCTCTTAGGGGTTCTTCATGGCCAGAATACCTGCTAGCGGCTTTCTGCTGATGCCTGAAGAGACA
>NW_006159974.1:950422-967459 GCF_000334495.1 Tupaia belangeri chinensis | reverse complement strand
TGCTGATGCCTGAAGACAGACCCATTCAGCCACTCAGGTTATTTGGTGAGGTCCGCCTACTGCAGCACCCAGAACAAAACAGGGAGGCACTGGCACAGCCAGCCCCATGTGGTTTATTAGCCAGGCAGCCATGATTGTGACCTTGCTGTAGGTTAAAGGACACAAACCTGAGAAGAAATCTGTTTATCATGTGGGGAATTCATGCCATCCTTGACAGTATACAGTGAGCAAGATGGATGATCTGCCAAATGGGTCCCTCGCATGGGTGAGTCAGGGCAAATTTACAGGACGATTCTTTTGCTGCTTCGGATACAAAAATAACATTTGTGAGGTTTTATATCCAGTTGTACAGTGACCTGAGGGTGAGCAGAGAGAAGAAATCCGATTTGTAGGATTTGTATTGCCTTAAAGATTTATATGGACCATTTCTGCCTTGTACGTCTGTCTCTTTTACATCTTTTACAAACCAGTTTGGTTTTTTGTTTGTTTTTAAACCTGATTTTCCAGGTTGAAGATACAGCTTGATGTGATGGTGGAACTTTGTACCAATTTAGGACAATAAACAGCTTTATTGGTGGAACAGTGGTTGTTTTATTTGAGGTTTTGCTCTTTCTAGGTGTTTATACAAAACACTCCTTATGTTTGGAATACATTTTCCATCCACTTGATTTCAAAATAGGTTGTTATCCTGGATACAGTATGTCTAGCAAAGGATACTCCAATTTCATGGTAAATTGAAATTAAATTCTTTTTCTTTTTCTTTTTTTTTTTTTTTTTTTATTTTTAACATTTAATCACCATACAACATTTGGCTTGTAAAGAGAATTTACCCAACATGAAATACACCTCGGACCAGTCTAGTTGAGAATTGAATTACATTCTTACCCAGTGTTATGCGTTCTTTTTAGTCAGGTAACTAGTATTTTGGAGGTACCTGCCGTATGTGCTGATATTTACTTAGTGAACTGCTAAGGCCTGAGAGAAGCAAGCAACAGTAAGACCCTGCCCTGCCCTCTGCAACTTTTCCCTCTGGGGCCAGAGGAACCTATACAACAATGCCTGGCCTGGCCCTTCGTGTGTGGCTCTGTGGGGTCTTGCCGTGTGTTGCCCTTGATGGGGGTAGGGAGGAGGGATCGTGCCAAGAGACTGAGCGAGGGCCAGAGGCAGGTTCTGCCTTGCACGTAGGGCCTCAGCACTCAGAAACTTCACATTCTCCTCCTGGGCAATCTGTCTCCAGACACCTCAAAACTAGGCGGTATTGTCAGGTTCTGTGGATGATGCTGACAGAGAGGCCAGAAAGGACTACTCACCAGTAGAGCAGGTGGAGGCATTTCCCACTAGGGCCCTGCCCTTCTTTAGAAAGAAGAGTATTTGGTTGGCAGGTGGCATGGTGGTTAAAGGCACTGGATTCCCACATGGCCAACCGTGGTTCAAGTACCGGATCTGACAGCTTGATTTCTTGCTTTCTCTTTCTCTCTCTCTCAATTTCTCTCTGGTCAAATTAAAAGGTAATAATAATAAATGCAATTAAATAATAAATAATTCTTTTGAAAACAAAAAGAAAGGAGAGTGTTGAGACTAGACAGTGGCACAGTGGTAAAATGCAACACTCTGCAAGGCAGACCTATATGGAAAAGTTCCAGGTTCGCATCCAGAGACCATCCTGAACTTGGTGGGCATGCATGTGCCCATAATCCAGGGCTGGCTGAAGCTGGGAGCAGACCATGGCATGAAAATTCTGTTGGGGTCTGTCTCTGTTTCTCTTTCTCATGAAAAAAAGATATGAATGGATAAGCTTTAGAAAAACACACACACACACACACACACACACACACACACAAAGAAGAGCGTGATGCCTGCTTGTCCGCATTGGCCATATTCTTCTGAGTCGGTCACGGCGCAGCATACATGAACAAAGAGCTGGGTTTTCAGAAGCAAGTGGGACCAGCAAACCCTGGGGTTTGGTGCAGAGCTCTGATGTGGAGGAGCCAGAAAGCAGAGCAGGCACTCTTCCTCCTCATCTTCCTCCTCTCTTTGGCTCCCCGCATCTTCCTGCAGAGTGGGGTGCTGAGGAGCCTTCAGGGAGTCGCAGTCAAAACCACCCTGAGATCTGAGACTTAGCTCTGGGCCACAAGCTGGGCGGGCAGGCAGGCAGCAGCCGATGCCTTAGCCTTCCTCTTCAGGGGTCTTCTTAACTGCGGTGCCCACACATGACAGGCAGCCTACTTTAATATAATCTATCCATTCTTTCTGTTCCAGAAAATATGGTCACAATAATTTTTCAAGTAACATTCTAGCCAAGGTACTTCTGAATTACAGAATTACAGGGTTTCGTTAGCAGAAATCATGACACTGCTAACACATGGTTAATATGAGAGAGAGCTTTTAGCAGAATGCTCTTACATTAAAGCTTTCAGAAACCTTTTATTTAAAGCCCAAGTTTTTCTTCTGTTGATGTTATTTTTGTTTTTTAATATAGAAAATTAGAGGTTACCCTCTGTCAAAAAAAACTATGAAACAGTTTGTTAAGATCCATAGCATACCATACTGTATACTTCCTGTGCAGGGTATTTAATTAGTATTTCCTAGATAAAGAAAGTAAATATACATGGTGAAAGACAGCTATTTTCAGCCACGGTTCCTCTTGTGTTTTAATTACAGAAAGCACTCCAAAGACCTCGGCCAGCTGCAGCCCCGCCCCTGAATCCCCAATGAGCTCCAGTGAATCAGTGAAGAGTTTGACCGAGCTAGTCCAGCAGCCCTGCCCCCCCATCGAAACCAATAAGGATGGCAAACCACCAGAACCCAGCGACCCTCCAGCTTCAGACTCCCAGCCCGCCACCCCACTGCCTCTCTCTGGTCACTCAGCCCTGAGCATCCAAGAACTAGTAGCCATGTCTCCAGAGCTGGACACCTACGGCATAACCAAGAGGGTCAAGGAGGTGCTGACAGACAACAACCTTGGTAAGTTCTCAGCTAGTCATTTCCTGTTTGAGTTCTCAAGAAGAATGAGTGAAGGGATCCTCAGCTGAGCTAGCCCAGGGACCTGAACTGTCACAAGCTACCAATGAGAACATGAAACATCCTGCACTTGTGAACACTAAGGGGCTCAGGAGGGTGCTAGAGTTCTACAGGTCACCCCCAGCCCATACCCATCCCTACAACCCCTTGGACAATAGGCACATGGACCAGAGAGGACTCAGAAGATCCCCTTAGACATCTGTATCTAGAGCTCCAGTTCCTCAGTGCTCTGTGCCAGGGCTACGCAGGGTCAACATTGGCCCAGCAGCATCTGGATGGCTAAGAAGAGTCCAATAGACGAGTCCAGTCCTAACCCTGCTCACTGTCATTCCAGTGCAGGCAAGCTGCACTCTCTCAGCCTCCCTCAGTAAAACTGGAATGATAATGCCTAACTTGGTGGTTAGGGCAGCTTGATCCCACATAGCCAACTGCACAGTTTTGAGTCCCAGACCCTGAAACTTGAAAAACGTCAAAAAATACCCTCCAGGTACATGTATGGACATGCCCTAAGTGGAGGAGAAGGGATTAGTGTGACCATCCCCCATAGAGGGTACTTTCTCACTTTTCTCCTGTCTGTCCAGCAAGAACACATGCCCTTTAGAAAAGTAAAAAAACTGGCCTAACCTGACGTGAAAGTAGTGGCAGTCTCTAGCACCATGCACAATCGCTGATCGTAGTCCATCATGATTCGTGTTCCTACTGCTTCATGAAGCCATGTCCATTCTGCAGATTCTTCCCAGGATGAGGCCAGAGAACTGAGCTTAGCACCTCTTACATGACACAGCCCCGGCCGCTGCTCAGCACCCGCTGCAGCCTCCCCATCGCTCTGCCTGAGGGGCGTCTCTGAGGGTGCCATGTCCCCACCAGTCAGTAGCTGTGGCTATGAGAATATTAGACTGTTCTTTTCATTTTAAACCATTGAGCTCCTTTGGTGTCATATTGACCAGATAGGGTTCTCCCGGTGTGCAGAGAATGAAACAGCCCCTCCCCAAACCCTAATGTGCTCCCATTTCCCCAGGGGTAAAAGTGAATTAAAGGAGCAGCGTCTTCCCTGCAGTATATTCTAAGACAACCACAAAGAGTGACTGGGACTTGTCTGGTACCTTCAGGAGGGGCCTTTTGGGTCTTTCTGTTTTTCCCACAGGATGTGAAAAGAAGGGAGTAGCTAAGTTCCAGTAAGATTTGTCTAGTGATCTCACAGCCTGGGGATTAGGCTGGCTTGTCTTTTTGAGGCCTACCTCACTGTGCAGTGCAGTACATAAAACAGAACAAGAGAAAAAGTAATGTCAGGGCCAAGAGGTAGCACAGTGGTTAAGATATTGAAGTCCCACATGGCCAACTACAGTTTGAGTCCCAGACCTGGTAGCTTGTTCTCTCGCTCTCTCTCTCTATCTCTCTCTCTCTTTCTCTCTTTCTTTCTCTCATGAGCGCACGTGTCCTACAGCAAATTTTAAAATAATAACAATAAATAAAATCAAATAATTCTTTTTTAAAAAAGTAGTATCAACTGAGAACATTTGCGATTAAGTTAATTCATAAAACCTTAGCTGTTGATTATAAAAAATGGCTAAGTCCCATATGTTCATCAGTTATTGAAGTATGCAGGGATTCCTAGACTTGAGTCATCCTCTACTCTACAGTCTTGTCACAAATCCAAGGAAGCGGGCCTGATGCATTGTTGCTGCCTACACCCTTATTGGAAGTGTCATTTCATGTAGACATGGAAAATCAGTCGAAGAAATTCTCATCTGAAAGCACTGGTATGTAGCAAGTTCACAGTTAGGAGACTGACTGCTGAAATCTCATCCTCGGCGTTACCATGCATGCCCATCATTGCTGAGTTTTAGTGCCACTAGTTATGGAGAAGCCACAGCAGCAGTCCTCTGGCCTGTGGACCTTTCAGAAACATGAACGGTGATCTGAAGGGATCCCTTCCTCCTCTTTGAGCAGAGACTTGCCGAAAAGCTCCATGGCACCGTCACTCCGACCTTAGCAATCAGAAGCCCTCTCTCTCCATGGCTGTTCAACTGGTCTAACTACACAGGGGAAGCAGCTGCCTTCCCTACCACGGTCTCAGTCTCTTAGGAGAGGAACAGACACCAAGGGGGCCAGGTCTGAGCAGAGCTGACCCTGAGTCAAGGTCCACACATTCTCTCCACTCTTGACTTGGAATCTTGGAGTGTTCGTGGATCAGTCTCTTGAAATTATATGCAGAATTCGTATTTGTGAGCATATTTCTAGGTGAGGGCCTTTTGCTTTTTTCATGTTCTCAAACGGGTCTATAGCCCAAAAAAGCAATTGAGGGCCATAACTAGGAAATTTCTAAAAGTAATTCAAATGATGTCCCAAGATAACCAATTGACTGTTTCCCACACAAACATCTGGTGTTGGAATGGGGGAGCAAATAGTAGCCAGCTGCCCACAGACAGGGCTTTCCTGAACAGGGCAAGCTCCCTGAGATGAAGCACCATAGTGTGCCAGTTTAGAATTAAGTAAAATTTAAAACAATGAAAACCAAAAAGTGGTAAGGACTTGAGATATTTGTAGACTAAACTACGATTCTGAAAAGCAAAGAAACCACAGGTTTACAAAAATCAGTAAATTTATCTTTAAGTTGAAATGACTGATACCAAAAAAAAAATAAAATTTCTCAAATACAAAGCTTTTCCTACAGTAAACCTGTACTTGGAGGGCTGGTTTTTTTGTGTTTTGTTTGTTTGCTTGCTTGTTTTTTGGTGTTTTTTTTTGTTTGTTTTTTTTTTTTAGAGGTTTTTTCGCTATAGGGCATGTGCGCTCACCAGACAGACAGAGAGAGACATAGAGACAGAAAGCGAGAAATCACCCCCAGGGGGGATGGTCACACCGCAATCCCTTCTCCTCCATTCTCCTCTCGGGATCTTGGGCACGCACGCACACGCACCCCGCGTGAGTTTTAAGCCACTGGGTCCAGGACGCAAACCGCGGTCGACTACGTGGGAGTCCAGTGACATAGCCATTACGTTAATTGCTGGTTCCCATTGGAGGCCTGGTTTTTATAAGCTGAGCTACATTTCCTTTCCAAACCTCCCTGGGAAGGGGAGGGGTGGTGTTTCCATTTCACAGATGGAGGACACGGGCACGGAGGGAAGAAGCCAGTCCTTTAGAGGCTCCCTGTGACAGAGGGGAAGAGGCACCCTCTGCCCCAGGTTTCTGTGTTCTGTACGCTTCGTGGGACCAAACCCTGGCCTGTCTCCACCCTGGCTCCGTCTTTACCCGACATAGCCTGTTTGTTCAAGTTCCCCCATCAGGTCACTCGGGCTGCAACTGATTCTGATTTGTGTCTTTAAAAGCAGTGGCCCTCTGACCCCGCCGCCGAATGGCTCTCAGAGAAGTGAACCCTTTCTTTTTAAGCCTCTGACAAACATTGCAAACGTAACGCTACTGTGCTCTCCAGAGCAGAATGCCCCCTGACTGGCCTGTGAAGCAGGCTGCTCACCCCCGCCTCAGAGGAGAAAAGGTATCAGGCAAGGGGTTTTGATCCACTTTGAGCTACAGTCGGCAAAGGCTACTCAGACTGCAGGAACAGGCGTTAGAATTAGAGATGGCCTGCCTCTCAAAAATCAGAACTGAAGAGCGCTCTCTCCTTCTCTTCCCTGCTGTGACCCGGGGTCAAGTGCCCTGTTTTCTCTGCAAGACCTGATAACCTTACTAATCGAGAAAGGAGACGGCCCTCTGGTGTGAGGTGGTACAAGAGAGTTCTCCTGTGTGCTGCTTAACCTCCTGAGCTGGGGTCTAGGGATTTAACCACTTCAGAGAGATACCGCAGGTGCTAGCCAGTCCTCAGTGCTTCCAGAGCCTGAAGGCCGTCTCGGAGAGAACTGTCACTTTGTCGTATGTAAGCAGAATGCAGGAGTAATGCATACTTCCTCACCAGAGGCGCTCGTGAGAAGTCCGGTTAAAGAAACATTTCTCCAAAAGGCTTGCCCTAAGTCAGGACCCAGCAGCCAGTCTCAGGGCCTTTGAACTGTGTCTGATTTTAACCTTCACACGTAATTGTCCTTTCCGATCCCTGGCCCTCAGTGACAGTGTGTCTCTTGGTTCTGTTTTCTCTCTAGGTCAGCGATTATTTGGGGAGACCATCTTAGGACTCACCCAGGGCTCTGTCTCTGACCTCCTTGCCCGCCCAAAGCCCTGGCATAAGCTCAGTCTGAAGGGACGGGAGCCATTTGTCCGGATGCAGCTGTGGTTGAATGACCCTAACAACGTGGAGAAGCTGATGGACATGAAACGGATGGAGAAGAAAGGTAACTGTCCATCCTCTGGCCCAGTGAACCACTTTCTCGTTTATAAACAGACTGTTTCTTTAAAACTCCTTCTCACAGAGCTGATGAGGGACGTTGATCCATGACCAAGGAACCGTAAGACAGGGCACAGAATTTTTTTTGACAATCAGCAGCCAATAAGTAACCAAGAGGACTGGGAAGATTTGCAGTTTTTCTTTTTTTTTTTTTAATTTGTGCACTGGCTGAATGGGGAGGGCAAGAAAGCACCCCCATGGTCACATCACAATCCCTTCTACATTTCTTCCTCTTTTCGGAGTATTGTGCATGTATGCACACATGCCCAGCATGTATCTCAAGCCACCGGGTCCGGGAGTCAAACTACAATGAGCCGTGTGGGACTGCCTTAACCACCACCCCATAGCTGGTCCAGATTTGCAGGTTTTTCTACCTAGCAGCCTGAATCTCAAGAATTGCTAGCATCTGGGAGTACTTTTAACAAAGGAAGGGGCACCATAGCACTACTGGTGCAACTATTAATTGTCTTTGTCTTGTAGGGGGCTGGGTGGAGTATTATA
Source organism: Tupaia belangeri chinensis (assembly GCF_000334495.1). Lineage (NCBI taxonomy): Eukaryota > Metazoa > Chordata > Mammalia > Scandentia > Tupaiidae > Tupaia > Tupaia belangeri. The sequence continues at coordinate 959,601 of NW_006159974.1, read as the reverse complement.
GCATTACTGCTGCAGCTATTATAGCATCATGCTGCAGCTTTCACGTGTTACCTTACAGGAGAGATAAGCACACTTTGTAGGTCAGGTAACTCAGGTTCAGAGAGTTCAGGTAGGTGCCTCCACTAATGTCACCCGGCCCAGAAAGTGGTAGAGCAAATTCCTGCCAGAACAGAGCTCACTCTTGCTGATATTTTCTAGACTCTAGAGATATGACTTCCCTGGGAGGATAACTCCAAATGTCTGGAGTGTCAATGAGCATTCTTCTTAGACCTTGTAGTCGACAGTGTAGGAAAAAGCCCAGTTATGAAGCACTCGGTGCAGAGCCGAGACTGGCCTAGCATTCCCATGTGCTGGTCTCTTCAGTGCACACAGTCCTCAAGTCGACCACAGTGACATGAGCTCCCCAGGCAGCTAGATCCAGACTTACTAGGTGTGGAGACTGGGTACCGCTGGTCTGGCTGTAGAGCTGTGCCCACCCCCCTTGATCTGCTGATGCCAAGTGGGCCCCATAGGCACCACGTGGCTCTGCCTGGCCCCACCCCAGGGATCTGAGCCAGGTGGGAGTGCAGCCCAGGCTGGTAGCCTCTTAAGTCACTTAGAGAGTCTGCTGGTCTTCTCCAGCCAAGAGTCACTGATCTCAGTCAGTCAGGGAAAAGGTTAGGCTCCGAGAAGGAGCACTCTTTGAAGTCTCCCAGGAACGCTGTGGGGCCAGGACCTTTTACAATAAGAGAGGCTTGTAACTTCTGAGCACTTTCCCGCCACCAGCTACTTGCTACAACTTCCACACAGTCCATACAGCTGTATCCAGTGTCGATGTCATTATCCCAGCAAGGATGAGGCTCAGGCACCTAGGACACTGACCTGATTGCAACTGCTTGTCTAAGTACGGGGCAGGAATTCAAACTCGGGGCTATCCACCTTCAAAGCTGTCAAATGGACCCTGGGGCACTACTGCTGCCCACAGGCCACCAGAGGCTCCTCCAGTGAGCTCTGGCCTACCCTCAGGGGCCCAAATCAAGGCTCTGGCTCTTGGGCAGCACAACAAGCTGGGGATGCCTGGGACTGCATCACCTCCCAAAAGCTTCAGCTTACTATGAGAAATTTCGAACATAAATGAAAAAGAATGGTATCGTGAAACAAATGTATCATCGCAGAATTTCAACAGTTTTCACTAGTCACCCAAGCGATGTTCAAGTTTTCATTAATACTTTCTATTGAAATCCTTGCCCTGCCACCTTGAGCCTGATGAGGCTGCTGCTCTCTGCCAGGGACTCCCTCCTAGTAGCAGCCCCCTGAGACCACCTCCTGAACAGCCCCTGGTCACTACAGACATCAGGAGAGAGGACGTCCCTGATTTTACCTCTCACTGGTGTTTCTCACTCTGGGCCAGTAGAAAAGGACCTTAATCTCACCTCCAAAGAGCTCTTTAGGAGCTTCCCAGGCCTCCAGGCTCCTTCTACATGGGCTTTAGGCGCCACCTTGTGTTACAAAAGCGTTACTACTTTTTTGTTTTTAAGTTTATTTCTTGAGTGAGAGAGAGAGATAAGACAGAGAGAGAAGGGGAGGCATCCCTAGCAGGGTCTTCATGCAGTGATCCACACCTAGCCTCACCCAGCCTAGATGACAGGCATGCATGGGGAGGGAGACCCCAGAACATGAACTGAGGATCGTCTCGTGTGCACCCACCTGCATTTCTGTTATGGTACCATCTGACCCCAAGGATTACTGCTTCAGCAGGCCCTTGACCTCCCATGGTCCCCAAAGTGCTGTGGTCCCACCGTACCTCTCCCAGAAAAGGCCAAGTACCTAGCCTGCTGGATAGCATAGCACTGTAACTGTCCTTCGCCAGTGCCTGTAGCAGCTGTCAGCTCCTGGTCGTCCATTCGGGGGAGGGCACTAGAGGGAATCTCAGCGCGTTGGACAGATAGTTCAGGCTTGTTTCTGTCTGCCTCATTCCCATACTATATTAATTTTCTTTGGAGAAGATTTACCTTCTCAGAAGTTTCCTAGTTCTAATAATAAGATGGTAAGTTAATTAAGTAACTCCCTAGACTAAGTTCTTCTGTCTGCAGGATGAGGATAACAATGCTAACTCTTGGGGTGTTAGGATTAGAAAATCGGGCTTAGTAGAACAACTGCACAGAAGTGCTCAGTAAGTGAGAGTTAGTAAAATAAGTGGTATTCTGGGGGCCAGCAGTTGGTGTGGTGATTAAGGCACTAGACTCCCAGATGGCTGACCGCAGTTCAAGTCCCACACCTGGCAGCTTGAAACTCATACTGGGCATGTCTGCTTGCATGCCCAAAATCCCAGGAGAATAGAGAAGGGAATGTGGCATTGCTATCCTCCCTGGGGGTGATTTCTCACTTTCCTTCTCACTCTCTTTCTCTTTCTCTCTCGGCGAGTACACACACCCTATGGCAAAAACCTAAAGATTAAATAAATAAAAGAGGTATTCCTTTAAAATAAAGTATGCCCCAGTGTAGTCTGGATTGAAAATGGTGGCAGGTAACCCGGCAGTCCAGTTCCCACATGCTCCACGCCTCCCTCTGCCATAAAGCTTTACTTCTTCTCCCATTATTAGTATTTGTATTCCTCTTCTCCCTTTTTCCTTCTCACAAACCCCCTGCCCTACCCTAGTCTGCCTTCTGCTTTTCTGCGCACTCCATGAGGTGACCGTTGAACCAGCCTGTTCACACAATCTCAAGCACACAAATATACACGTGTCCGCATGCGCACATTCACATGCCTCAGCTATCCCGGGGGCCTCTGCTCCCTGGTGGCTACCAATGGACCTGACGTCCAAGAGCTTTCTCACTTAGCGTGTACTTGAGACCTGGAAGCCCGTGCTGCTGAGGTCTCATTAGCCCACCATGGCTCCCAGGGACACCACTTTGAGTGACTGCCGACATGCTGCAGCCTGCAGAGCAAGGGGAGGGCACTGGCCACCATTTGGCAGTGTAGGCAGCACTGCCCAAAAGAGACTGAGCTCAGACCTCAGTGCTGCCATGTACTGGCTGTGTGACCTCAGGTAAATCAGTAACCTCTCTGAACCTCAGTTTCCCCATCTGTAAATAGGGATAATAATGGGATCTGTCTTACTGCATGACTTATAAGGATTAAATGATGTTAACTGCTGCTGCTAACGATGCTGCCACCACTCATTACTTCCTGAAACTTCAGATATTTATTTCTCAATCTCTTGTCAATTATAAGAACTTCTAAAGAATTTTCAGATTGCACGCTCAACTAGTGTCTACTAGAAAGATCAATATGGATGATTCCTTTGCTAAAGAAGTCAGGCTGTTTTTCACTTGAAACACAGTCGGCAGTTAATGGTGCCCAGCAACCATTAGAGGAGCAAATGAGCACAGGCAGCATCCCAAAACCTAAAATCCAGCAGTCAGTTTCCTTGTCTTACCATGTCCCCAGTGACAGCGACCACACACTGAGTCTCTGAGCCTTATTGCAGCCTGCCCTGCCTCCTCCTCCTAAGCCCTCATTCCACAGTGTAAAAAAAAAAAAAAGCAGTTGCCCTGCCCCCCAGCCCTGCTCCCTGCTCTCTCTCCTACAGTCCCCTCCGGGCAGCCATATGTCTCCTGAGCCCTGTGCCCTGCTCTATCCACTCCCCTCCTCTCAGGATGACACCCTGTGGCCTCAAAGCTTGTACCAACAGCCTTGACTTGAAGTCCCCGTCCCTTTCCATCACCCACCAGCCTCCTGCTCATGCTCTACTGGCTCTCAAGATCAGGGTCACTGCCCTCCTCCATACCACACATCTCACCTCATCTGGGGGCATTTTACCACCCACATGGAAGACCCAGCGAACCCACCAGCACCCAGGCTTCAAGTTCTTTGACTTCTTCAGCCCTTGCCATGCCCTGAGTCTTGTCCGCCTCCTAAATCCTAAATTCACACCCTCCATGGACTGGCCACATTCTGCCATCTGCCCACCGTTCTCTAAGATGTCCCCTCACATACTTTCCCCTCAGTCTGCCGCCTGCTGCCCTCCTCTCCTTCCCCAGGCATTCCAGGCCCAGGAGCCACCCTGTGCACTCTGGCCAGCATACCCATATCTCACGCTTCTTTCCATTTCACTTCTCCCTGAAAACCCCCACCTTGGACTAGTGCTTCTGCAGCCTCTTCCACCCACACTCCTTGGCTTCAGGGTTCCTGCTAGAGAATTACCTCACACCTTCTCTGGTCCCCATCCCCCACTGTTCTCACTTCCCTTCCCTCCTCATACCTTTCACTTGCCCATTCAGGAAGAAAGTAAATGCTGTCGGTCTCCACCTGGGTCCCTGTCAACTGGACTGCAACTCCTCCATCCTTCCTCCCCACCACCTGTGTTTAGGATCCTTCCTCAAATAGTGCCAGTGATCAGATTCCCTGTCACCTCAGCCCCTAGCTCACTCTCTCTGCTATCCCTCCCCCTTTAGCTTAGAAACACTATCAGCTTTCTCTCTCTCTTCAACCTTGGGTTTCCCTTCCATCCTGTCTCTCACTTTTGTCAGTAGGTTTAATAGAAACTCGTTCTCACCACTTCACTTTTCACCTCCCAGTCACGGTTCAGCCTACTGTGCTCTGACTCAGCCCCTGTGACTCCACGGGGGTCTCTCAGTCTCCAGGTGTCTCCTAATCACTGATTCCACGGGACGTTCCTGGTCCTGATCAGACTTTCCTTTCTGCAGCATGTGATGCCATTGACCAACCCCCTCTGAGATTCGCCCCTCCCTCTGTCTCCTGGTTCTCCTCTCATCTCACTCGGAAACATCCTTTTTGTGTTGGTGTTTCTGAGGGTTCTATTCTTGGCCCCACTCTTTCTCATCCATGTCATTGACTTCAGCTACAATTTCTATTAAAATGGTACCCAAGTCACTCTGTAGCCCAGACCTCATTCTGAGGTCTTCAATTAAACTTATTTCTTCCCACTGGGCAAAACCCGTACTCTTGGTCTGCCCTGGCTCTATCTTTTCATCTTCATATCTGATAACTCCTCCTATTGCTGCCACCCCCCACATGTACACATACGTGCACACATGCACATCCACACATATGCACACACATGCCCTCACTCTGCTATTTCTTGCCCCTGTTTGCACGTGCAGTTCCCACTCTCAGCCGCCTGCCATCTTCTACTTTGCCACCTGTTTTTCTGGTTAACCCCTCCTTGTTCTTCAAGATTGTTCTGGGAAGCCTCCTGTGACTCCTGCCCTGGCCAAGTTGAGTATCTCCTTCCGTGGTAACCATGCTTGCTTCCTGTATCGCACTCTGCTGGAGTCATCTATCCAATGTTTCTCTGCATCCCCTACTAAACTGTCGTGATGCTAGGGACAGATAGAGACCTCATATCACATGAGAATAGGTCCTTGGTGTGTGTGTGTCCTGGGTGACACGCTGATTCCAGTCCAAGTGTGTTGACAGGCTCCAGACAGAAGTAACTGCAGAGCCAGCCGCCATCGTGGCCTTGGCCATCGGGAGTTAGTCTGAGTTCTTGGTGAGGCCTGACCTCCATTTGATCTCTCTCCCCCAACAGCCTACATGAAGCGGCGGCACAGCTCAGTCAGTGACAGCCAGCCCTGTGAGCCCCCATCTGTTGGCATCGACTACAGCCAGGGCGCCAGCCCCCAGCCCCAGCACCAGCTAAAGAAACCCCGAGTGGTGCTGGCTCCAGAAGAGAAGGAAGCTCTGAAACGAGCATATCAGCAAAAGCCATACCCGTCACCAAAAACCATCGAAGAACTCGCCACCCAGCTCAACTTGAAAACCAGCACTGTCATCAACTGGTTCCACAACTACAGGTATAGCACCGTTCTCAGCCCAGGGGCAGGACTGCATGAGCACACCCCTGTTCAGCCTTTGGGAAAAAGACTGATCTCTGATGACAGGAGTGGCCATTTGTGGTGTGCAGGAATGTGCCATGGTCTTGGCACTGGCACACGGTTGGGTTTTATGTTCTTTTATTGGAGGGTCTGACTCCAAAAATGGAAACTCAAATCCCTTCTACTCAACAACATACAGAGACGGTTCACATCTGCCATGACCAGGAAAAAAATCACCTTTCGGTTCCATTATTTAATAAGGGACAGTATAGGCATTCTGGTTCCACAGTAGTGAACATTTACTTCTTGATGATTTTAAGTTTGTTTATTCCGTGAAAGAGAGAGACAAGTATCCCCCAACAGGCTTCACACCACACTCCACTCCCAGCCTTAGCCAGCCAGGATCATGGAGATGAACACACCTAGCATGTTCTAGAAGACCTAGCGATGCAAACCTGGGACCTTCCCATATAGCTTCAGCATCTCAGAGCATCATGTGACCACTGCAACTGATTTTTTCTTATATTCATAGTGTTTTTTGGTTTTTGAGGTTTTGTTTTGTTTTTTTTTTGTTTGTTTGTTTGTTTTGTTTTGTTTTTTTTTTTGAGAGAAAGTGAGTTTTGCTATAGGGTGGTGTGCCTGCCAGAAACAGAGAGACAGAAAGCAAGGAATCACCCCCTAGGGTGATGGACATGCCAAAGTCCCTTCTCCTCCATTCTCCTCTTGGGATTTTGGGCACACATGCACACTTGCCTGGTGTGAGTTTTAAGCCACCAGGAGTCCAGCAACATAACCATTACGCAATCTGCTGGTCTCTATATTCATAGTCTTTTACAGTCTTACTTTCCAAATTAGTTTGATTAGTTATGTAATTCAATAAATTAAATAGTTTAAGGCCATTTCTTTTGGGAAAGTTCATGAGTTAACAAGACTTACTGAGCATCTACTAGGCCTACAGATGCTGAACTAAGTGTTTTATCACTTGATCTTACAACTCTGTAAGGGATATAGTATTATCTTCATTCTACAGATGAAAATAGGAAACTCAGAGTTGCTGAGTAACTTGCTTAAGCAGGTAGTGGTCCATCAGTGCTCTCCTGGTAGGACACAATAGACTGGGGTGAAATGTGTGGAAGAGATCATGGAAACTGATCATAGCCATAACCAGAGTCCATACTGCTAGAAACCAAGAATCCTAATAACCAGATGGCAGTTTCTAAGTTCATGCCTTATAAGTGACCATTTCAATCGCTAGTTCTCATCACATCATCTTCTCTGGGGCTCACTAAAACCAGACTGGGCACTGCTGATTAAAACAAGGTTATCAGTTTGCACATGTTGCCAATGCCAGTGAGGCTGACACAACTATTCACCTGGCACAAATTGACAGGCAGTCAGAGTTCACACAAAGACTGAGGGGACATCTGTGTCTCTGAGTGGCCCTCCCTCATCAGTTAGTTTTACTGGAGCTTCTAAAGAAGCCCAGTCAGGTTCTGAACACATCAGCAAAGGTTCTGAACAAATTTGGAAATTTAAAAATATTAGGTAAGAGCCAGAAAACAGGTTTACTGCCAATCAAGGCTAAGTGAAGAGAGGCTGAGTGGACCTGCTCCCTGACCCCTAGAACCAGGCAGACATCCACACCACAGCAGCACTGGGCCCAGGCAGACCTCCCATGTGTGGGCTGGCTCCCCAAGGACAAAGAAAGCACATGAGCTGAGCACAAGCAGCTTATTCATCCTGGATTTACCAATCAGATAAAAACAGAGGCAAAGAGAAGCCAATAGCTAGAATAATGGAGCTCACTCTGCTTGGAAGGAAGCTTCAAGAGTGGTAAAGACGTGAAATGAAGGAGAACAAATGGACATATGAGCAGAGGTTCACTAAAGCCATTCCTGGCCAGGTGTTTCACAATTCCCTGTTCACTTTGCAGACACAAAGGTGCATTAGAGTATGTATTTTCAAGCCTATAAAGCTGTGCCCATTTTAATAGCTCTCACTATAATATAGAAGCACACAGAGCTCTAAATGACTGAATATCTGGGCATAGGTGCTACTAATTACGTAAAACATCTCCATAGCCACTTCCCTTGGCACTGCTGGGCGTTTGTCTCCCAGATTCCCCTGCAGGCCTCAGTTGAGTAACAGTCACTGCCTCCTGGCCAGGGCACATACCCTCTAGTTTCTCAGCTGTTATCATGTGTCTTGTTGGCCTTCTGACAACCATGGTAATGCCTTCCACGTGGTGGGTAGCTGATCACTGTGGAGATGACTTACTTGAGCATTTAACATAAGCAAATTCAACTATACAGCCTTCGCAAAAACAAAGATGGGCAAGAGCAGGTGAGAGCAGCAGTTAAATTTTAGTAAAGGAGCCCAGGTCTAGATCCAGAGTAGATGGATTAATCAATGCTTTCTTTTTAAAGTAACTAGCCTAGGTGGCACAAGCTATAGCATACCAGATTGCAGTGCTGAAGCCAGTGCTGAAGTGTGAATTTGGATCCCTAACTGGGCAACCCGAAATACACCTGGTGCACTCACACACCCAAGATCCTGACGAACTGGAGGGCAGAAGGAAGGGGACTAACTACAGCATGACAAAACCCTGTTGAGGGTGTTTCTCTCCGTCTCTTTTCCTTACACAGACACATGCATATACATGAATTGAGAAAGAGAGAGAGAAAGAGGAAGGGAGGAAGGAAGGGAGGAAGGAAGGAAGGAAGGTAGGAAGGAAGGAAGGAAGGAAAGAAGTTAGTTCTTTAACAACAGAGCAGGCTAGGCTAGTTCAATGGGGAACCAAGGGAGAAATTCGTTTCAGCTGCAGAAAGGGGGAAACCTACCATGGAAGAGGTCTGAGATAAGCAGGGGCTTAAAAGAAAGGTTGAACTAGAGAATTTTATCCACAACAAAACAGGTTGAATGAGAAGTGAGCATCAGGTTATTTGAGATTGGGACTAAGTTTAGAGAATTGAAGTCACCCAGCAGGGAAAGTACAAAGCAGAGATTCAAACTGAGTGCAGGCTCTCTAGCTTAGTTTTTCCACTGAATGCTTACTACTGGTCAGTGTGCCCGAGTGTAGCCCGAAGTGTAGCCTACGAGGACTGGCACACAGCACTGCACACACACGCATTGAATGTGTTGGCTTCCTAAAATGAAAAAGGCAGTTTTTTGCATTTCTTTCCACGGGGATTACATAGGAAAAGTTGGTTTCTTCTTTTGCTCCACTAGGACCCTCAGGAAGTAATGCTTGGGGTCAACTTTTGACCCCATCAAAAAAAATAAAGCTTGACTTCCCCTTATCTTTTCATCCTATGAGAATCAGAAATGTCTGAGGTTGACCATTTACCCAGGAATGGGGT
>NW_006159974.1:947186-950248 GCF_000334495.1 Tupaia belangeri chinensis | reverse complement strand
GGAATGCCAGAACAACACTCCACAGGACATGTGTCTTCTCTTGGAAGAACAGGTCCACCCAGTAGAAACTTGTGGGTCTTAAATGCTTTTATTGCCAATAAAGGCTAAGTTAGGAGATGCGGCTTAGCATAAGAGCCTGGTGGACCTGCCCCCAACCCCTAAGCATTCTGTGAGCCTTGCATGACTTGTTTAAAAAGCAGGACTGATAGTTCCTGGAACTTAGTCTTTCTGGACTAGGAGATAATATTCCTTATCAACGTGGAAACAAATCTAGGCTGAAAAGGATGCTGTCTCTTATCTGTTGAGCACATAATATGTACCAGGCACTGGGCCAGGAGTTTCATGGATGTATCATCTTATTCAAGCCTCCAATCAGCACTTGAGTTCAGGGCTGCTCACCACATCATACAGAGAAATGTTATACACATCAGCCATGCCCCCCGGCCTGAAGGACACTCTTCCCTACTGCTGACACCCCCTACCGACTTTTTCCTAGACCTAGAGCTTATAACAAGTATTCCGTCATTCAAAAGGCAGCTAGATAGTAAGAATAGTGAGGTTTCAAGTATCTACTCTGCATCTTATATTTATTATACATTTAATATTTAATCTAAATAACATCTCTGCAAGAAAGATAACTGCTTCCCATGTTTGTCAGATAAGAGCACTGAAGCTCAGAAAGGTTCAGTAACTTGTCCAAGCTAGTAAATGGTGAAGCCCTATTTCCAACCTAGGCTTCCAACCTGATTCCTAAAAGCCTGTACCTTAGGGGCCAGCTGTTTACATAATGGTCAAGGCAGTTATATCTTACATGGCCAACTCCATAGTTCAAGTCTCAAACCGAGTAGCTTCAAAACCACACCAGGCACGTGTACATGCATGCTCGAAATCCCAACAGAAGAATGAAGAGGAAGGAATTGTGGCATGGCTACAAAGCACCCCGGGGGGATGCTTTCTTTCTCTCCCTGGCAGGTATACATGCCCTATATGTAGCAAAATTTTTTTTAAAAGATGCTGATACAAAAAAAAAAAAAATTTAAAGCCTTTACTTTGTTTTTAGACCTAGTCTGGCTAGGACCAAACCCTTAGCTGCCTGCCTCTCACCTCCCTAATCAGAATCAAGTGGAATTGGGTGTTCACCCCCACTGGCATTCTCACTGTGAAGAGGCTGGAAAGTTAGTCAAGAGCAGGGTTACCCCACAGTGTAGTGGTCAGGAACCTATTCTCACTAGTTCTCATTCCCCAGGCTCCCAAGGTAGCCCCAGAGAAGAAGGAAAGTCTGCTCTTATCCCTGGGACTTCTGGAAGGGGCTTCTCAGAATTTCACCTTTCCTGGAACCAGCAGATGGCTGGTTCCCATGTTGCTGGACGCCCACATATTAGACCACGGTTCAAGTGCCGGACCTGGCATCTTAAATTCATGCTAGGCGCGTGTACATGCATTCCCAAAATCCCAAGAGGAGACTGGAGGAGAAAGCATTGCAGTATGGCTATCCCTCCCCGGGGGGAGGTGATTTCTCGCTTTCTGTCTCTCACTGTCTCTCCAACAAGGACACCACCGTATAGCAAAAATCTCTCTTTAAAAGAAGAATTTCACCTTTCCTTACCGGATTTCAGAAATCTTCAGAACAAGGTTCAGAGCTCACTCTATACAGGGTGATGATATCCTGAACTCAACTACAGCAGTTTCTACCTGGCTCCAACACTCCCCACAGCTAGGACCTGGTATATAGTAGGCTATCAAAAAATGTTACCTTTAATGAGCTATATGTGCTGCAGAAAATGTCTTCTGTGTGCTTTCTACAGGCCTGGTGTGGCCTGATGCTCATTTGCCTCAAGATTCCTTTCCACTAATGGTTTGCATATTGTTAGAGGCTTCTGCTCTTGAGAAGAAATGCCTAGAGAGACATCTGATTGAACCTAGCATTGACAGCATGATGGGAGGAGGAGCTTTAGAGCAGACTTAAGAGCCCTCTCCTGGCATCACTAGGGGTTGCAATATTGGGAGGGCCAGGCTCTTTGTCTGTTCCCTTTCTTAAAGGAAAAGCATTTGCCAGGGCTGCACCAGGTAGGAGCGTCTCTGTGAATTACTGGAGCACATTTTCAATCCACTGTAGGCTGAATTTGGCTGGATTAAAACGTGCTTGATGGGACCAGCAGATGGCGAAATGGTTGCGTGGTAGTCAACCGCAGTTCTAGTCCGCAGAGGAGAGAGGGGTTTCAAACTCACGCAAGGCACATGTGCATACATGCCCAAAATCCTAGGGGGTGATTTCTTGCTTTCTGTCTCTCTGGTGAGCACACACACACACACACACACACACACCCTTTAGAAAAAAAATCTCTCTTTTAAAAAAAAATCTCGCTTGATGTGTCAGAGCACATATTTTGTTTCCTCCTGCTTGATCATAAGTGACCTTCCCCTGGGTCTCTTTTCAGAGGAGATTAGCTGAAAATACTGAAATTGGTGGAATCCTAGCCCAGACTAGGCCTAAAGCCCCCTGACCTTTGTGGCTCAGAGTTGCAAACTGAAAGTTTCTGCTTTGGCCACTGTCCAATAATTGGTTCTCTGTGATAAAGTTCTTATGAGGACTCCAGGTTACCAAGCAGTTTAATTTATTGATTGAGCCAGCAATGATTACTGTATACCGAGCACCTTGCCAGCCCTGGGTATGCAAAGATGAAATGGGACCTCACCTTTCACAGTCTGGCTGAAGGTGGGCTGGGCTGGGATGGTAAACATTCCCCATTCAATAAGTAACACTGCCGCTTAATCCTGGTAAAGTGGGGCTGCGTTCCAGGGAAGGAACAGCCAGTGGAAGGTGCAGGGCGTGGCCAGCGGCCGGGGGCAGTGGCGGCCGAGAGCTCGCAGGGCTCCACTGTAGTTGGTGGAGGGGCTGCGAGGGCTGGAGAGGCGGGTGGAGGAAGGGGCCCTTCGGTGGTACTCCGCAGGCTGCTCACGCCCCTGCCTGCTTCTGTCTCGTTGCAGGTCTCGAATCCGCAGAGAACTGTTCATTGAAGAAATTCAGGCTGGAAGCCAGGGCCAGGCCAGCGCCAGCGACT
>NW_006159974.1:923898-928967 GCF_000334495.1 Tupaia belangeri chinensis | reverse complement strand
CCCGCCCGCCCGGGCCGCCGAGTTGGCCTGGGCCGGCCGGGCAGAGCCGTGCAGAGCAGAGCCGAGCCGGGCCGGGCCAAGCAGAGCCGAGTCGGGCTCGGCCGGGCGGGCAGAGGGGAGGGCGCCGACTCCGCGGCCTGGACCGTGTTGCGCACTTAACCGCCCTGCGGGCCACAGGGCAAAATCGCCATAGGCCAAGGTGCATATAGAAAACAAAGGAGCATTAAGCCCAATCTATGTCGTGTTTTCAAGGAAGAAAACGGAAATGTGTAGTCGAGCTTTTTTTGTACCCTGAAGTGTTTTTTTTATTGCCCTAAGTGATTTCCACAGGTTCTGGAATAACTCTTACAGCTTTGCCTTGCGCCCTCCTCTTTGGTGTGGGCTTAAAAAAAAAAATCAAACCCACATATTAAAAGGGGGCTTTTTATCTGCCATCTAATGGCTTCAGAGCGATAATACACTATTATCTTCTTAAACCAGGAAAAAAAGGGGGGGGATTTTTCAGAAAAATTAAAAAAGAAAGTTTTTGTAGCTGTTCAGTTGCCACTAAGAGATTGCACAGTCAAACCGACTCTAAACACACTAGTTTGGATTCCTAAATATTTTCAAGAAAAGAATCTTCTCGTTTGAAACTTTGAATTAAAATAAAACACATTTACTCCACATATTTTTTAACAAAAAGAAAAGTCACATCAGGAAAATATCTGATTTTGTGGTAGCTGATGTAGTGTTTTCTTGTGAGTAGAATCCTGACTGTAGTGCACATTGATCCATAGCTTTAACTGACTCTGGGCTTTTGCTGACCAGGGTCTGTTTAATACACTCCATTCTAGGCCAAATCAGGACAAAAAAAAAAAAAGATCCGAATCTAGGTATTTTATAATCTGCTTTTTAACCTCTAACCGCAGAGCACGCTGATCAGACCTCATATCTCGGAGGTTTAGGAGACAAGTTAGAACTGTAGCATGTACCCGTTCATTTTGTTTAATTTATGGTGTCTACGTCTGTGTCCGTGCGTCTGCGCATGTGCAAGCCTTGAAAGAGCAGAGGGAAGAGTAGGCTGGCAAGGTCACGGCCCGCAGTTCTGGGGCCAAACCGGACAGCCCACAGGGTGTCCTTGGCACAGAAGGCACTTCACCTCACACCACCCTCCTGGGCGCCTGAAGGACTGAGCTCACCCAGGGGAGGTTGCCCTTGGGCCTGGGCAGGGCTCGTGTGCATGCACTCTCTTTCCTTCCACCACAAGCACTGATGACCCTGTCGAACTGGTGGGAAGCTTCTTTCCCTGCAGAAGAGAGAAAGAATGTGGCAGCCTGAGCTCAGTTCCCCCCAGTAGAGATGGCCCAAACATACCACAACGTTGATGCTCTTTGCTTCCAGACCAGACCTTTTTGCCCTTCATTTCTCCTCTTGGAAAGTTCTTTTATGCACAGTTTAGGGCAGTCTAAGTACAAATCAAAAGTCTAACTTGTCTCTGATTCCTCCTGTTGTCTATGTGTATATGCGTGAGAATAGAGGTGGATGAGAGTGTGCGTGCGTGTGTGTGTGTGCAATTTTATACGTCTGTGTATTTTCTTAAGTACCTGTGCACACATAGAGTGCATTACTGCCACCTTTTTTCAATAAGCTGTTTTATCAGTTATGGCTTCTACAAGTTTGCTAATTTAGACTCCTTTATTGCCATATCTTTAAACTAACAATAGATGATTTCGGTATATATATATATTTTTTTTTGCTTATTTATAGGTGCTGTATTTTATTATCTGATTGTTAGGAAGGGATGAAAGGGGCAAATATTCTTTAGAGGGATAGACTGCCGGCAGTATTGGGTATAATTTACAAGATGTAGTTGTCATACTGTATATTACTGATTGAAAACTTTTTGACCGTATTGTGTATCATTGAAACCTTTGTCTTAGGTCAACATCTTTGGATGACATTTTAATGGTGCATTCATTATTTCTTAAGTTTAATTAATATTACTTTTTTTGATTTGGGGGGGTGGGAGGGAGTTATAATTTTAAAGGTATGCTCCCGCTATTACACCTCAGTGTGCTTGTTATTAATTAACTTGTAGGACTTTGACTGTAAGATGTGAAACCACATTTCTTGCATGATGTTTTAGAAATTATGTATTTCATTTACAGTCTTTTAACCTGCAACTTCAGCACTTAGTTCAAGTTTTCCCAAATTTAAGAGTCACTACACTAAAGACAATGCCTTTTCATGAATAAGAAGTCTTCAGAAGGCTCTAGGAGGCTGGGAGGCAGGCCGTTTGTCTTTTGATGGTTGCATCATTTCTGAACTTGAAAATCTGGGTCAGTAAGAAGAGAATTCAAAATGGAGAAGCTTAAGGGGAAATAGATTTACATCTGGCTCCTTGCAGGTGCATTAAGAAGAGTGACTTCACGTCAGTGACCCTTCGGACAGTGAGTCACAGAGCCGCTGACAGCACCATGGTGTCCTCTCCACAGAAACCTTGAGGGAATTTTGTCATCACATGTGATGATTCTCTATCATATAATTTTCATTAGAATGAAAAGCAGGGAGTTAACAGGAAATATTGGGCCGCTGTTTTAGTTTTAAAGGCATGACTGTTATTTACAAAGGTATTATACCCAAGGGAATTTAAAAGTATAGATTTATCCATTCTAGTGGCCAAGTAATAACAGTCTAAATCAGCCTCTTTGGCTCTTCCAAGCAATGGAATTATTTTTGTTTGGGTTTTTGTTGTTGTTCTATCTTGTTTCTGTTTTGTTTGTTTTTCAGGTTTTTTGATTTTTATTTTTACCTAAGTTACTGTTGACTTCCATTCTGTCTTTTTTGCCAGACTGACATCTGGGTGCTTGATACAATCAGTTGGTTAAATTCTGCTTGCGGTTCTGTGTTTGTAATTTTTTTCCTGTTATTTATTTTTTTTTTTAATTGAGATCCCAACCTGATGATCACATGTGTTAAGCTGTCGCTGTCTGTAATACTTCTAAGAGCTGCCACTAAATAACACAGAAACCTGTGGAGGAGGGAGCATCCCCTCCTTGCCGGGCCCCTCAGTTAGAGTCTAAGGGTTCATCTTTCATCACGATAAGCAATATTCAAGTGCCTTGAACAGCATCCTCTCCATGTGGTTTCCCTTCAGCTGGCTGGCGTTCCAAGCGGTAGCTCCCACAGGCAGCCAACCCTCTTCCTCTTTACGCTCTATCAGTTTAAAAAGCTGATTTGTACCTCTCCCCTGGGGGAAACGGTTCCATATAAAACACTAACACTTAATTACAAGCTCCATTATACCATTTTAAATGGCTTCTTTTTGTTAATTGGAGGCAGTGTTCATAACCTACGGTTTTTGCCATTACTTAGCTGGCTAAGTGGAGGCTCGGCATCAAATCAGTGTTCGCATTTAGCCTCTTGACCCTTAGTTCCTGCCCAAGCTCCCTTGTGGCATCTGAGGTGTCAGGGTGTCGGTTCTGTCTCAGACCCATGCCGCTCACTTCCTGCATCAGAAAAGAGAGTCTTTAGTCCCCACCAAGCTTACAGGTAACCTCATCTCTTAAACTTCTGGATCAGTTAAGATGTCTATGATTTCTGTTCATCAGGCCTCTTTCCTTCAGAGAGGATTACCCCAGCCATTCAGCTCCGCCAAACTGGCCATCCTGTTAAAGGAGCGTCATGACAGGATGTGGCTTATTGTCATCCAGGGCAGGATCAGGGCAGCATACTCTGGGGCACAGGCTTAGGAGAAATCACCATGAAATGCCAGGAGGATGGCCATAGGACTACTAGCAAACCAGAGCGCTCTGACTGTGGGAGTCACCAGGGCACGGCCTCCCTGACTCCTTGGACTGCAAAGCACGATCACCTTCCTCCCCAGCATTCTTCCTCTCGGCATCTTTGTTTTCTCTCTAGTTAAAAGGCCATCTCATCCAATGTGGATGTTCAGTTTTACTGGTTGGTGGTCCAAGCCCAGGATGCAGCAGAACTTTTGGTTAAGTTTCTTTTTTCCTCCCTTTCTAGCCATGAAGTACCTTCTCCCTTGCTTCCCCTTAGGCCCAGATGGCAAGTCTATCCTCTCTGCCTCCTTGATAAAGGGCCAACATCAGTCATACATCTGGGGAACTCAGGAGGGAGGGATAGCTCTGGCTATTGGCTAATTGTGCCGAGATCATACCATAGTGATGACCTAAGATGGGCAGGAGCAGGGTCACCAGGTGAGCTCAGTCACAGGCAGGTGCTCTCCCTCCTAAGATTGGCCTGCATTTCTTTGTTCCTGTTAACTCTCGTCCTTTCATACAGGAGTGACCGATGAACTCTGTAGACATTCTATGCAATGCTTTTCATTCATCTGGTTTTAGAAAAACAAGTTCACTGAAAACTAGCGGAGGAGCGGATGGGGGGGTGATGGAGGATGCATGCATGAACTTCTAGGACGTGCACAAAGCAAGGTGGTGATCGTGAATTACTAGAGCTTGAACCGGCAGACATAGCCCTTGCCTTAAATGCACTATGAGGTCAGCTCTTACAGGCCAACACAAGAATGCCATGGTCATCCCAAGGCCCACTTTTCTGAAACCCATAAACCAACCATGTTGGGAGGGGAGAAACGGAATGCTTGGTGTACTGCTGTTAGCTGCACTACTTGAGGCTGGAGATTTGGTTCCCGCCGCACTGCAGGGAGGTCCCTATCCCTCCCTGGACGTCCTCCCTCCTCTTCATACTCTCATCCCCTTCTACCTCACTAACCTGTGCACTCCATTTTATGCCACTTCCTAGAACTGTGAGGCTGGACTTGGGGGTGAAGAAGCTAGAAGCATGGCAGACATGAGGGATCTTGGCCTGGCTTTTCATCTCTTGTGAGCACAACATGGACAGGGAGTTGTGCTCTGCAAAGCACATGGATTTTTCTCTTGGCTTCCACCTGTTCCTGAAGCTCTAACAGCTGTTTCTTTTGCAACCCAGGGTGGTCTTGGGCCTCAGAGGGCCTTGTCCTTGGTCTGCCTGTGTTTTTTCTTCACTCCTCAGCTGTTGAGGCCCATCACAGCCATGTGTACTGGGCTGCCCCACATGCCACAGGAAGA
>NW_006159974.1:915425-923537 GCF_000334495.1 Tupaia belangeri chinensis | reverse complement strand
CGCGGGCTGCCCCCCAGGCCAGAGGAAGTCTCTTTCCCAGGATTCCTTCCTGGCACTGGGGAATTATGTGATTGTCCAGCATGGGTACTGTCTGTGGCGCTGAGGGTCATGGTTTTGGCTTCACTGTGAGCCCTTCTTTGCGAACATCTCAAGGGTGGAAAAGGATATACAGCCTTCTCCAGCCTACACACCCAGTCTTCAGTCACGCAGCCCTTTCTTCTCCAAAGAATATGCCAGTTTATTCAGTGCTGAAGAAAACCAGCTCCCAAGGCTGCTGATAGGATGCAGGTCCACCCACTCTCTCTGGTGGCTGAAGTGATCTCCTAATGAGAATTCAGAGGTGGGAGGCTGGGGGTTTGTGTCATGATTATGTGCTTGGACATTTCCCAGGAGAAGTTCACGTTTAGAACCTACCACCCCACCCCTCTCCCAGTGCCTCTGCTGCAGTTTCATTTTTAGCCCTGAATTGGGCCCTGATAACATCAGGGAAGCTTTCACAACCCCCAGGACCCTATGTGGCAAGGTGGTGGCCTGAGACCCTCTAGCATGATAGAGTTTCACCTCCCAGAGAGGACTGAGTGCCAGTTTGGGACTCATTTACTGCTAAGAGGATAATTCAGTTTAACAATATTATTTCCATTACCATCAAGTGTTACCTTTTTGTAGATGAAAACTACCAGGGAAAAGGGAAGAAAAGTTCACAAGTAAAGTTTCAGAAAGATCCAGCCTGTGAAACCCTTAGAGATGGGCTAAAAAGCTAAGGCGGAGACCCTCCAAGTCAATCAAGATTGAAAGGAGGGAGGGCAGGGGACAGCCATCAGAGTTGGAGACGAGCCCTGACCCTGAGTCTTCCAATACAGAAGGGCCAGTCATCCCTGACCAGGAGGATAGAAGGAAAGGCAGTTTCCTCCTGTCTGCCCCACCTCCAGGTCCAGCCTCCTGCTCTGGCCTCCCCACAACCCCTCTAACACCACCTCCCCTCCAAAGATCTGGTATCCACACCATCAGTGGCATCATCTCGAGTTTTTGTTTTGGGATGAAGTGACATTTAGCTTTAACAAGACATTTCCAAAGCGTCTAGTCTCCTCCAAAATGCTAACTTTAAAAGTTAGGCATCGTAGGCAAAGAATCCTGGGGAAAAAAATTTTAAAAACTATTTAGAGAAAGACATTAGGCTATGCGTAAATGTGCACTCTCCTGCACCCCACCCCGCCCTTATTAAACTTTTTAAATGCCTTTGAGTTGATTTCATGGATCGTTTTCATTGATTCAATAATGTTAGGACATCTAGCCGGCGTTACTGCTATTACTGTAGTGTTTAGGCTTTAATTTCTACCACATTATATGCTATATGCTATGTATCCAGCTTTCTGTGATCAGAAAGGAAAGGTGCCTTATATCCTGGTGTCAGGCGACATCCCTATGGAAAATAATCAGAAGCACAGTGTGCACGGGAGCCGTAGGCCTTCCGTGGGTGAAACACCACTGCTCCGCAGGACGCATCCAAGTGGCACGGGGCTGCTTTTGTTTCATAGTTCTTTCTCCCCTCTTTTTTTTTTTTTTTAGGGTGTTGTTTTTTTTTTTTTTTTGGTAGTTTGCTTTAAACAAAGCACTTAAATAGATGACTATGTATAAAAGCTCTGTGCAATAGAAGTCATTTTTCTTCATTTTTAAAAGATAACGTATTGCACACCAAATGAACTCAAGCTTTAGACCAAGATGATTCAGGTTGTGGATGAGTCTGTTCACTGTAGTTCCATTCATTCATGAACCGAAGGGAAAACGGGCCTCCCCCCAGTCCCTCCAGTCTCTCAGCCAGCCTCTTGCTGACCGCTGAGCTGGTCATGCAGGGCCCACGGGCTCTGATGAGAACCACCGGCCTGGTGTGGCAGGGCAAGGGGTGTTTGTGATTCGGCAGCTGAGAACCCTCCCGAGTGTCTGAGACCACAGCCTTGGTCCCTTCTAGCACTTAACCTTGTCTTGTCTAGATGGACTGACTGCTACTGACCTGCCAGTGTGCGTGGATGATTACAAAAGGATGCTTCCTTGAGGGAAAAAAAAATTATTTCTATCCTCTTCTATTTATTATTAGGTTAATCATTTAAGTACTTTTCAGGAGTGTATTGTTGTTTGTGTCGTTGTTGTTATAAATGCTTCCCACTGTCACTCCAGTGGTTACTGTCCTCTGCCGCCTCCTCCTTACCCTCACCCCAGAGAACCTAAGGGTTTGAGGAGTTGGTGGGAAGGGAAAGGGTTGGGGCATGGAGGGGTTTATTCAACAGAATCAGATGCTTGTCTCCAGAGTAGCCGCTCAAAAACCGGTGGTCTCTGTATATCTAACTTTTTAAATGAGAGAGTTTATGAACAAAAAATTACCAACGTAAGGAAGTGCCGAGTTCAAGAACACCACTTGAGCTGCAGAGGAAACTTAGAAAAGCCAAGTTCAGTTCCCCAAAGCCTCCTAGAGCCTCCAGTAAGACTTCTGGGTTCATGAAGTTTTGGCAAGCCCTGGCCAAAGAGGGCACGGTGGCCTAGTCAAGACTCTTCCTTCCAAGTGAGAGAGTGGTTTCTTGCAAGGCTCACATGGGATGTTATGTTGTAGCTGGTTTCTATTATTGTTTTCCTTGCATACAAACTTGGTCAAAACCATCTTGCTAAGCAACAGTGTTGATTAGAACTGGCTGTGGCTTGAGAACTCGGGCCTAGGAGGTCGGGGGGAGCCCCTTTCCCCTTTTATGTGGTCAGATGTGGAGGAAGGTTAGATGTGGAGAAAGAGCTCTCTGCGGCTAGCACAGCCCACAAGACACCCAGTTGCTTACTTGTCGGGTGGGGGGGGGCTCCCCCTCCCTCTTGGGCCCAGCAGAAGGAAATGCACCCCAGGTTGAGGCAGGGGCCCTGCCCACCCCAAGGAAGCTTCTGCCTTAGCTCCCAGAGGGCCTACCACCTACCAGCTGGCTTGGTTGAGTGTTTCCTGCCATGCCTCAATTCTCCCCTTCTCTGAAATTGTTGGGGATCCTGATTTTGTTTTTGTCTCTTTGAAAGAAAGCCCTCCAGTGAAAGAATTGCCTCACCCCCCTCCATAGGGTTTTCATTTTTCTCTAATTAGTCTATGCATTTCTCTCTCACTCTCAAACAATATTCTGCCTCTTTTCCTTGAGAAATCAGGCATCTCATGTCCCACCATCTGAGACCCCTTAGAAAATGCTGTGCATTTTGGAGACGTGAGAATTCATTCAAAACTTCAAGCATTTGAGAATAGCTTGTTATAAAATTTTTTTAAGAAGGTGGTTTTCCCCCCATGTCCCTTTCCACTGAGTAAGAGACCTAGCTCTTTGCGTTTGTGCAATAACTACTTGCCTGCGAGCGGGTAGCGCCACGCTCCTGTCCAGACTACTAACACAGCACAAGACACGCGCACTCACAGAGTGGCGGAACCTTCCGGACAACTCTTGATAAGCTCAGCTCCCCCCCGGTGTATTGTGGTGTCTTACATTTTAGCAGTATTTTATATTTTCTGTAACGCACTAAGTCTTAGATGTTTTTAGAGCTCGTTTGTTAATACTCACAATCACAGGTTTTTAAAAAAAAAAAAAAAAGAAAAGAAAAAAAACTCACAGAGACCCAATTGACCAAAAAGAAAAAAAAGGCGTCATTTTTGTACAAATAGCTTTGAGAAGCCTCTGTTGTGTTGCGTGACTCATCTCTGATACCATTTTATTTCTTGCTATTTGTTTGCAACATTAAGAGTCAAAGTTGATCTGGCTGGCGTGGGGGTGGGGGAGGCACCCGTCGGCCCCTCGGCGTCGTCCCTTCTGTCTTTGGTTAGCCATACGATGTTTGTTCTCAGCACTGTACAACGGTCCCTATATGATATGGAGAAGCAATATCACTGTATGAAACTCACACCATGTATTATTATTCACTAGCACCCTAGGTGTGATAATTGAAGTAAATATCTTTTATACAAACACAAGAACGTGTGGGTTGTTTTTATTTACAGTGTTCTAGCCTGAGGAAAAGCAGCAAACACTCGCATTCTGGGTCCAAGGGACACCTTAGGAGTGGCCATTCCCAAGGGAGCTATCCCCACCTACCCCTCTGGCACGTGGCTTCTGGGTAGGCAGCAGCAGCAGCCCGGGCCTCGGGATGGGGATTTGGGCACTGTGGGCCACTGCATTCTTCCCGCACACTGAGTGCTCCATAGGGCCGTGTTTCTGCTTGCTGTGGTCACCCTTACTGTCCTGTCCGTGTCCTTGAACCAGGCATTCTCCCTTGCTGGCATCCGCGTCGTTTGTAACACCATCAGCTGTCTCAGGCTTGTGAGGACCAGGAATGGTGGCCGACAGTGCCGAGTGCAGCACGGGCTGGTGGAACAGCCCAGTCAGTGGGGCGTGGGTGGCCGAGGCCAGGGCCGGCTCCCTCTGCCCAGCAGGTACACCTGGCCAATGGCCTGGCCTCGGCCTGCTCTGTGGGGTTCTCGCTTTGTCCTTGACTCCAGATGTGAACAAACACCAGTTAGTGCCAGCGAACGAGTGAGAGGAAGGAAGGAGATCAGTGTGCGCCTGCGGTGGGGAGGCATGTTACTCGGTTATATATTGATTTGGAGGTTTCAGCATGTGAAGCTCCCAGGTGTGATGCAAAAATATGAGCCTCTCCGGATGAAACTGGATTTGATTCTCCCTCCAGTGGAAGTCCTAGGACATGGGATGGAGAGTCCTACCAGTGCCGCATGGTCCTGGCAGCCCTGGGTCTCATCCAGTCACTTGGGGATATGAGTGTTTCTAGAGTAGCCAACACCCAACACCCACCCCCTCAGATGGGAGAAAGCCAAAACTGCCAAAGCTCTGTCTGTTTGGCATTTGATAAACTTGGATTTACCTTAGCTACCTTTCCTGTTTGCTAGTGTAGGTGTGTCCCCAGTGCATAAAGCTCTAGTAAATGAATTAATATTTTAAATTCTGTTTACTTATTTTGTTTGCTAGAGGTTGTGTGTACTCACCAGAGACAGACAGAGATGGGGGGAGAGAGTGAGAAAGCACACCTCCATGGGGTGCCACCAGCTGGCCCCTAAATTAAAATACAAATATTAAGGGGCAGCCCCATAACCTGGTGGTTAAGGGAGCCAGATCCCACGTGGCTGATGGCCATTCAAGTCCCAGACCCAGCAGCTTAAAAAACACGCTGGACACGTGTGGATTATGGTGTGATCATTCCCCAGCGGGGGTTGCTTGTTCTCTCTTCCTGTCTCTGGTGAGCACATATGCCCTCTGGCAATTAAAAATAATAAAATATAAAATGTTAAAAAAAAAAAAAAAAGAATCCCACTTAGCATCAGATCATTTTTACCCAGCAATTCTCCCCAGAAGCTTTTAAAGTGAGATTTCATTCAGCAAAGCTGAGGTTGCACATGCTCTCTGTAAACTGCTGGCTTTAGAGGCAGGAGGGAGTGTGATTTCAGGCTCTAACTGCAGCTGGGGGCTGTCCCCCTCCAGGCAGGTTGCTCAGTCTCCCCATGTTCAGCCTTTCTCCCATCGCTGCGGGGAAATGGGTCTGAACCAAGCTGCCTGCTTTCTTGGATGCTCTGAGGAGCCACGGTTGAGACCTATGGCATGAGGCCATGTGATGGTAGTAGTGCCAGAGGGCACCTGAGTCATGCGCAGGGCGTCTGTCCACTGGTGGTCTAAGGGACCTCAGAGTGTGTGTTGCTATCTCCCCCTCGGTCTTAACATGCCAGCTTTAGGGGGCACCCTCTTACTGGTCTCTGCTTCAGCTTGCCCTTGGCTCCTCTCAGGTGGCAGAGTCCTGGGCCAAGCTGGGAACTTGGAGGGCTCAGAGTACTGCTGTGGTGTTGGCAGGGCTCCTGGCCAGGAGGCTGTTGATCTAAGTCGGACTCTGCCTCAGCATGCGAGGTGGACATGGACCTCGAGTGGAAGTGGCAGTGGGTGCAGAAAGAACAGACAGATGAGCAGAGAACAGCGGGAATCGGGCAGGCCGGGTGTCCCTGATGGAGATTGCTGCGGAGCTGTCCCCAGGTTCATTCTGTTAGAGAGCAATGGATTTTCTGTTGCCGACTGCAGCCGTGGAGCACCTTGCATCCTGTGGTTCCAGCCAAGCCTCTCCTGGCCTTCTCTGGCTGACACTCAGCTCCCTTTCATTTACACCACTCTGCAGTACAGTTCGTTATGCCTTTGTTAGAGCTTTGCTTGCCCTGCAGCGTCAGCACAAAGACCATTTCTACTTTAAAGGTCAATCGCCTCTTGTTGAGATCTGGCCACTCTCTACGGGACCCACCCAGTGCAAGTGTCCTGCCTTCCCAGGAGTGGGAGGCTTGGCCTGGGTGCCATCTTACACAGGCGTTGCAGAAGTCCCTGCCTTGTCCAAGAAGCTCAGACTTTGACTTTTGATAGGAAGGACCATTTTGTCCAAGGCCTTGGGGTGCTCCAGAGAGCAAGGTTTGAAGACCTATCTTTGTTCAGCGACCGGCAGGCCCTGTGGTCAGGTGGTGCTGCCTTGAGTCCAGCATCTTCTCCTACAGCTGCTGAATGACCTGGTAATCTTTCCTGAAAGAACGAATGACTGTAACTGGCTTGTGCTTAGTTGCCATCTCTGTAAAGGGGGTTAAGAATGCCCAACTCACAGGGCTGCTGGGAGCATCGCTGATAAGGCCTGGACACTGCTCTTGAGCACTCAGGGCCACGCTTGCCAGGGTTGTCAACAGTGCATAGTTTCCGTCGTGTTATGGTTGCTGGAGCAAGAGTGAGACTTAGCCCCACCGAGAACCAGGCCTTTCTCAGGTCACCAGACAACCAAGCTGCTAGGCAGCCCCCTGTTCAGCTGCCTGTGGCCCAGGTCAGAGAAGTTAAGTCTCTGGTTCCTTGTGTGGCTGAGGCTGCCACTCCTGGACTCAGCCCCAAAGTGGAAGAGGGGACCTTCCGTGCCTGGGCCTCATGGACAGTGGCTGGGCCTTCCACTGCTCTGCTGTCTGATGGAAGCATCTGTCGAGGGTAGCCCATGCCCTTCCAGACGCCTACCGTGTTCCAGGAGTCCAGAGCCTGCGGGAGATTCTCTGGGACAGCATTTTTCAGCTGGGGGCGACTTCGTTCTTAGAGCTTTCAGCAATGTCTCAAGACATTTTCAATTGTCACTGCCAAAAGGTGCTCCTGGCATCTCTAACATGGAGGCCAGAGACTGCTAAATATCCTGCAATGCATGGGACAGCCCCTCACAACAAGGAACGGCCTGGCCTCATATGTCAGTAGTGTGAAAGTCTAGGGTGGAGGCAGGAAGGCCATGAAGGCCGCCTCCCTCTTAGGGTACCTTCACGGATTTATTCAGTACATACCTACTGAGACCTGTTCTGTGCCAGGGACATGCTCCAGGCTAGACATCAAGGGACCTGGAATCGGTCCTGAGCCCAGAGGGGAGACAGACCAGGGTGCAGAATAACAGCCCAGGTCTTGTCAGTTGTACTGGGGCTTGAGGGGGCTGAGCACCCTCTTGGGAAGAACTAGAGCACTTCACAGGGGAGTAGCCTCGAAACAAGAAGAGGCATTTGCCAGGCGGGCAGACAGGAAAGCACAAGGGGCAGCATGTGCCCAGAGGCGAGGCCAAAATGAACAGCAAGCAGCTGTGCTGGGGAAGGACCCAGAAGGTCGGGGGAGGTGGGAGGAGGTGGGAAGGACTCCGGTGTAGTTGGGAGGGAGTGCCGCCGCGCTTGGGGTGAGGAAGTCCCAGTCAGACAAAAATGTCCCCGCACATCTCCAGCAATTTGTGAATAGAGTCACTGGTGGAGGAGCAGGGTTGTCCTTGAGAAGGGTCCTCGTGAGGCCGAAGGAGTTAGCAGGCGGTGGGACCAGCAGAGAACCGGCTGCCGGCCATGCTTGTTCTGCCTGCTCCAGCCAGCTCTGCCTCTTCCCGGGAGACCCTGCGGCCCTGACAGTCCCTGTGCAGCCTCTTACCTGAAGGAAGCAGATGCTTCCCTGCTGGAAAGCCTGGCAACTCATAGCAGGGGACTTCATAAAATTTGTGGGAAAGCATCATTGAAGTATGAGTTAATTTTGGTACAAAAAATTTTGGAAATCCATGCTTTTTTTTTTTTTTTTTTGGTAACGT
>NW_006159974.1:904215-914215 GCF_000334495.1 Tupaia belangeri chinensis | reverse complement strand
CAGGAGAGGGTGGTGACTTGCTGGGGACTCCCTTGCATAGGGTGGGGTCCAGCAGGCTTGCAGGGAGCCTGGCCACCTGTGTGGGTACAGGTGCAGAGGCAGGAAGGGACGGCTGTGGGCGTGGCTTAGAGCCCTCCCTGCAGGGACTCAGTGTGCACTGCGCAGCCCCAGTGCTCCCACCTGCCCTTCAGGTGGCTGGCTTAATGAAACAGGGTCCCCCACTCAGAAAAGCTGTGGGTATGGCATCCCAGGTCTTGTCATGTGACTCTCGTGACAATCTCTGCATCAATCTACCTGTGATTAGGGATCATACCTTGAGTTCAGCTTCCTTAAATCTCTTTTTTAAGTTTACTTATTCTTCCATGAGATAGAAAGAGAGAGGAGGAGGAGAGGACAAGGACGGGAAAGGGAGACAGAGATTCAGCACCCCCAACAGGGTCGTGATGCCATGAAACACCCTCACCCCAGCTAGCCCCGGATCATGGGCACACACGCCTAGCTTACTCAGGCCCCCAGACACGAGCCCCAAACCTCCCGTGCAGGCCAGCCTCGCAGAGCTTCCCCCTGTACCTCAGAGCCCCCGTCATCTCCTCTCTGAACGGCGCCTGCTAGGAAGCCTTTCCAGGTTCTCCCAGAAGGATGAGGTCCCATCAGCTTTAAGTGGGAGGCAGTTTCAGAGGCAAGGGGCGAGGCCAGTCCCTGCACCCCCCGTGATGCTTGGCCCATCCTCGGGTCTGTGTCACCTCCCTCTCCCCTAGACACACGCCCCTCCCTCCCAGCTCGGCTATTCGAGGCTGCAGGTGCTCCACTGCTCCACTGGTGCACCATGCTTCCCAGGCCCTCCGTGGGGCTCATGCCCACCCCTACTACCACCAGCTCCTGCCACCAGGTTCCATTGTTCTGTCCTGTCACAACCAGGTTCCTGTCCAGGCTGGGCTCACCCCCAGCTCCCTCCTTCACGCATGCTGCCCTGCACTCCACCTCACCTGGCCTCCCTGTAGCCGGAGACGCCTCTGACCTCATTCACCAACCGTTCCCCTCTACCTGTGCACCAAAACACACTTCCCCCTATGCTCCCCCACTTCCAGTCACCTCTTCTACAGGATGCCTCTGAAGTGTCACCCCATGAGATCCAACCACTCTCCCTGCAGCACTCTGAGTCTCCTTGTTCGCTGCAGGGTCTTTAGCCACCCCGGGCCCAGAGACTCCTTAGCCTGCATCTCCAGTGTGGAGCCAAGTCCGGCCTCTACCCCACACGTTTCTCACTTAGCAGAGCCAAAGCGAGCTCCCGCCTGCCCCCTCCCAGTCTCGAGGGGCCAGCTGCAGGCCAGCTTCCTCTCCTGGGTCTGTCTGGTTGGGCCAGGGACTCTCTCCAGTACACCTGCCCTGCACAGGCCCCGTGCTCCACAAGGTGAATAACTTGCCCACAGTCATGCAGTTCTAAACGGCAAGCCCAGAACTCCGGCCCCTAGAGATGTGACCCCCAACATCTTGATCTGCATGTGATGTCGTCCAGCAGAGGAGGCAGAGAGGGTGGAGGCCATAGCCAGGACTCTCCTGTGGCAAGTTTCAGTGGCTCCAGGACATGCTCTCTCTAAGTAGGAGTAGGGACAGAAGCCCCTCCCTTGGGGATGCCCATATAGCTCTGGTCACTCAGGGACCCAGTAGGGCTCGCACAGTACTGAGGCCTCACCCCTGTAGCCTCAGCTTCCCAATCCCTGGCCAAGGCCTTCACTTCAGCCTCCCCTCATTGCCTCGCTGCCCCAGCCTCTCGGGCAGCCTCCCCCATTTCTCCCACCCACACACGCCAGCCAGCCCTCATGTCACCCAGAGCCACCTCTTCAGTGGCCTCCCCAAGCCACGCAGCCCTGCACCCCAGAGAGGCCCTCAGCAGCAGGTCCTTCAGGCCAGTTTAATAAACAGGCCCTCGCCAGGATGGTGCCGCCTTGGTCGGAGGGTTTGCTCTCAGGGCCTGGCACATGCAGTGTCACACCGGTACACAGGCAGAGCCCTGCAGCAGCTGGCATGGGCACAGCCATACCTGTGGACACCTGTGGGAGCTGCAGGTCCTTCCTCCCCCAGGGCCTACCTGAGACCAGGCTGGAGTGGCCACAGACTGGTGGCAGCTAGGATAAGTAGACTTAGGGACCACCTCACCGACATGCTACGGAAGCCACAGCCAGGTGTCAGCTCACTCTGCCAGGCTACGGACAGGCTCCGGGGCCTGGGGGTCGCCCTGGCTGCCTCTCTGTAGGTCACTCAGCCCTCAGGTCTCACCCTGGGGTGGGATGCTATTCACTGGAACTTTCTCTGGGCTCAACCCCTTCCACTCAACCTAGGGTCATTCCCTGACCTGCACAGGGTCAGTCCCAGCACCGTTCTTGAGTGTGGTCCTGTGGGTGGCTGTTCCCCTGGATCCCAGGGCCCAGAACGGATCTGTTCCCTCCCTCAGCCCAGGCCCTTCACCTCTATTAACGTTGCCCAAGGTCCCATGTGCTTCCTGGTGGTTTCCTCTCCTGCATCTCACCATGACTTCCGTCCCTCGCCCCTCCTGCAGCAAGCTGTCCAGCTCTGCAGTCCTCTCCCACAGGCCTGGGCCCAAGGGCCCTGTGCCCAAGCCTGAAGTTCATTGCATTTGTGGTCTCTCTGGGACAGACCCAAGCCTGCCACCCACAGCCCTCCCCCCTGTCCTGTGGCCTCAACGCCACCTACCACTGGGTACAGAGCAGGGCTCCTGTGAAAGTCTGAAAGAAATCCCCTCAGGGCCTGAACACGTGGGGAAGGGCTTGGATGCAGCTGGGAGTGGTGGACACCCTGCAGTTTGGTCCCAGGTTAGGAAGCCCCAGTTCTTATCTGCAGAATATGGATTGTCTTTCTGACTGATCAGTCCATTCTAAAGTGTGTAGAGGTCAGGTCAGCCAGATGGTGTGATGGTTAAGGCAGCTGGATCCCACATAGCCATCTGTGAAGTTCGACTCCCAGACCCGGCGGCTTGATGAATACTCTGAGTGCATTCTCGTGCGTGCCCAAAATCTCAAGGAGAATGAAAGAGAGGGGATTGTGGTGTGGCCATCCCCTCGGAGGGTGTTTTCTCACTTTCTCTCAATCTCACTCTAATGAGCACATGCACTCTATAGCAAACTTAAATTCTTTTTTAAATAAATGAAAGTATAGCAGGCACTCAGGAGAGGGGGCAGGTGTGCCCAGCCAGGGCTGGGTTGGTCAGCTGGGCTGTGGGCGGTGGGCTTCAGGGTGAGGAGCGAGTGGCCAGAGAGGCCATTTCCCTGGCTCTGACAGTAGCCTGGAGACATTGGGCATTTCTGAGGCCACAGTGCCCCCTGGTGGCTGTGCGGCCGGTGCCTTCCTGGCCCTCTTTGCTGCTCTTATTTACAAATGAGAGGCAGACAGCGATCCAGCTGCCCAGTCACACCATTAGCCAGAAGGAGAGCCAAGCCTCACACCTGGGTCTGCCTGGCTTTGGGCTGCTGCTGCTCCTCTGCCAATAGCCGCTGAAGGCACAGGGACCTGAGCTTGGAGAGTTTCCCCACCGTCTGCCACCTTCCCAAAGGCCAGGAAGGTCAAGTCTCCAAACAGAATTAGTTTGGATTCACTTTGTTTTAAAGACAACCTGCAGCTCCTGGATTGGAGAGAGACAGGGCTGTGGGTCTGGGCATCTCCGGGGGCCTCCTGCCCTTGCAGCTAGAGCCTACTGAGGGTGGGGCCAAGAGGGTCCAGGTGGGTCTGGTGTCTGCTGCAGAGGTGGGGCCCCCCACACTTGTCCCCCACCCTACCTGCCCCACTGTGCCTCTAGTCTTTCCTGGCCACCTACTCCCAGGCCTCCCTCCGGTCGTCATCCTGGAGCATTCCTGGAAGAAACTTGGGACTCATGGAAGAAATTTGGGGTTCTTTACCCTGCTGGACAGAGGCAAAGTGAGGCTGGGGGAGCAAAAGGGGCTGGCCAGGGTCTCCCACCTTTTCTGGGGCAGAGCCAGGGTACACTCATTTCTCCTGTGCTGGCCACGATGCCTCAGTCCTCTAGCCTCCAGTAGCCGGGAGTTCTGGTGCTCACCCCACACCCTGTTTCTCCTAAATCCCTGGGCCAGGCGCCTGCCCACCCAGGGGATCTCGGGAACACAGAGTGCTTGGGGCCAGAAGTGCCTAGAAGTCTGCTGGCCAGGTCCGGTGGGGGCCCTCCGGCAGCGGCAGGTAGGCAGGGTGCGGCCAGCACGCTCGCGGTCCCTGACGGTCCTGCTCCCAGACTGGGCTGGAGAGGCAACAAGGAGGACCAGGGTCCCGGCAGCCCCCTCTAATGGCCACGTCTCCCTCTCACACAGGGCGCTGTGCAGAGCTGCAGGTGCACATCACCGAGGCCATGGCTACGGCAACTGAGCAGAGGGAGCTGATTGCCCGCTTAGAGCAGGACCTGAGCACCATCCAGTCCATCCAGCGGCCCGACGCCGAGGTGAGCACCGCCCGCCCCCACCCGCTCCCCTCACCCCCTGCCCAGGGTTCTTTCAGCCTCTGAAAACCCCAGCTTCCTCAGGAAGTCAGCCATTCTAGGGCAGCCGGTGCTCCTCCCTGAGACCCAGAGGGGCTGTCACCCAGAGCCTCTGGGTTTTGCCTGTCCACTCCATGCAGATTCCTTTCTCCCTCACGTTGGGATGCCAAGCCACAGAGCAGAGCCACAGGGCTTCCCCAAGCTGGCACAAAGCGCCTGTGTCCCCAGCGGGTTTGGCTCACTGCCCCAGCGCTCTGTGCAGAGGCAAGGTGGGGATGACACACCCACCCCCAGCCAAAGGACCTGAGGCCTTGAAATCAGAGAAGCCTGGGGCCTAACACGCCCTTGGGGATGGCATATCATTTATCTCTCATTTTATTGAGGAGGAAATGGGGCTTGGAGTGAGGGGCCGAGCTGCCAGACTCTGGCTTTGGGGGCCCCTTGGGGCCCAGCGTCTCTGCTTTAGTAGCCCCGCTAAGTGCCTGGTCCCAGGCCCTTCAGAAGCCTCGCCCCACCACCAGGCAGCCCCACATGCTCCTTGCCTTCCTGCATTTTGCCTAGTCCCTCGGAAAGGGCTTGTTCAGTGCCCGCTGCGGGGCGACACCTCCCCGACCTCGTCCTCTCACCTGCAGGGCGCTGCCGAGCACCTGGAGAAGATCCCAGAGCCCATCAAAGAGGCCACTGCCCTGTTCTATGGTAAGGAGCAGGCCAGGACGGGGGAACAGGTGGTCAGCCGGAGAGCCCACAGCCCTGCCTCGGAGGGCTCAGGGGCCCCAGCCCCGCACTGCTGCAGCGACTTAAAAAGGCAGATGAGCCTCCCACCCACCCTTCTGGCTGGAGGGGAGGTGGCCTCCTTAGGTGCTGAGGCCAGACAAAACCTGAGGCTGCTGGGCTAGGATATGGGGGTGGTGGACATGGCTCCCAGTTCCCTCAGTGTCCCCTCTCCCCCCAGAACTAGGGGCCAGTCTGACAGGTGCAGAGGTCCCAGATCCAAGTGCAGAGTAATGGGTCGGGGAGCTCTGGGGCCTGGCCCTCTGTCAGTACAGATGGGTGAGCCCCCAATCTTGGGTGAGAGCCCTCCTCCACCTCCTGGGTTCCCCTGGCTGTCCCTTTCCCCTCCCTGACCTGCTCAACACCAGGTGGTCAGACACCATTGACCCTTCTGCCCCATGGAACTTGGCCAGAAATTCCTCAGGGCTGGTAGCCACTGCCCAAGGGCCCCTGCTGAGCTCTGCCTCTGACCACCCCAAACCACTCTCCTATACCTCTCAGGACCCTCAGCATTGGCCAGCGGCCCCCTCCCCGAGGGCCATGTCGATTCTCTGCTTTCCATCATCTCCAGCCAGAGGGAGCGCTTCCGGGCCCGGAACCAGGAGCTAGAGGCTGTGAGTCCCACCCTGCACTCCCTACACTCCTTGGACCTGAGGGCGCAGTGAGGAAGGACGCAGGCGGGGGGCAGAAAGTTGTGTCATAGACCGTAAAGCACAGTGGGATTAGAGTTATGCTGTGCAGTCAGATAGGGCTTCCTGGAGGAGGTTGTGCCACACTGAGCATTGAAAGAAGAACCAGACAGTGTAGAGGAGATGGGGCCAGTAGCCAAGGAGTGCAGCAAGGACTCAACACAGAGTCACCGGGAAAGTGCCCTCCTGCTTCTTCATGCAGGGACACCAGCGAAGGGTTTCAGGAGGAGAGGGACCCTGTGAGAGTGGAGCATAAGGGCCGGCACAGTGGTGCAGCAGTACCACACTGCCCAGCTGATGCTGGATCCATATGAAAGATCGTGGGTTCGGTTCCCGGGCAGCTTGTAGACACCAGACACGCGCCCATGATCTTGACCGATGGGAGGGCTGGGGACGAGGGGATCATGGTGTGAGATCCTGTTGGAGTCTCTCTTTCTCTCTTTCTCGCTCGCTCTTTCTCTGTCTCTCATGAACAAAAGAAACTTACAAATAAAAAAAAAAAAAAGTAAAGGATGGAAGGTAAGAAAGGTCACTTGGGAGGTCACTTGGGAAGCCAATTCAAGACAGAAGACTAGCCCAGGAGGATGGCCAGGGAGCAGTTACCATTGTTCAGGACGAAGCACTTAAATCTGGTCAGGGAATGGAGAGGCATGGGTGGGTTGGAAAGAGGAGGGTCTTAAGCCCCTACAAAAATGAACAGTGTAGACAGATGCCCAGAGTTCCGTGGGGTAAGGAGAGGGAGGAGCCCAGAGAGCTTGCTGGTGGCCTTACTGGAGGTGCGCCTTTAAGGGCCGGTCTGCCCAGATGACTGCTTCAGTCGGCAGTCTGCAGCTGGGAAGTGTCGGGAGGTGTTTCCATGCAGGCATCACTGACTCGTGGATGGTGACAGTGCCAGCAAGGGTGTCCAAGACACCAAGGGCAAGGCCAAGGTCAGGATGTCCCCACAGAGGGTGTGGACACAGGATCCCAGAGTGCAGAGCCCAGTGACAGACCAGAGGAGCACCTGGAGGTGGCACCATCTGGTCTTGGGGACTCTACTGATCCCCCACTCCCATCACACAGAGCCAGCTCAGGCCCCCTAGTTCCTCCCCGTGTGAGCAGAGTAGTCAGGGCCAGGGCCAGTCCTGGTGCAATGACAAGGGCAGGTCAGATCCAATAGGACCCTCTGGGATTAGGGTTTGGGACAAGAGGCTCTGAGTGAACAGCAGGAGGGCCTGTGGGTTAGGGTCAGGAATGGGAACACCCCTCCTGCCAGGGAGACTGAGGACAGCTGTGTCGTGGGATAGCATGCGGCATCCGAAAGGGGTTCTGCAAGAGAGATTAAGTAGGGCAGAAAGTACTTGATAGTGTTCTACTGCGTGCTCTACACATCTAGGCTTTCACCAAGTGTTTTTTAAAAAAACTGAGATGAGATTAAGGAACATAACATAAAACTTGCCATCTTAACTGGTAACCAGCGCGGTAGTGAATACATTCATGATGGACACCCAGCACTGCTAGCCTTCTCCAGAGCCTTGTCATCTTACAACCCGAAACTCCACCCAGTCCCCTCCTTCCAGCCTCCCGAACTGCCATCCTACTGTCTGGCTCCAAAAATTTGACTACTCTACACACCTCGTATTAGAGGAATCATACAATATGTGTTGTCTTATGACAGGTTTATGTCACTTACAATCTCCTCGAGCTTCATCCACATTGTAGCATGTGTCAGAATTTTTTTAGTGGGGAGAGGGGGACCAGCAGTTGGCGTAATGGCTGGGTCGCTGGACTCCCAAGTAGTCGACTTTGGTTTGAGTCCTGGACCCAGTGGCTTGAACTCACTCCGGGCACGTGTGCATGCATGCCCAAGATCCTGAGAGGAGAATGGAGGAGAAGGGATTGTGGCGTGGCCATCCCCCTGGGGGGGGATTTCTCGCTTTCTGTCTCTATGTCTCTCTCGGTCTTTCTGGCGAGCGCACGCGCCCTATAGCAAAAACCTCTCCAATAAGTGAGAGAGAAATGGTAGGTGTGAGAGAGGGCGACCCTAACAAGGGTTCAACGCCATGACCTCCCTCCACCCTTTGGCCAGCCTGGCGTCATTGGCACACACATGCCTGCTCTACTTAGGGAAGTCTCTGGACTTGAACCAGGAACCTTCTCAGTGGGGTTGCATAGCTGAGCATTGAGATTACTGCTGTGTCACCTCTGGCCCCAGGATTCCCAGTTTTTAAGGCCGACTAAATTCCACTGAGTGGCTAGACATATTTTGTTTTCTCATTCGTGTATCTATGGGCCTTGAGTTGCTACCATGGCTTAGCTATTGTGAATAGGGCGTCTATGAACCTTGGCTCACAAATAGCTTTTCAAGATCCTGCTTCTGGGACCAGCAGTTAGCGTAATGGCTATGTCACTGGACTCCCACATGGTCGACCGCGGTTCATGTCCCGGACCCGGTGGCTTAAAACCCACGCCGGGCGCGTGTGCGTGCGTGCCCAAGATCCCGAGAGGAGAATGGAGGAGAAGGGATTGCGGTGTGGCCATCCCCCCTGGGGGGTGATTTCTCACTTTCCGTCTCTCTGTCTCTCTCTGTCTGTCTGGCAAGCGCAAGCGCCCTATGGCAAAAACCTCTCAAAAAAAAAAAAAAGACCCTGCTTCCAAGTCTTTTGGATATGAATCCAGAAGTGGAATTCCTGGGTCATGTGATCATTCTGTGCTTATTGTTTTGAAGAGCCGCCATACTACCATGTACTTTTTTGTCCTGCTTGGATTTTGAACAGTGGGAAAGAAAGGCCTATTGAAGCATTTGAATGAACTGAAAAATGAGATCCCATTTCACCTTGCCCCTAGGTTGGCAAACAGTAAAACCACATGGTGTGCGATTCCATTTATGTTCAGAATAGCAAATCCATAGGGGCAGGAAGTTGACTAGTGGTTGCCAGGGGATGAGAGAGGAGGGGATGGGAGCGACTGCTGACAGGCTGTATTTTTTTAGAGATTTTTGCAATAAGGCAATGGGTACTCATCAGAGAGAGAGACAGAGACACAGAAAGCAAGAAATCACCCTCAAGGGGGTTGGCACATCACAATCCCTTCTCCTCCTTTCTCCTCTTGGGATTTTGGGCACACACACACACACATGCACCCAGCATGATTTTCAAGCCACCAGGTCTGGGAGTCTAATCGTGGACAGCCAATAGGAGTGCAGCACCCCAACCACTATCCTACCTGCTGGTCCCAGGTATGGGGTATTTTTCTGGGGTGAGAACAATATTCTGGAATTTGATGGGGGGGGGGTGTATAACATCGTGAATATATTAAAAATGAGTGAATTATACACTTAAAATGGTGATGTTTTGGTTATGTGAATTTTATTTCAATAATTTGTTAAAGGTTGATAATACCAAGTAACAAACAAAATATGAAGAAACTTGAATTAAGAACTGTGACTTCTTCCTGGGGTGGGACCACAGGAGGAAAGGGGGCCTTTCTGGGGTGAGCAGCTTTGAACAGTCTGGCAGGTCAAGAAGTCTGTAGGCCATGGGCCATGGCCATCTGGATAGATGGCCTAGTACCACGCCAGCCTGGAGGCCTCACCCCCACCTTTCCACATCCCACCCTGCCCCTACAGGAGGGCCGCCTGGCTCAGCACACCATCCAAGCCCTGCAGAGTGAGCTGGACAGCCTGCGTGCGGACAACATCAAGCTCTTCGAGAAGATCAAGTTCCTGCAGAGCTACCCTGGCCGGGTAAGTGCCTGCCTCCTTGCAGCCCCAGGTGGCAGGGAAAGTTTTTTTGGAGGGTCGAGTGACCTACTGGGCAGCTCCGGGCCTGGAGCTCCCAGAAGCCATCCACCCCTAGCCTGCCAGCTGTCGTCCCTAAGCTGGGCTGAAGCCCCCAGAGTGGAACTCTTGGAGAGCATCAGAACCAGCCAGGAGGTGGTGGTACAGTGAGAAGCAGGGGTCCACCCTAGGCCCTGTGAATGGGGGTGAGCCCTGGAATTTAACCCCAGGGGTGTGGAGGACACCCTGAAGAATCAGTAGTTTCAAACTTATATATATATATAT
>NW_006159974.1:896890-903096 GCF_000334495.1 Tupaia belangeri chinensis | reverse complement strand
AAACTAGTATTTGGTCCAACATCCCCCAAAAAAACAGTCCAGAGGATGGGAAGGAAGCCCACCCACTGCACTCATCTGGGCCAGGAGGCCCCTCCCCGGCCTCTCTCAGCCTCCAGGCCTCTCGGGGCCTACTCTGTGCAAAGTAACCCTTTCTGTGACTGAAGGGCCACGGAGTGGGTGTAGAAGGACAGGGAGCTTTGACACTGTGGTTGGGACCTCCAGGGCCACTAGCCCCCATCCCTGCCCACTGGAGCTGCTCTGAGGCCACCAGAGGGCGCCCAGAGTCTGCAAACTAGTACCCTCTGGATGGCTGGGGTTGGAGGTGGATCCTTCCAGGTGCCTACCTCACCCCTTACAGCTCCCCACCCTGCGGTCAACGAACCCCCGCTCCAGGCCCAGCCCCCTGAACCTGGGCCCAGCTCTTTCATGTACCCCTAGCCCCTCTCTGGGCCTTGACTCCCCATATGTACCCAGAGGCACTACGATCCCTCCTGTGGGAGAGCTCCGATGCAGGTGACACCACCCTGGCACCGTCTCCCAGCTCTGGGACCAGGGGCTCCCTCCCCTGCCTCCCTTTTGCAGATGAGGACATTAGGCCCTCCTGTTGGGCCCCAGGTGACCAACTGGCTCTCTCCACCCCCTTCTCCATGTAGGGTGGTGGCAGTGATGACACCGAGCTGCGGTACTCATCCCAGTATGAGGAGCGCCTGGACCCCTTCTCCTCCTTCAGCAAGCGGGTTCGTGAGCCGGGCCAGGGAGGGGCGTGTGCAGCTGGCTCTGCCCAGGAGGCCCAGGGAAGCCTGAGGCCCCTGCTCACTGGCCTGGGCACTCATTATCAGCCTCCCTTCATCCCTCACTCTCCCTGCCCTGTCTGTTCGCCCAAGGCCAATCCTGCCGCATCCAGCTCCGCACACTCTGGGCCCCACCAGACCAGGGACAAGGGCAGCTTCCCCACTTCTTTGGTGCCATGGAGGCCCAGGGCCCTCCCGAGAGCACCTGCTGGTGGCTACCTGAGGGTGTGCAACAGTGAGCAGGTTCACAGAACTACTTGGGGCAGGCAGACCCCAGAGAGCAGTTAGAGCTCCCAGTATCTGGTGAGCAGGGACGGGGCACCCTCCAATGTCACCCCACCCCAGGCCACAGCTCTGCCCATGGAGAACTCCCACAGGCAGAAAGGGCTGAAGAGGGAAGAGGAGGCTCACATGGACTTTGGGGGACCCCAGAGTGTCACACGAAGTGACGCCAGACCTCAGGAAGGGCCCTGACAGCTCCCTGGGGTGCCGTGAGAAGAAGAAGGCAGGCACCCCCGTCTTGTAGCCCGGGAGCCCTCTGATTCCTTCCTTACTATCCCTCCCCCTTCAGGAGCGACAGAGGAAGTACCTGAGCCTGAGTCCCTGGGACAAGGCCACACTCAGCATGGTGAGTCCCCTCCCCTGTGCCCACCCAGACCAAGCCTGAGCCTCTCTCTGGGCACCCCCTCACCTGCCCTCCAGCTAGGTCTGGAGGAGCCCTAGGGACCCCTCGCAGGCACCATCACCAGGACACAGAGAGCTCCTCTGGCAGCACGTTCCTGGCAGGTTCTGGAATTGTGCTGCAGGGGGCGCCACTCCTCAGCTTTCCTGCAGCCCGAGCTCACCACCTCTGCCAGCCTGACCACCTGCGCCTTCCTCCCCTTGCTGCCCCAGCACCCTCTGGGGGCAACCCTTTGGGGTCAGGAGAGCTCCTGCCCTACCTCACCCTTCACTGCTCTCCAGGGGCGCCTGGTCCTCTCCAACAAGATGGCCCGCACCATTGGCTTCTTCTATACGCTGTTCCTGCACTGCCTGGTCTTCCTGGTGAGTGGCCAGCCCGGGAGTGGGGTACATTCAGCAAGCTCCCCTGACCTGAGGGGCAGCAGGGACCCCCTTAGTATGGCCTGGCCCCAGGCCCACCCCAGCTATGCCCTCAGCTCTGGGCCACTCCTCTGCCCTTCAAGAACCTTGGCCCATCCTAAAGGGAGAAGCCCAGCCACTGGGCCCTGGGACCTGCCACCAGCCCAGCCACTCTGTGGAAGAGACCTGGCTGACAGAGGCCCAATCCTGGTGGGCTGGGTCAAAAGAAGGGCCATGGTGGGAGCTTGAGGCGGAGGAGAGAAGGGAACACTCACTCTGCCAAGGATAGCCAGATAGGCTGCACCAAGAAGAGACTACTTGGACTGAGCCACCCCAGGTGTGGAGAGGCATGACAGTTAGTGGGCAGACGACATGCAGAAGCCTACTGATGCCTCCATGTCCGCCATGAGGAGAAAGGGGGAGACTTCAGCCTCAGGAACCCTGCCCACAGCCAGGTCACAGTCAAGATGGCTCCTCCAGGGCTAGCGTGGGCTCCAGCTCTGACCCCAGGGCCTGTGGATCCTGGCCCACTGGGGTACATCCATGTTGTTAGAGATGATACCTCTGTGCCTGGCCTGTCTGACCATCTGTGGAGCAAGTGGGCACAGAGTGCCTCTACAGCCTACCTGTCCTGGGCCCTGGGTCCCAGGAAGCCAGCCCAGGGACTGCAGATGGGCTGCAGGAGCACCCGTGAGGCCGGGTAGCTCACATGTCCCTGCCCGACCAGGTACTCTACAAGCTGGCTTGGAGCGAGAGCATGGAGAGGGACTGCACCGCCTTCTGCGCCAAGAAGTAAGGACACCTCCTGGGCCACCTCAGCCCCGCCCGCAGCACCCCAAGCTCCTCCATGAGGTCCCCTCCTCCTCCAGCCCTCCACCACAGCCCCCAGCAGGCCAGCCCCCGCCACACCCCAGCCCCAACTACATCGCATGTACCCCACCCCACACACGCTTTCCCTCCTCTTTACCCTCGGCCTCAGCCACGGTTTCTATGCCCCCCAGATTCGCCGACCACTTGCACAAGTTCCACGAGAATGACAACGGGATGGCAGCTGGTGACCTGTGGCAGTGACATCCCGGGGCTTCCCTTACAACAGTGATGGCTGCATTCCGCCCCCTCTGCCTGCTCTGCTGCTTCTAATGACCTAGGCTTCCCTGGAGATTCCCCACAGATCTGTCCATGTCCTCTGCCCTGCAGCTGCCAGAGTTCCTAGGGACCCCCTTGAAAAAAGTCTCAGCCACATCAGGCTCCCCAGGTTCAGATAGCCCCCAGTGCCCAGCCAGCCTGGGCCAAGGGTCCCCTCAGGCGGGTGACAGCCTGGGCTCTGCCCATGGCCTGACCACCAGCCCTGGTGGCCAAGCATGAGTTACCACTGATTCTGACCATGGTTAGTACAGTCTGGATTCCCTGCGCCTGTCTGCACCTGGGCTCTGGGCCCCACCACTGCTCACAGGAGGCCTTCCTTCCAGACACTCAGGCTCTGAGTCCCCCTAGGCCTGCCTTTATCATCAGAGGATATGAGATTCAACAAGACCTGGTCTGCTCACCATCCCCACCTTACCCTAAGAAGGGGAGCCCCAGAGGTAGGACAGTTCTGGTTATCCCCCCTCCCCAGTTATACATGATTTCTGCATTCTTCTTTAGCAATATATCCTAGTTTATAGATGAGGAAGGGTCTCCAATAAGCCCCCCATGTCTCAGACTCTTCAGACCCCAGGATGGGTCTGAGGGCCTAGTGCTTCTTGGCCAAGCAGAACTGGCTGTGGGCCATCATGGCATGGCCACCTCTTGGGGTCCCTGGCAGAACCTCCTGCGTTAGATTTATGCTTGCATGTTCGGCTTTGCACACTCAGAATAAACCATGGTTGCAACCACACTGGTGTGTCATGCTCTGTGACTCTGAAGCTCTGGGACCCTGGGGGAATTTGGTAGCTGATGGCCGCCTGTAGCACCATTCCTGGGAGCCGGGACTGGAACTCTCAGCTGGAGTGTTAATGCAGGGCACATTCCTGGCACAAAGGACAGCTCTCCCTTTCTTCCTGTCCCCAGGAATTTCCTGAGTGGGTCCAGAGCTGTCAGTGGCCAGAGAGTCCTGGATGTGAAACCCTGGGCGGGACAAGAGCCATGAGCTCTGAGAGGAGGAAGTGAGCTTTGCTGAAACCCAGACCTACAGTGTTTAAGTTCCTGAGCAGGCAAGCAACCCCATCCAAAAGGGAAATCCACTGACTCAGCCGTGGTTGGGTGTATGACGTCCCTAGTAGATCCATGTCAGCTCCTGGGGAAATCACTGCTTCCCTTTTAGGGTGCCCAGACCCATGTCTGGAGCAGGCCCCTTTCCCTTGGGCCCCTGCTCACCAGGCTCTGCAAGGCCCCAAGTCCACCAAGCCTCCTGAGTGCCAGCCTTGCATGGAGATTACCTTGAGTCACATGCCCAGCCCAGCCCCACACAGGTCCCCTCAGACCCAGATAGAGAAGTGTGTCCTCTTGGTCTGGAGTGGTTGGCGTCAACTCTCTGTCCAGGTGGCCCATGTGGCTGGCTTTAAAATCAGTTCCTACCTTACAACCCAGCAAGCCAGAGTCTCCTGTGTTGTCTCTGTCTCAGTTTCAGTCTTCAGTGGTCCAGAGCTCGTGCCTCAGAGGCCCCTCTTTGGAGCCCCACCCCAGTGCCTTTCATCATCTGCTCCATCAGAACTTCCTGCAAGGCCCCAGAGCTTCCGGTGCTCCCTGACCCTCATTCCTGTTCCCCCATGACAGCTACTCTTGGCCAGCCACGCCCCCATTCCCCCACCCCCCAGCACTTCCACATCTCCCATCAGTTCCTCCTTGAGGTTCAGTCGGAGTTACTATGCAGCTTGCTCCTCCACACTTCCTCCTCCCAGGGGATCAGCGCTATTTTCCCACCCAGAGCGTCACATCCAAGGACTCTCTCACCACTGACAGCTCACCAGCAGAGCTCAGCCCACTCAGGTTAGTCCACAGCCAGGCCACCCAGGTGTGGAGCCTCCCTCTCCCACACTGCGGGTGTCAAGCCCTCATCCCACCCCACCCTTCCCGACCTCGTTCATAGGTCCCCTGGTGTCAGGCCTCCAGGGCCGTGTGCGGCTCCGACTGATGGCTGGACCATAGCCTGTGCCTGCATTAAGTGCTTGCGGGCCAGGCCCTGTGGAGGAAGCAGCTGGTATGGGTCAGGTACCTAGTCCTCAGATGGGCCTGCTTTGCTTCAGTGGCCCTGTTGGGGGCAGCACCAGAGCTGGCTGGCAGCTGGTGAGGGATCACACTCCTGCAGCCCTACCACCTTCTCCCGCCCACCTCTGGTCTAGGCCCACCCCTTGTGTAAAAGCGCTGTCTGTTCTGCTTCCTGGGAAATCAGAGATGTGAACCGGCTTTGGGACGACTAAAGGGCTCTCTCTGAAGGTCAGAGGTCACTATGGGTCCGGGAGGGCAACAGATGGAGTACTCCGGCTAGCAGGGAACTGCCAGAGTTGGGGGCAGGGCGAAGCTGACCTGCCTGTGGGCACTGAGGGCCTGAGGCAGAGAGAAGGGAGGATCAGGAGGAGAGAAGGTGCTGGGACTCTACCCAGGAGCACGCACAGGGCTTCTGTCAGAGAGGCCACTCCACGCCTCTGCTCAGGCCGATACCCTCCCTCTCCTCTCCAACCCTTCTGGGGCCATCTGGAGCCCCTGCACCTCTCCTAGGAAGTCCCAGGGAGGCCGCTAGCCAGGGTCAGAACACTAAAGCCTGGAAAGGCCAGTAACCTGATTCATCCCTACCCGAGTTCTGGAGTGGAACAGGGTGAGGAAGCCAGGGCTTGGGCCCCTTCACCTCACATGACCTCTGACACCTCTCTGGTGGCGTCAGAGTCCCCACGATGGAGAAGGTTGGGAAGTAAGGACTGTGCGCATGAGATCTTTCTGCCCTGTGACCCGGGGCGAATTCTGCTACCAGGATGGCGGGAGGGCGGGGGAGTGGAGCTCATCCTCCTGATTTATGAGAACCAGACATTGACTTCCCCTGTTGCGACATCTGGGCCTCCCCGAATTCCCACTGTCCCCATGGCAGACGGACCGGCCACAGCTGTCCCCGCCGGACGCCCGTCACGAGGAAGCGCTCCGAGAGCGTCCACGCCGGGTCCACCTCACCACGCAGGACACCCACGTGCCCCACCAGCCACGTTCCTGGGGCCTGGCCTGGGGGCCGGCTGGGTGCCACGAGGACCCCCACCCCAGATGAGGCGACTTAGCCAGTTCCTAACCCCTCTGGGTCCCGCAGCTGGGCTGCCTCCACCCAGCGGCTTGCGAGGGCACCAGCACCCGCAGCGGGCGCAGTAAGGCTTC
>NW_006159974.1:885722-896587 GCF_000334495.1 Tupaia belangeri chinensis | reverse complement strand
CCCGCCTGTAGGTACGGCCTGTTTGTCCTCGGGTCTTGGACCTCTGCTCCCTCACTCCCGACTCCTGGTCGTCCCTTAGGGGGTGCGCGTGTATGGGCACCACTGCCCCGGCGAACGCTGCCGCACGAGCCCTGTCCGCGCGTGTCGCCTTTGTGTGCGCGGGTGGGAGGGAGGAGGGCGTGCGAGGGAGGGGATGCGCCCCCCGCAGGGATCGGCTCGCCGACCCCCAACCCAGGCGGAGTGGGGAGTGGCCGAGCTGCCTCGGGAGCAGCTGCGCCCCCGCCCCTTCCTATGCTCCCGGACAGGCGGTAGGGTGAGCACTGCGGGCCCCACCGAGAGAAGGTGGTCCCTGGCCGAAGGGAGGGGTGCCCAGGTTTCTTCCCTAGGTAGGAGTGGTGGGGTTAAACCTGAAACGAGGATGAGGGTTACGGGCTGGGGTCGAGAGGGATCTCTTCCAGGCCACAGTCCACGGGCCGGCACGCCCTCCGTTTGCCCAGGCCCGCTTTCTCTCGGTAGCCGACCCGCCCACCCGGAGATGTCTCGGCAACCCCTGTTAGTGAGGAGGATCTCTAGTTGCGAGCATCACCGAAGGTGCTCGGGAGGCCGGCGCCTTTAAGAAGGGGCGGGTTCGTGCCCTCCATTCAGGCCCCAGGGCCTCAGCCATTGATGAACCTGCGGGCTGCGCGGGGCGCGGGCCCGGAACCGCGCCAGCCTGGCCGGCTGAGGCCAGGCGGAGGCGGGACACATCCTGGCCCCTAGCAGTCCCTGAATTGGGGGTCTTCGGAAGAGAAGTCTGCAGTCACTAGGGCTCTTCCGGAGCCACTCAGGGCAGAATGGCCAGCGTCAGGAATGACCATGGACATGAAGAAGCCAAAATCTCTGTTCACACCGTGCTGCAGCAGCAGATCGCTCAGGGGCTACTGTGAGACCTGGGATGACCCCTACCTCTTCCCTGAGCCCACACCGTCTACCCTGTAACGCGGGGACGGTGCTGCCTGCCTCCTAGCTGGGTAAGGAACAGGAGGGGTCTCTGGCCAAGGAATCACAAAGCACTTGAAGAGTGAGCCCCTCTGCCTCTGTTGGGGGAATGAGCTGAAGTTCCCCTACTCTGCCCCATCTTAAACAAATCTCTTCCCTCCTGACTTCCCTGCTCCATCCAGGAAGCTCCTGGCTGAGGGAGTGACCTAGAACTTTTCAGCTCCAGGGACTTTAGGAGAGGTCTGGCAGCCGGCACTAGGGTGGATTGGTGGTGTGGGTTTCCCAGGCAGTTTCCTACCGCCTGCTTCCTTCCACTCTCCTTCCTTGGAATCTCTCCACCGAGTTCTGAAACATCCCCACCTTCTGGAGGGTGTGAACCTTGGTGGACAAGAGCTTCTGCTGATGCGTAGCGGTTGGTTTTGGGGGATGAAGGTTAATGCACACTCTTCTCCTGGCCCTTCTTGGGCAAAATCTGAAGTCTCTAAACCCCATTTCCCTATTTAGTGTGGGTTTTCTGGGGAAAACTCCCAAACACATCTAGGAGGGTTTCCCTCTAGGATGTTGGAGAGCAGGGGACAGATGGGGGGTGCCCTCCATCCAGGTGGACCCAGGACCTCCCAGGGCTGAGTTTTTGTTTGTTGAAAGGTTTTTGCTATAGGACACGTGTGCTCGCCAGACAGACAGAGACAGAGAGACAGAAGGTGAGAAATCTCCCCACAAGGGGGATGGCCACACCGCAATCCCTTCTCCTCCGTTCTCCTCTGGGGATCTCTGGCACGCATGCACACGCGCCTGGCGTGAGTTTTAAGCCACTGGGTCCGGGACTCAAACCGCAGTCGACTACATGGGAGTCCAGCGACATAGCCATTACGCTAACTGCTGGTCCCGCCAGGGCTGTTTTTGGTTCCCAGCTAACTCCTGTATTTCTCATGGCATCTTTACAACAGCCTTGTGGGTCTGCTATTATTGTCCTATCTTACAGAGGAGGAAGCAAATTTAGGGAGGGAAATTGACTTACCCAAAGTCACTCAGCTAACAAGCCAGACCACTTCTTCCTGGCAAGAGCCTGGATCTCCACTTCTCACAGTGTCCAGCCTGGGGTTGTTGGGAATTGGGAGTTATATGCACAGGCCTCCTGGCTGCTGTCCTCAGAGGGGTGGTCAGTGCTCTGGGGCCCAGGGAGGTTTCTTTCCCTCCTCGCCTAGGTCTGTTTTTGTGGCTTGCTCTGTCCCAGTGGATAGCAGGCATGGCTTCTCAACACAAGGTCACAGCCCACACCTATGTGGGAAGGGCCAGGCAGGACATCACCATGTGAGAGTACAGCATCTTTTGGCTCCTCCAGGTAAAATAGGGTTTGGGCTCCATTCTCCAAATTCTTCTACCCTCTAAGGATTGTGCCTCCCTGGTGAAGGAGGAAGCATCCCAAATCCCTGGAGTATTATGAAGGGAAAGGAGGATGAAGGTAGAGGTAGGGACAGGATAAAGATGTGTCCCAAAGACTCTGGAGGCTCTGGAGCCTGCCAACTACTGAAACAGGCAAGGCAGTGGGTGACCCAAGCAGAGGACAAGCAGGGGTTGGAGGAAGAGGATGTATTATTGATAGAACTCGGATGTGGTAAGTTTGAGGTACCTGGAAATCAGCCAGGCTGGGAGTTCAGGAGCGTGGAGGAAGGTCTAGAGAAGCTTTGTAAGCACCTACAGTACCCAGAGTTCCAGGATCCTCAGAACTGAGGGGAGCACTGGAGGGCTCAGGTGCTGCTGGCATGTGTGTCATGAAAAAGCCAGAAGGCAACTGGCAGGCCAAGTGGCAGGGATTGAGAAGGAAGTTGTAGGTGGGAGAGTTGGGGGGAGGGCAGAGCCCAGATGAGATCCAGGGCATTGGGAGAGAGGGAGAGGCTGTGAGGCTCAGGCGATGGCTGGAGAAGGGGCACCTCTGTTCCACTACCCCAGGAGGGAAGGGTGGGATGGGAGAAGAGTGGGGCCAGTACAGCTAGAGCCAGCCTAGCCTGCTCTCCACCTATAGGCCATCCAGGAACTGTCCAGCACCAGGTGCTCCTGAAGGAGGACGGGCCTCTCTCTCGAACCCCAGACTCTGGCTTAGCTTGTGGTCCTGATCACTGTTCATCTGACCTTTAGTCTCCTATGGGGACTAGCTCTGGACCTTACTTTCCTA
The DNA here is from genome assembly GCF_000334495.1 of Tupaia belangeri chinensis. Classification (NCBI taxonomy): domain Eukaryota; kingdom Metazoa; phylum Chordata; class Mammalia; order Scandentia; family Tupaiidae; genus Tupaia; species Tupaia belangeri. The sequence goes on along the minus strand of NW_006159974.1, from coordinate 893,436 downwards.
TGGGGGCCAGCTCTGGACTCCTTTGCACCCCATTTTTAGAGCACCCCTTCTTCTAAGTGTGTGTTTCCTTTCCTGAAGGAGGGACTGGGTCCCCTCACACATACACTCTGCCCTGCTGGAAGTAGCCAGTGCTCCAGAAAGGGACAGATTTTGAATAGGACTCCACACCCCCAGCTTGTCCATTCTGCAGCTCTGGGCCCACCTGCATGGCACCTCCATATAGCAGGAGCCCCAGGGAATGATGGGCTAGTCGCCTCCCTTGCTAGAGCTCTGGTTCTCCATCTGCACAACAGGAGAAGCTCCTCTTTCTTACAGAGAAGATGTGAGGGGAGAAGGGTTTCAAACAGTAGATGGGGTTCTGGAGAGCTGACCTCAGCCCTTGGTGAAGCCTAGCTTTGTTTTTCAGGGAGCAGCCTCTACAGCCATCTGCCCAAGCAGTTGCAGGAAGGAAGAGAATGCTAGATATTTAAGAAGTAGGTTGGAGGGAGCTTTTTTTAAGAATTATTTCATTGTATGGGACCAGCAGATGGTGTGATGGTTTCGTTGCTGGATTCCCATGTAGTCGACCGCAGTTCGAGTCCCAGACCAAGAGGCTTAAAACTCACACGAGGCATGTGTGCATGCATGCCCAAAATCCAGAGAGGATAACAGAGGAGAGGGATTGCAGTGTGACTATTCCCTCTGAAGAGTAATTTCTCAATTTCTCTCTCTCTCTCTCTCTCTCTCTCTCTCTCTCTCTCTGGAAAGTGCATGTGCCCTATAGCAAAAAAAAAAAAACTAACTCTCAATAAAATAAGAATTATTTGGGACCAGCAGTTGGCGTAATGGCTGTGTTGCTGGACTCCCATGTAGTTGACCACAGTTTGAATCCTGAATCCAGTGGCTTGAACTCACACTGGGCACGTGTGTGTGCGTGCCCAGAATCCCGAGAGGAGAATGGAAGAGAGGGGATTGCATCATGGCCATCCCCCTGGGGAGGGTGATTTCTTGCTTTCTGTCTCTGTCTCTGTCTTTCTGGCAAGCGCACGATACAATAATCTCTCCAAAAAAGACCAAAAAGAATGACTTAATTTTATTCATTATTTTTTTTTAACTTGATCAGACAGAGGCAGAGAGAAAGGGAACGTAAGAAAGCAAGCCAGCAGGTCTGGGACTTGAACCACAGTCAACCATGCGGGAGTCCAGCACCTTACCACCACACCACCTGTGCCAGCCCCACGGGAGCGGAGCGTTGATTTTCTAATTAACTACTTAGTTAGTTCAAAACTAACCCTTGAGGCCATGTTCCTCTTACCTTCATCTCAACAGAGAAGGACACAGAGGTCCCAGTTGTGCAGCTGGGAGGCAGGGTAGCCAACCCAGACGGTCTGGCTCCATATCTCAGACTTTTAACCACACCACTGTCCCAACATGTCGAATAACCAGATGGGGACGTGGAGAGATGTCCAGGTCCTGGGGCCACCTGGGACTGAGGTCTGCAGACCCTAGAAGCAGCAGGGCTTATTGAGGTTGGGGGTATCAGTAGAAGGTATAGGTTCAGCAAAAGGGCTCGCCCCCTCCTACGGTGGCAGAGGCTGAGAACAGTGTGAGAGGCAAGGGTGTACCAGGCAGAAAGCGGTCGGCCACCTCCCCATGACACTCCTAAGAGCAGGCCTTGGGCCGGGAAGCAATCCATGAGGGAGAGCAGGGATGCTCAGGCACTCACTCCCACTGCACAGCTGTAGGAACTGATAGGCAGAAGAGCCAAGACCACCAAGTGCTCCCCCAACTCACCCGTCCAGGTTAAGGTCCCAAGAGCTCTTAATCAACACCTGTCCTTGTCACCAGAGTGCCACCCACACCTACTCTGCAGCAAAGCCCCAGCAGGTTCAAGGTGTTAAGACCGAAAATGTGCCCAGTTTGTCTTCCACCAGGGTCATGGGGTGAAAGCAGATAGTCTGGGTGGCAAGGGTTGGGGAATTCCAGCTACATCCCCAGCCTGGCAGGAGGCCCAGGTTCAAAGCCTGCCCTGTGGGACATGGCCTCTGGAGAGGTGGGGGTTGGGCAAACTTGAGGACTAGTGCCAAGTACCCAACAGCAAAGTGGAGGATGGGTCCTCTGTGCGCTGTTCCTTGTCCAGGGGGCAGTCAGCCAGCGAGAGGGCCTCCAGCCTGAAGGGATGGCCTGCCCAGTGTCCTGAATGGGGAGGGGTGCAGAGAAGGAGCTGTTAGGGTGGAAGGAACTGTCCACAGAGGCTAGGTGACACAGAGGGACAGCAGGGCCTTCCTTGGAAAGTGCACAGCTGAGTGGGCCATGCCAGTGCTCATAAGAGAGTGAGACCCTCCGGGGTTACAGGCCAGACACCCCCAACAGGCATGGGTGGGGCCAGAGTACCAAAGGGTGGTAGAGGAGAGTGAGGCCTTGTCTCTTCTTGTATTGGGGGGACCCCCAAGAAGAAGCCTCAATTTCCCCAGTGTGAATGGTCCATTAGAGGGAAACACTGCCCACCCCAGTGGAACAGACGACTCAAAGTTCTAATCGTCTTCATGTTCTTGGTTGTCTAAATGCAACTCTGAACGCTGCAGAGGTGGCCCCAAGGGCAGTTGTGGACAGAGCACCCTTGGCCTTCCTAGGCCAGGCCCTCTTCCCTGCAGCTTACAGCTCCCAACCTCCCCTCCCCCCCCAACAAGAGAGTAATGTCTGGGCCCCACTCAGTCTCTCCATCTATAACGAGGGTTGCGCGAGGGTACAGGAGGAAGGCGAGGGATCTGGGCTGCTAGTTGGCGTTGCAAGTGGTGGACCATCCTTTTTCTGGGGGCTCTGGGGTCTCCTGTGGCTGGGAAGCCATAGGCCCTGAGCCACCGCTCTCCTGAAACCCAGCGGGGATGTGGGCGGGGCTGGAGCCTCTCCCCGCCCCCCCAGGGCCTCCGCCCACTTTGCGCTGCATCGATTGGTCGTTGGCCCATTAGCGGGGGCGGCCAGGCTGCCTCGTCAATATTTTAAGGAATGACCGGCTAGGCAGTGGGGTCCGGAACTGCAAGCTGGCGGAGCTAAAGACTGGCCTTCCCCGCCTCCCCGCCTTTTCCAATTGTCAGCGCTATTTTTACCTCCGGAAAGCCGGCCGCCCCCTCCCCCAAGCCCCAAGCCCGAGTGTGCGCAGCGTCTGGAGTCTGGACTGTGTGTCTCGCTGGGTGACTGGGGGCGGGGGTCTCCTGTCTAGGTTATTGGCTGTGGGGTTAAGAGAGGCCACGGCTCGGAAAGGCGATGGGCGGGGACTGGATTAGGCTTTCTCTGCCCAAACTCCACCCCGTGCCCTGCCCTTCCCCGCCCCTCTGAAGCCCCATCCCAGATGGGAACAAAAAACGTTTTTCCAGGAGAAGCCAGACAGCCCAGCTGGGCCTAGAAAACCCGAGGGTGATGGATAGGGGGGAGCGTGCTCTGCCCAACCGCTGGGCGAGCAGCCAGCACCTGATCCCTGGCCCCGGGTGGGCTCCCTTTGTCTCCAGTTCCAGTCCTCAGAGAAGCCTCCTGTGAAAGTGAGAGGCAACCCCCTACCTGCTTGGGGTCCCAGTCTTCGGCTTCCAGGGACTGTCACTTCTACATTAGAATCAGAGGTCCTTATAAGCCACTGCTCTGGTGCAATGGTGCCCTTTTACTAATGGGGATCTAATGTACCCCAGATTTCATGCCCAGGTCACCCCATGCTGCAGGGCCCCTGACTCAGCAGGCCTTTTCTGGCACCCTGGTCTGTGGGAAGAGAGCTGGGACACTGACCACAGAACCAAGAGTGCCAAGGACTACAGGACACAGCCAATCAGGAAAGGAGGGCCAGTGCAGGGTTGAAGCCTCCCTGGAAGAAGAGGCTCTTATACAGTCTAAAGGCAGAGGGGAATTTGAATAGTCATAGGATGAGGAGGACAATCCAGGCAGGAAAATGAGGCTGGCAGAGACAGGGAGGTGGGAATTTTCAAGAAGCCACTGGGGTTGGGGCAGCCTAAGCCTTTAAGGCAGATGGACAGTCTAGAGGGCAGGGGTGAGGTGGTCCACCTTGCTTCTAGTACCTCATAGCTTCCTCCCCTTTAGGCCCTGCTTTTCCCACCTCTGGGTCTGTGGTCGCCGACATAACAGAGGACTCTGAGCAGCACATTGGCTGGTCCCCAGAGAAGACTGGAAGTGCCTCATGGCCCCAACTGGAGGTTCGGAGGTGCCTGGCCAGTGGGCTATCACATTGTAGAGACCACCTCCCACGTATCCTTCCAAGGAGCAGCAGCCACTCATTTCCATTTTTGCAACAAGGCTCCAAGGTTGAGAGCATAGGCAGCGGCACTCGCTCCGGGAACGGTGGGGTCAGCCAACGTCCCTACCTCGGCCTCCTCCCTGGTTCTGGCCAAGGGCGGTTGGGGACAGCATACCCTTGCCCTGCCGTGGCCCAACCCTCTCCCCTGTAGCTTGCAGCCTGCCCTTTGCAGAAGGCCTATCAGCCTCAGTCTCTCATCTAAAGCTAAGTGTGGGGCTGTCTGCTGGCCTTGCTGCTGGGCGACTTTAACTTTGGCCAATCCCTGGGTAACCGCAGGCTCTGTGCCAGGTCTCAGGCCATAGGCTTCTGGGTCGAGGACAGGTAGTCAGGGCAACCCCTACCTCCTAGTGCCTGCCTGGCTCTTCCCTGACTAGGACATGGCCACAGCAGCCATACCCTTGGCAAATTCCTCTGAGTTCTGGTCCTACCTCCAAGGAGAGTGAGCTGGGCCTGCCTGTGCAAGCCCCCTCAGGGACCTGTCCCCCAACTCTGTGACTTCTCCCTGCCAAGGGTTTTCCCAGGCAGCAGGGAGGGACTGTGAGAACCAGGCACCTGCCCCAGACGGCGGCACAATCATCTCACACAGACATCCAACGCCTAGTCTTCCCGGGCTACCCTGTCCTTTAATCTGTCCCCGCCCCCAGTGGTCCCAGTGGTACGAAGGAGAGATGGCTATTGCAGGGAGCACTGGCCTACTGGGCAAATGGATGGGCTTGGAGCACAGAGACAGGGCCTCATAGGTCTATCCCAGCCCCAGGAAATGCCACCCCCACTGGTCAAGCCAAGGTCAAGGCCTGGGCACTCCACCTTCCCTGAAAGACACGGTGACAGGCATATTCCTGCTCCAGACCCAGGGGAAGGAACAAGTGCCAGACCTGGGTTGGGACTCTGCTCCCAATAAGAGCCTATGGCACCTGACAAGACAGACATGGGAACAAATTCCTGGAGCATCCTGCAAATGGAGGCTTGCAAGCAGCACATGCAGGACAGGACGGAAGGAGTTCAGAGGAGACGCTTATACCAGCCTGGGCAGGGAGGCCAAGGGAGGTCTTCCTGGAGGAAGCACTCTCAGGATTCATTATTGAAGGGTGACTAGGAGTTAGCCAGATGAAGAAAGGAGGAAGAACAGGGCAGGGGAAAGGTCAGGGATGAGCAAAGCTCTCCTCCCCCCACCCTCATGGACTCTGAACACCATCACTACCTCCCAACCTCCAGCGCCCAAGTCCGGCCCCCAAGTCATTGCTCAGGCCTGCAGTGCACTCTTGGTCCTCTACAGGCACGAGGCACAGCACAGACCCCCACCGCCTGGGGTGGGGGAGCCTTCCTAACCTCCTACTCCTCTCCTACCCAATCCTGGCCAGGGGTGTCTACGGAGACCGGGTGTTTTGGAAACTGTCTTCAGCACTAAGCAGCAGCATCAGGTGGCCCTGTGTCCTCCTCAGGGCTGTCCTGTGGTTATTGACTACAAATCGATGGCCAAGGTTGCCCTAAGGAGAGGGAATTCCCACGATGCCCTCTGGCCCAGAGGCCTCCCAGATGATGTCACTGAAGTGGGGCAGCTATTTTTACCTGGCGTTTAATTACATGGTTTGGATCCCAGAGGAGAGATGAGACGGTGCTCCCGGGAGCTGTGAGGGACAGGCATGCCGGGAAAGGTGGGATCCTGGGAGCACAGGTGAGGTCATGACCTTCCACCTCAGTTCCTCAGGAGGACAGTCCCTTCTCCCTTCACACTGGGCTGGACCCTCAGACGGGCTTTGCAGGGCAGGCCACATCACCCCACTGGGAATCCCCCCCCACCCCCCGCCTGTATGGAAGTGCATGCACACACCAAGCTAAGCCTGTGTCCCCGGGGGTGATGACCACCTTGGGGGGTAGGCAGACTAGACCCCCACGTAACTGACTGGATACACACCATGCAGGTTAGCCTTCTAGAGTGGTGAGGACGCAGTGGCGAGGGGCCTGGGAAGGGAGGATGCTGGGGTGAGAGACAGCTGAGATTCTTGTTCTGGGGCTTCTCGAAGTAGGTTGGATTTTGGTGGGAACTCTGGCAGGAACAGGACCCCAGAAGGTGGGAATACCAGTAGAAGCATGCAGACCACAGCCATGGAAGGGTCTTGAGGCAGGGCCTTCGCACTGTAAGGTGACCCTCTAGACCTGGAGCCACACAGACCTGAGGGAGAATTCTGGGCCTGTCTTGTCACTTACCGGCTGTGCGTCCTCAGGCCGAGAGTGAGGGCTTAGACAGTGACAGCTGTAACACGCCTGGTGTGCTGAACACATTCATTTGTTCATTCACTCGGTATTTATTGAACACCTGCCATAAACCTAGCACCAGGAACACGGCCACTTCAAAGACTATCAGAATCCCTGCCTCATGGAACTGGCATTCTCTGGGAAAAGGGGGAGAAGGAAGACATACAGCCAAGCAAGGAACTATGTGGCATGTCAGTGGGGATAAGCATGGTGAAGAAAAACAAGCTGAGAGCCAGAGCGCTGGACAGAGCAGAAGTGTTTATGATTTATTTTGTTTAGTATTCTCAATAAAAGAGTAAGGGTAAGCCCTATTAATAGGAAAAGCTATTAGCCAACACAATATATGAGCAAAAACCCAAAGGAGATGAGAGAGTGTGAGGGGAAACACATTCCAGGCATGTGCAAAGGCCCTGAGGTAGAATACAGCTGGCAGCTTCCAGAACTGCAAGGAGGCAGGAGGTAAGCCCAGAGGGTAGATGGAAGATCCTGGCAGGCAGGCGTTGGGGGCTGTGCTTAAGACGTTGGTTTTTACTCTCAGTGAACGGAAGCCACCGCAGGACTTCAAGCAAAGCAGGGATTGGTCTGTCCTGTTTCGGAAGTGATAACAGGGCTCCTGGATGGGGCACAGGCTTTAGGAGGGCGGGAAGGTAAAGATCCCGGGAACCAGTGAGGAAGCTGCTGAAGCACTGCAGGCCAGAGAAGGGGCTGCCTGGATCCCAGGAAGCAGCCTGGGTGGGAGGAGTGGAAGAGGAGTCGGGTTCCTGCCATATTGCAAAGGACTCCATGTGACTTGGGAGCCCCGTGAGGTCACTGGAGGCGCCTCTGCCAGCCCCAGAAATGATCCTGTGGTTCCTTAATTGTGCTGTTTGAGAAGAGAGTGAACTGGGGTTTCCCTCCCGCTGACACTACCTACTTCCCGGTAGTCATTCTCTTCCACCGGGCCTGCAAGCGTGGCCTGCTGTTCCCTGCCAGCAGCACACGGGTGCATGTCACTCCTACAGCCTCAGGGAGCCCTGCAGGAACAGGAGCGCTGGAGAGGGGGGACTGCTGGGTGCCTGGTCAGAGGTCTGAAAGTCATGGGTGCTCTTCTCGCCACAGCTGCGGCGGGCTGCGATGGGACGGGAGCCATGAATGGTGCAGCCCCCGGCCCTGCCGCAGCCGCCCCCGGCCCCGTCCCGGGCC
>NW_006159974.1:885215-885657 GCF_000334495.1 Tupaia belangeri chinensis | reverse complement strand
GGGCGGCAGTTCTGTGAGCTACCCCCCCAGGCAGCCGCCGTGGACTTCGCGCACAAGTTCTGCCGCTTCCTGCGGGACAACCCGGCCTACGACACACCCGACGCCGGGGCCTCCTTCTCCCGCCACTTTGCCGCCAATTTCCTGGACGTCTTCGGAGAGGAAGTGCGCCGCGTGCTGGTGGCGGGGCCGGCATCGCGGGGCACCGCCGAGCGCACGGAAGCTATGGAGCCAGAGCCGGCCGAGACCTCGGCCCTCAAGGCAACGACCTACGGCCACTCTCGGAGCTCGGAGGACGTATCGGCACATGCGGTGGCCAAGGCCCGAGTCCGCAAGGGATTCTCGCTGCGCAACATGAGCCTGTGCGTGGTGGACGGCGTGCGTGACATGTGGCACCGACGCGCCTCGCCCGAGCCCGACGCCAGCACTGCCCCACGGACTGCTG
>NW_006159974.1:878619-885092 GCF_000334495.1 Tupaia belangeri chinensis | reverse complement strand
GCGCGGGCCCCGGGGGCGCTGCGCAGTGGCAGAAGTGCCGTCTGCTCCTGCGTAGGGCAGTGGCTGGCGAGCGCTTTCGCCTGGAGTTCTTCGTGCCACCCAAGGTGAGTGCCCCCCACTCTCACCCTGCAAATGGAGGAGCACATGGGCAGCAGCTGAGGGTGCCAGGGGCTAATTTGGCCTCCCTGATCCAGTCACCAGGATGGAGTCTTTGATGTGTCCCCCCCTTCTTAGACAAGTCACCCGCTCAAACCATTGTTCCCTCTGTAAAGTGGCTACACAGAGGGGTTCTGGGGCAGGGTCCTTGGTGGTGTTGAGGGGCTCAGCTGCCTGCCATGCCTCCTCACCTGGGTCCCCCCAGAGCTGAGTCCTACAGGGCTGACAGCAGGGAGTGACTGCACACTCAACGCTCCCAGGGCGCTGGGGCCTCACCCCACAGGGATCTGCTCAGCCCCAGCTGGCTGCCAGGCTGTCCAGCCCCTGCCCTGCTGGCCCTGTGCTAACCAGGGGGAAGCGAGGCTTCTCTGGCTGTCATCAGCATCGCTGCTCACCTGTCCCTCTTGGGGGCTGGCCATAAGAGTCCTGGGAGCTGCTTCTGATCTCCAGGGTGTAAACCCGCCCAGTTTTAAAAGTAGAAATAGCCTCAGCCTGGTATAAGCTCTCACCCTCCAGGTGCCCCAGCCAGGTGTCCCCATGGTCCCCAGATCATAGACAGAAACTCAAATGAATACTCAGAGAGGGGGGTATGGCCTGCCCAGAGTCACGCAGCCATGGGTGCAGAGCTAGGCTAATTACGCCCACTACCCAGGTGGTCCTGAGAAGGAAAGGGGCGTGTGGAGGTGGGAGGCTGTGCTGGTGCTGCAGCTGGAGGCACCCCCAGGAGCCACCCAGGCCCCCAACTCACCTCGGCTCACTCTGTCCCCGGGCGCCCGCTGAATCACCTGCAGTCTCTTGGCTTTCTCCACCTCTCAGTCTGTTGGGGGCTGTGGGAGCTCTTCCCTGCCTCTCTTGTGGAGATGCAGGGGTGTGGGCTCCCCAAGGCTGGGTGCCCACGAACTGCATGGGCCCTGAAGAGGTGACTTCCAGAGACACACTTGCTCTCTGAAGAGCATTCTCCCAACCTTCCCAAGGGCCTTTGGCTGCCCAGGCCTCCCCCGTTAGGTCCCAGAGGGAAACCATAGCTACAAGTCCACGCCTGTCAGGGAGATGGAGACCCAGCGAGGGGTGGGTCTTACCGGGGTCACCCAGAGGGCAGGGGCAGAGGCCCAGGGCTTCCCTGCTCCAGCCCTGAGTGGCAGCCGCAGCTGCCAGGCTGTAAATAACAGGGTCTGCTGCTCTAGGGGAGGGGACAGCAGCTGGTGTCTGTTAGTCCCTGCAGAGCCCCCTAACTTCTCTGCTGGCAGAGGACAGGGTTCCTGGGGGCAACTAGGCCCCTCCCCATCCCTGAGGAGGGCGGGCAAGTTCCACTCCCGATCTGGCTTCAGGTCCTCCTTTTGTTCCTGCAACTGTTAGGGTATTTGGGGTAACCAGAAGTGATCCTAATGGTGGGACAGATCACACTGGAGGTAGAGCTCACGTGGGGTTTCCCAGATGCATATGGGCCCAGGAGACTGGCTCCCAGATTGAGTGAGACAGGGCCCCCCTGCTGACACCCCCACTGCCTGGTCACCCACCCACAGTCCAGACCACCTCTCACGCCTTGGATGCGGAGCTCGCCCTCAGAACAGTCAGGAGCTTGGGGACGGCAGACTCGGGCACAGCCCCATGAGTTGTGTCTCTGGCATCCTGCCCACTCACCCTGCATAAAGATCAACCCCAGTCCGCTCCTAGCCCTAGGGCAGCCCTGGGGACCCAAGGATGTTCCCCCCACTCCGTCGTTGAGGGAGCCACCAGGAAACTGGTATTTGCAGGACTGGATGCCACCTTTAATGGGGCAAGCACTGGGCGTTCTGGGGCCCCAAGGAGTGGAAGCTTGGGCTGTGTAAGTGTTCACCAGGTGGCAGGGCCCCAGGACAGGCACTGCAGGAAGCATGAGCTACGTGAGCCAAGGCCTCCAGTTGTGCCCACGCCAACTGTCCAGGGAAGAGGTACAGGGAGTCATGGCTGGAGCAGGTGAGAGGCAGGTGCGCCAAGGCAAATGGGCTTCCACTGCCATGCTGGTGAGCCACTGCACTTCAGGCCAGCGAAACCCAGCTGGCAGCCCTGACCTCTGCCAGCTGCACCCAGCCAGGATCACTGCCCCCAGCCCACTGGCAGTGTGGTGGCCCCTCACACCATGGCCAGCCGAGCCCAAGCCTACTGCTCTGAACCCAGCCCTGTGCCCACTGGCTGGTGGCCAGTGCTTCCAGTAATTCCCACCCACCTGCCCACCAAATATGTGGCCCTTCCCTTTCCTCCTGAGAAAGTCCCTGTCCCAGAGCCCAGGCCCTGCCAGGAATCCCAGTCTCTGGGCCAGCCCCCTGGAGCCTCAGGGCCATGGCCAGTGGGGTTGAGGCAGAGCCAGCAGGGCCCTCCCACAGCCAGTGAGACCACCCTGGTCAGACTCCACAGTGCTCTTGGGACACCTCCCTATACCTGGAAATGAGGCCTGCCCAGCTCCACCGGCCCTGTCCTGAGTCGAGGCTCCAGAGCTCTGCCCCAGAAAGTCTAGTCTGAAGCCAGAGACCAGCATCTTGGTTTTTTTTTTTTTTTTGAGAGGTTTTTTTTTTGCTATAGGGCGCATGCGCTCGCCAGACAGACAGAGACAGAGAGACAGAAAGCGAGAAATCACCCCCCAGGGGGGATGGTCACGCCGCAATCCCTTCTCCTCCATTTTCCTCTCGGGATCTTGGGCACGCATGCACATGCACCCAGCGTGAGTTTAAGCCACCGGGTCCGGGACCCAAACCGCGGTCAACTACGTGGGAGTCCAGCGACATAGCCACTACGCCAACTGCTGGTCCCATCCAGCATCTTGTTTTGATGAACTAGAATAAATAGAAAATATCCCACTCCATCATACAGTCAGGATAAACACTGTCTGGAAGAATATTTGTTTCAGTGACATGTTTACCTATGTCTGTGTGTACCCAGCCACAATACCAGACATGCTTCTTACAGGGGGTCATGGTCCCAAATGTGAAAACTCCAGATCTGGTGGGTGCACTGGGCAGAGGGCGCCCGGGACAGGGTTCATCCCTCACAGCTGGGAGGCAAGAGACTCAGATGCCAATCCCAGCTCTGTCTCTGACTTGCTGTGTGACTACAGGAGATCTGTCTCAGAACCCTCTTCCAGGGTGGCCATAGCAGACTAAGCTGAAGGGTGCTCTGACTCCTGGGAGCGGGAAAGGGTGGGGAGGGTGCCAGGTGGTCCTGGAGCGACTCTCACTGCCCCTTCTGGCCTCCCAGGCCTCCAGGCCCAAGGTCAGCATCCCGCTGTCCGCCATCGTCGAGGTCCGCACCACCATGCCCCTGGAGATGCCAGAGAAGGACAACACGTTCGTGCTCAAGGTGAGCCCCTGCCATAGCACCCAAGATCCAGAGATCCTGCAACTGCCCCTGGCCACACCCTCACAGGCAGTACAGCTGGAGGTCATCGGGTGCACGAGGGTAAGGGGCCCAGTGCCAGGCCCAAGCCTGCCCTCCGCAGAGCAGCAGACGTGAGACGCACACAGCTGGGACTTGAATCGGGGCTGGGCTCTAGAGCTGTGGGCCCAGCCTCACCTGCCATCTGGGCCCTAAGGCGTTCCCACTTGCGCCTAGATCTGGGTGAAGGGCCTCAGTTTCACTTCCTCTGCTCCCTGCCCCTGCTGGAGACAGCACACAACCGTTATGCAAATGTTCCCATCACTGCAGGGCACTGGAGTGTGGGAACCAGCCTGATCCCACAGGGCACAAAGGCACTGAGGGTGGGCAGGCAGGTACCCTGGCGGGTCTGAGGGCAGCCCATCCTGTCCCACATCACTGGGTGGCCTGCTTAAAGACACAGCCCCAGGCTGCCAGGGACTAGGAGGCGGAGCTCCCAGGAGACCCACTTGTGCCCACACCAAGCTGCATGATGCCCCCGCCCTCCTCTCCAGGCCAGTCAGGTTTATATTTGTACCCATCCCTATTAGTTTGGGGACAGGCTTACTTATTCATTCAACAGCATTTGCCAACCCCATACCCTGAGTCACCTCTGGCTGGGGGGCTTACCTGCCAGCCCCACTTGGTGTCAGTTCCTACATTTGCTCAGAGAGGGGCCAGAGGCCACCTCGAGGACCGTCAGCTCTGAGATACTAAGAATCTAACCTGCATTTGGACAGACGTCCATGACAGGAAGCCGGGGGTATAGGGCCCTGGCTCTGGCCCAGGCACTGCAGTGGCTGCTTCTGGGACTATGGGAAAGTTACTTGGCTTCTGTGAACCTCAGTCTTCTCATTTATAAAACGGGAAATATACCGCTCCCTCACAGGGCTGGTAGGAGGGGTGGATCAGATCAGGTAATACCGTCCGGGGTGTTCTACCCTCTTCTCCCCTGGAAGCTGCTGCCCCAGGGGCCTGTCTGTGGAGGTAGGGCTCCAGGCACTAAAGCATATGAGCCCTTCAACTCAGCTGGGCCACCTGACCTCCTGCTTGATTTGAACCCCATCTCCAGGGTACTAGGGCCTGGATTGGGATGCACGGCCTCCTCAGAGGCTGCATCCCCAGGGCCTGAGGACCTTGGTCAGTGGGGCCTGAGGTCATCCCCAATAGTGGGTCCAGGAGGGAGGGGCTGCTGAGAAAAAAATCCCAGCCTGGGTCTGAGGAGGTATCCAGTGGTAACCCCACTGTTTTCTGTGCTGTTCACATCTGGAGCCCTGGTCGGGGAGGGATGGGATGGGCCATTAGAGCCATTCGTCTGGGGCTCTGGACCCCAGGCTGAGGGAGGAGGAGCTCTGAGCACAGGCCACGGTTGGGACTCCCACCATCCCTTCCCCAGGTGGAGAATGGAGCCGAGTACATTCTGGAGACCATCGACTCCCTGCAGAAACACTCGTGGGTGGCTGACATCCAGGGCTGTGTGGACCCCGGGTGAGTGCCCAGGTGCCCTGGGACAGGTTGGCAGGCTAGGCGGTGCCCTCGGTCCAGCCTCACAGCAAGAAGCTTCGTGGTCAGGGCAGGAGCTGAGCTTGAGACGGGCTCCTCTGTCCTACCCAGGTTGGAGATGGCCAGGGCCCCCACACCCCCGCCCCACTCCCACCCCAGCAGATGGTGTGAGGCCTACTCTACAGGGCCAGGGCCTGGGGACCCAGGAGGAAGTTGGACAAGTCTTATCCTTGCCCCAGGAGAGCCTGAGACCACAGGCAGATGGGCAGTGGGGGAATGAGTGGAGGGACAGGGAGGGGTCCCTAACCCAGCCACACAGAGAGGACAGCCTGGCTTAGCGTAAGAGTGGGCCTGCTCCGGCAGGGGAGACAGGGAGAAGAGGAGAGCCTGGGGCTCACAGGGACCCACGGAACAACATCAAGGTCTTCGGGGTAGCTGAGAGGAGGAGACTTGGATGAGAGGCCAGGAAGCTGGTAGGGCAGGCAGGGGCAGTGGGGAGCCGTGGCCAGAATTAAGCCGAGGGCAGTTACGGTCAGACAGTGCAGGCTGAGCTCCTGGCACCAGCTCTTGTGGCCGAGGGGGTGAGCCAAGTCCCAGGGGGAGGGGCTGCTGCTTTCTAATTAACAGCTTCATTTAAGGGAGCACAATTCAAGTCCTGAGCGCCTCCAGGACACCCGATCCCCAAAGTGCTTGTCATCCCTCCCTCCCCTGCCGTTCTCCCAGCCATCTGCTCTGCAAACTCTGTCCCTAGCCCCAGGAAAGGGAACCTCACTTGGCAGAATTTGAGAGCTGGCAGGGTCCCAGACACCTCGGGTCACATAGTGGAGAGACAGAGGCCCTTGGCAGGGAAGGGAGCTGTCCCAGCTCCACCACCGCCTCACCCTCCCACCCTGTGAGGTTCTCCATGGGATCCGTGGAGGCACCAGACCCTCAGAGGCAGGGCTCAGGCTGCCTCAGGTACCACTTGGAGGCCTCTCCCTGTGTCCTGGTCACTTACACAGTGGCTGCAGAGGGCAGGTTAGGACTGGCGCTGCTCATGGGCCTGTCAGCCACTACCTGGCTCTGTACGCAGCCTGGGGTCCCTGTCCAAGTCCCACAGCAGGACGCGGTTGTGCTTTCTCACCACCACAGTGACAGTGAGGAGGACGCCGAGCTCTCGTGTGCCCGGGGAGGCTGTCTGGCCAGCCGCGTGGCCTCCTGCAGCTGTGAGCTCCTGACAGAGGGTAGGTCAGGACAGGACTGACCTGAGTAGTGGGGGACAGGGTTGGAGGGGGCGGATGCTCGGAGTGGATGGGAAAGGGAGATGCTTCTTACCTGCCACTTTTCCGCAGCGGACCTGCCCCGGCCCCCAGAGACACCGACAGCCATCGGGGCCGTGGTGACCGCCCCACACGGCCGAGCTCGAGACACTGTTGGAGAGGCCCTGA
>NW_006159974.1:873894-878214 GCF_000334495.1 Tupaia belangeri chinensis | reverse complement strand
GTGGCGGCAGAGGGCAGGTTAGGACTGGCGCTGCTCATGGGCCTGTCAGCCACTACCTGGCTCTGTACGCAGCCTGGGGTCCCTGTCCAAGTCCCACAGCAGGACGCGGTTGTGCTTTCTCACCACCACAGTGACAGTGAGGAGGACGCCGAGCTCTCGTGTGCCCGGGGAGGCTGTCTGGCCAGCCGCGTGGCCTCCTGCAGCTGTGAGCTCCTGACAGAGGGTAGGTCAGGACAGGACTGACCTGAGTAGTGGGGGACAGGGTTGGAGGGGGCGGATGCTCGGAGTGGATGGGAAAGGGAGATGCTTCTTACCTGCCACTTTCCAGCAGCGGACCTGCCCCGGCCCCCAGAGACACCGACAGCCATCGGGGCCGTGGTGACCGCCCCACACGGCCGAGCTCGAGACACTGTTGGAGAGTCCCTGACCCACGTCCCACTGGAGACCTTCCTACAGACCCTGGAATCCTCCCCGGGTGGCGGCAGCGGGGACAGCAACAACACAGGTGCCAAAGGGAGCTTCTCTCCCTGCCCCTCCTCTGGGCTCCGCCCCTGGCTATGGCACCCGTGGGCTCCCTCCAGCGCCCTTGCTGAGCCTCAGGAGCTGTGACATCTCATCCACTGGGTCCTTGGCACAACTCTGCCGTAGTTCTGGCTTTCGTGGGCTAGCTGGGAAATTGACCCTCCCCACTGAACCTGGTCTCAACAGAAAATGCTCAGAGAGAGGCGCCCAGGGTCGGGGACAGGAGCCTTGATTTCCTCCCAGGTGTGTTGCTGGCAGTGCCTCCATTTACCTTATATGCGTAGCTAGTGGGTGGGGTCAACTCCTTGCAAACAGCAGTTTCCATGTAAAAGCCAGAAGATGTTGCCTCTGCCCTCTAGAGGGGCTAACCCCCACCCCCATCCCCTCACACTGTCGTCGCTCCCAGGGGAGGAGAGAACAGAGCCAGACCCCGAGGCTGAGCCCCAGCTGGAGCTCTCCAACTACCCTTGGTTCCACGGGACGCTGTCACGGGTCAGAGCAGCTCAGCTGGTGCTGGCAGGGGGGCCTCGGAGCCACGGCCTCTTCGTGATCCGCCAAAGCGAGACCCGGCCTGGGGAGTACGTGCTGACCTTCAACTTCCAGGGCAAGGCCAAGGCAAGTGTGCATGGGGAGCCCCAGGTGGAGAGGGCCTGGGCCCCCGGAGCAGGCTACACGGGTGCAGGTCTGGCATGACGTCCCCTGGGGCCGGGCCTCCCGGGCCATGCTCCTTGAATCACCTTCCCTCCCATACCTCTCTGAGGGGCTGCAGTCATCCCCATCCAGAGCCCTCTCTGTTCCCCAGATGGGAAGCCACTTGCTTGTGGCCAGGCCTACAGGAGCCCCGGCCCTTCTAAGAACCTAACCATGCATCATTGCGGTGCATTGGGGATCACATAGCACTGGGGCTTCTGAGGGTCTTTACCTAGAGCCACCTAGTTGCAGGACTGGTCCACCCCAGACAGCCCCTCTTCTTCCCTGCTCAGGTCTGTTCACAAAGCCTGTACTCAGACAAGGGACTTGGAAGGGAAGCAAGTGTAGATGTGACCCGGAGAGCTGGGCCGGAGAGGAGGGGCTGGGCAGAGCAGCAGGGCTGTGCAGGGTCTGGGGGGTCAGAGGTGGCACATGCTGGTCACATGCTATGATCTGACACATGCTGGGGAGGGAGATTTATTGAGTTGGAGGCAGGCGAGAAGTGCATTCCAGATAGAGTTGGGGGGGGGGGCGTGCAGCAAAAGAACCCGGAGGGTGTACCCTCAAGGAAGGGAGCTGTGTGCTCTAATGACCTGTGGAGCACAGGAAACGGGACAGGAAAGTCTAGTGGATGATTATTTGGAAGGGGGGAGGGGGAGGGTGACAGTGTGGCCAGAGTGGGCAGGGGCCTCAGTGCACCTTCCTGCCCGATCCCACGTTTCCGATAAGGAAATAGACCTAGTCCGAGCTCCTCACAGGACACATTTCCCGTCAGTCCCCGCAAGAGGAGGGTCACCCCAGGATTCCCGCTCCAGGCCTGCATGGTCCGTGTCTGTCTGCAGGGCCCCCAGCTGTTCTAAGCTCCAGCTGGCCCAGTGCTGCTGGCTCCTGTCCTCTCCTTGGCCCCACATGGAGGAGGTAGCACCTCCCCGGGACGCCACCCCGGAAAGCAGCCGCCCTCACAGGCTCCTCTGACAACCAGGCACTTGATGCGCCTGGCATCCCTGGCAGCTCCAAGTTTACTTTTTGGCCAGTCCTGCCCCAGGCAACGTCGCTGGAGGACCTGGATCTGACACATGCCCAAGTCAGAGCTTGATGGCACCCAGCCCACCGGGAATATGGGCTGCTGGGGAGCAGGGCCGCAGAGGCTTCTCTCCTTCCTGGGGCAAGGCCCAGTCTTGAACCTGCCTTGAACAGCTCACCCAGGGAGCTGTCCTGCCAGAGTAGGGGTGGCTGCCCAAGGCCCAATAGTGGTAGGGCAGAAACTGCAGCCTCTGCTCACACAGCTCTTTTCACTTCAGCTAATAAAGGTCTGGAAGGTTTTTCCAAAAGATTGAGACGACCTGCCTTGCTTTCCACCTGCTCCAGCACCCAGCCCTGCCCCTGAAGGCCCGCCCAGATCTGAGGCTGTGGTGGGCCCCCCCTCTGCTGCTCCTTTTGGCTGAGTCCCTGTGTAATGCTGCCCAGGTCTGCTCATACGGTTCCTGGTAACTCCTTGGCCTGTTGCATGGCAGAACTCGTTCATGGGATCACCTAGGACTTTACTGTCCTTTATGAAGGCAGCCAGGCCAGCTCCCTCTCCTGTTTGTGGTCCTATGCATACCCACAGACCCCTCCAATAGGCTCCCTTCCTGCCACACACCCCAAAGAGCCACTCTTCCTCCTGTGGGATGCATGGTGAGCCAAACAGGGCTGAAGCCAGAGACCTGCTGCTCCGCACCCCTAGGCTACAGCCTCAGGGGGCTCTGGAGACCCAGAGAGGAGCTAGCCAGCCCCATGAGCTCCCCCTACAGCACAGGGAAGGAGCATGTACAGTCATTCCTCCCCATTCAGCCCCTGGTGTGCTTCCTACCCCTCTGGGTCCTGCAAGATTCAGAGGGCAGACCCCTAGCCTGCTGGGCTGGGCCCGGCTGGTGTGTGTGTGTTTGCGGGGCTGGTCACACGAATGTGTTCTCTTCCCAGCTATGTGTTGAGCTGGAAGAGTCACTCCCCCTCCTTAGGCCTTAGTTTCCCCTTCTCTAATATGAGGGCAGAGATCCCCACCTGAGCCTTTGAGTTGGGATAGGGAGAAGTATAAAGGACCCAGACAGGGGCGGGTGCTACCTTCAGCTCCTGCTTGGCCTTGTCATTCCTCACCCCCAGATGGGGCTCGCCTGCAAGGGACCTGAGGCTCTCTCACAGTTCTATATTGCTTCTACCAAACTGGGTCCTCCAACCAAGCCCCAGGGCACTTGCCAAGCTAGTGGCTAGCCCAGGGCCCTGGTGCTGACCTTGCCCACTTGTGCCCGCAGCACCTACGCCTGTCCCTGAATGGCCACGGCCAGTGCCACGTGCAGCACCTGTGGTTCCAGTCCGTGCTTGACATGCTGCGCCACTTCCACACGCACCCCATCCCACTGGAGTCAGGGGGCTCTGCCGACATCACCTTACGCAGCTACGTGCGGGCCCAGGGTCCCCCACCCGGTAAGACACCCCACCTGCCCAGTGTGATAGCTCCAGAGACAGGCAGGGGCCATCCAGAATAGCTAGCCAGACGCAATAGCACCAGGCCCCCTGGCCCGTAGCCTTAAGCGTGCCCCCTCTCCAGCGTGGCTGCGCCAATCATAGGCAGCTGGGGCACTGTCAGGAACCGAGTGGCAGCCCCTAGGCGTCTAGGTCCCCGGTGACTCCTGGCAAGGGGAAGGGGTGTTCAGAAGCAGCAAGGTTGGACTCCCCAGAGCTGTACAAGGTGAAGGCTCACACAGCTGTGGAGGGCAGGCAGCGCTGGCTAGTGGGGAGCGCTGGCTAGTGGGGTGTGGGGATGTCCAGCATACGCCATGTGTGCGCTGCGCCTCCACCATGCCCACAGTTATCCAAGGAGGTGGGCTGCCCCCAGGAAACCTCACCTAGGGCCCTGGCACTTGGGGGATCCCCGCCACACCCTTCCTCGCAGGGATCAGCACCCCAGTCTGACCTGCAGGGCCGGAGGCAAGTGGGGGCGCGGTTGCCCGGGCTTGGCGCTGACGCCGCGCCCCCTCTCGCTGCAGACCCGGGGCCCTCGCCCAGCGCCGCGCCCGCGCCCTCCGCCTGCTGGAGCGAGCATGCCGGCCAGCACTACTTCTCCAGCCT
>NW_006159974.1:851381-873785 GCF_000334495.1 Tupaia belangeri chinensis | reverse complement strand
ACTAGCGCCGCCGCCGCCCGGCCCGCCGGCTGGGAAAACGAAGCTCTTCAGTGAAGACATAAATGTTATTAAAGAGCCTGTTTTAGGGACTGCACCCGGTCTCCTGTCGTCCTTTCTCCTTCCCGGGCCTCGGCACGGCGGGAAAAGCGGCTCCTTCTACTCCGGGACCACCGGGGAGCCGCGCCCAGGGGCCCACGTCGGGCCCACCGGCCCCCTCCTGGCCCCGGGTTAAGAGAGACTGAGGAGCACAAGAGCAGGTCCAGGGAGTGTGCGAGGGCTGGGGGGGCGTTGGGAAAGGGCGTCAGAGGAGCTATGGGGGGAGGAGGAGGAAGAGGGGTGATGGAGGGGAGAGGACAGCGGAGGGGCATCCAGGACCCGGTGAGGGAAGGGAGGGCGCCAAGTCTCCGGGATCTTGAACGCCCGGATGAGCGGAGGAGGCGGTGGGCCCTGGCTAGCCGAGTAGGGGCGTCTGGGCAGGTCTCTGAAGGCCGGGAAGAGCAGCCAGGGGGGCGGAGCAGGGTAGGATTTCTTCCCGTTATCCCCTGGGAGATTGGGCAGTGGACGAGTCTGGATTTCCCAGCCCTGATGCAGACTCAAACTTAGAAGAGGCCTTAGGGGACCCTCCTACCCCATCCCACCCTCCTCTCCACCCTGTGCCTGCCGGTAAACTGAGCTCTAGCTGTGGCTCCCACGTTCCCCAGCCCTAGGAGACATCCCTGCTCGCTGCCCCAGCACCCCAGCCTTCAGACAACATTCCCTCCTTCCCTCGGGTTGATCTTGCTCCTACAAGCCAAAGCCACTCCCCCGACTGGGGACACAGACTCATGGTCCCCAGCTGGGGAAGGCCCTGCAAGGGCCGGGGCCAACGACATATTTCAGACCCTCAGCCTGCTAAACCTCCCGGGACTACCATTAAGGCTTCCAGAGCCTCTTCCCTGTTAGACGGGCACAAATGTCCTTGGGAGCAGCCCAAGGTGAAGTGACCAGGCGGTGACAGCAGCACCACCCACTGCCCCACGGTCAGGGACCAATGCAAGTTCGTAGCGCAGGAAAGCACCCTGCTCACTGGGCTTCCAGCACTGCCATTCCGTGTGGCCGGAACCCCCTGCCTCTGTGCCCTGGTGGCTAGGATCTTTGCCAGGCCAAGTGTAAGCCCCCATCCCACCCTGGCAGAGGCAGAGGGGGTCCAGGTGGGGCTCGGCTGGCAGGGAATGGGCTGCCTTCCACCTCACAGCTGGCAAGGATTTCAGCAGATCCTTCCCATCTGGGAGGACGATCGAGCTCCAGACGAGGTCCCCAAGCCTAAGGCTTCATCCTTGCTCCCTCTGTGGATTCACGCCTTGGGAGAGTTCAGAGGTGGCTCAGGGACCGGGCTAAGACTTGGACACTGAGTGGGCCAGCCTCCAGGCCTTCCTCGATACAAGAGGCCACGTGGCATGCTGAGTGCTCAGGACGGAATCTGAGCACAGAGATGACGAAAGGAACCCATGGCTGTCACCGTGGCTGCACTGGAGACCCAGAGTGCCAGAGTGTGGGAGAGGGTCCATGCCCACGTAGGATGGCAGCCAGGACTTCTGTGGTGTCCCTAGGTTAAAGTGAACTTGAGAAGGCAGAAGATGAGAAAGTGACCAGCCAGGCTCTCCTGAGGGACGTGGCAGAAGGCCCAGCAGGTCAAGTGAAAAGGGGGCTGACCTCGCAGTGCCCCTCAAAGCAGTGCTTCCAGAAAGCACAGACCTGGTGGGGCTCTGGGAGGCCACAGCAGCTGCACACATGGCAGCAGCATTTTCGAGGTGGTTTCATGTGCTCAACAGGCATTTTGGATGTGCCAGGCCAGGCCCGTGGGGTTGCCAGGCGGGCAGCCAGCGAGGCCATTGCATTGCGATGGGCAGCCAGAGGGCTGGGCCAAGCACTGGGACCATGTGCCCTCGCTGACTGTGATGGCGCTGGGTGTGTGTGGCGGGGGAAGGTGTGAGGGGCAGAGAGGGGAAATGAGTCCAGCCAGGTGGCAAGGACTTGAACGCCAGCACAAGGAGGTTGGTCTAGGGAGGCAGTGCCAGTTAGAAGCGAGAGCTAATCACCCTGGAGCCAGAGGGAGAGGGAGAATGGCTAGGAGGGGACGAAGTGAGGCCGGGGACTCAGGGAGGCTACCGGAAGTCTGGGAGTGGAGTGAGGGGCTGGGTAGCAGAGGACAGCCATGGAGGAAAGATCTCCAGTGGAGTGGCTGCAGAGGAGTCTTGCTTGGTGCAGAGGTCGACCCTGTGGGACCCACCTGGGCAACTCCACGCGAGAGGGTCTGCGGAGAGCATGGGATCCAGTCAGGGTGCCATCTTGCTGCCTCCTGCCATGGGCTCCCAGGGTCACACCCATCCTGGCTGTCGGGTCTCCCAGACTCCCTCAGGTAAGAGATGGGGTTAGAAGTCTCCTGCCATGAGCCACAGAAGGGTCTTTTCAGTTACTAGAGCCGCCGAGAATAGAGCTCAGGCACTGCTGCAGACCTAGAGGCAGGCTGGGGTGAGGGTGGGCTGTTCTCAGGGGGCCCATGGGAACCAAGGGTGCAGCATCTCTCTGGGAGGCACCCAGGCCTGAGCAGCACAGCCTGCTGCCCTGAGGTGAGGAGGACGCAATTGGGGGGTTCTCCCTTCCAGGGCAGCTCGCAGCTCGCTGAGCAGAACGAGGAGCGCAGAGCTGCGCCTCACCCGCCTCCAGGGAGGAGGCTGCTCTTGCTCCAATTGGCAATTGCCCAGTTGCCTTCGAATTCGGGTCCTGGAGTGCATGTGCTAGAGAGGGCGGTAAGGGCCCACACCTGCACTCGCCCCATCGGAGGGAAACGTCCACACCTGCACTAGCCCCGTCACAAGGAAACCTCCTGGCCCTGAAGCCAGCAGTTCCTTCAGAAATGGAGTTACGCCCCAGGGATGATTGAAGTTCGCGGTCGGTTCCCTTTGGTGGGCACATCTAACTCAGACAAGTACGAGCCCCTCTGGGGTACTTGTCCTGGCAGCTAGAGGAGTTCTTATGTGAGGGGTCTTCAAAATGTTCACGGAAGAACGTGTGTATTGTGAAAAGCTATGTGTGGGGAACCAGCAGTTAGCGTAATGGCTACGTCGCTGGACTCCCATGTAGTCGACCGCGGTTTGCGTCCGGGACCCGGTGGCTTAAAACTCACGCCGGGCGCGTGTGCGTGCGTGCCCAAGATTCGGAGAGGAGAATGGAGGAGAAGGGATTGTGGCGTGGCCATCCCCCCTGGGGGGTGATTTCTCGCTTTCTGTCTCTCTGTCTCTGTCTGTCTGGCGAGCGCACGCGCCCTATAATGAAAAAAACTCAAAAAAAGAAAAAAGAAAGAAAAGCTATGTGTGGATTTCAAACTTTTGAAATATAAAATATAAAATAAGAGACTGGGCTGGCCTCGTGGCTAAGAGAAGCCTGACCCCACATGGCTAACTACATGGCAAGTCCCGGCCCCAGCAGCTTGAGAAACATGCCAGGTGGGTGCATGCACACGCCCAAACTCCCAAACAGGAAAAAAAGGCAGAAGAGGGGACCGGAGCATGACCACGCACACGCCCAAACTCCCAGACAGGAGTAAAAGGCAGAAGAGGGGACCGGAGCATGACCATTCTCCATGGGGGAGGGCTCCATTCTCCTCTCTCTCTGTCTCTCTCTGGCAAGTACACATGCCCACCAACACACACACACACACACACACACAGATCTGATCCTTCAAAACACACTGGACAAGGACCCAGGTCTTAGAAGTGAGGGAGCACGCGTAGTTCTGGAAAATGATCTCCCCCTGCCCTGATCCTCCCTGTTTGGTGCTGGTGGAGAACCAATGAAAAGAACAAGTAAAGAGTTTGTTTTGTCCACATTAGGTGTATACATTGAAACTTCTTTTTAATGGGCAAATGAATTGTAAACTCATTGAGATTAAAATATGCTGTTCAGGCGCTTTACAAGCCATGGTGAAATTCCCAGAGACAGAAAGTAGATCAGAGGTTACCAGGGGCTGGAGGAAAGCGGAAGTTATTGCTAGATGGCTACAGGCTTCCTATGTGCGCTAATGAAAGCGCCTGGGAATAGATACGGTGATGATTACACAATACTGTGAATGTAATTAATGCCCCTTAACGCTGCTTAAAAATGGGTAAAGCGGCAAATGTCATGCTATCTATATTTTAACATATGCACGCACAAACCAAGTGAGTTACCATTTTATACACACCAGACTGGCAAAAACCAATGTCCTTCAATACCGTATATGGCCAAAAGCAGATGGATGAGCACTCTAAACTGAGTGGGAAAGGTTTCATCTGTGTGGGCCACTTTGAAAAACTTCGGCCTTCTGTAATACGGTTAAAGATATGCATACCTTTCACCCAGAAATTCCACCTCTGTCGCCCTAAAGACACTTGCAGTATGCCCAGAAGACTTCCAAAAGAGTGTTCAGAGGTACTGCTTCTACTGCAGAAACCTGGAACTGACCCCCATGTCTACTGATAGGGGAAGGGTGAGCACATCAGAGTGTATTCTATGATGAAATTCTTTACAGCAGTACCCATTACCATGGATAAATCTTAGAAACAAAATGCCGAGCAGAACAACAGGTTGCAGACACAAGCATATTACTCCACTTACGAGGCATTCAAGAACATTCACAACAGCATCGTGTTGTTTAGAGATACAGGCATACATACAGCAAAGCTGTGAAACAGACAGAAATTGATAAACATTTATCATTGTGATTCCCCTGATGGGAATGGATAGGAATGCAGTGAAAAGGAAGACACGCACTTGGGAGATGGGAAAATGGCCCTCGAGCTATCGCTTGCCCTGCAGTGTCTGTTATGTGTGTCTTAAACTGGGTGGTAAGTATATGGGTATTTGCTTTAGTTTTTTTTTTCTTTATGCCTTATTTTTTGCATTATATAGACTCTTTGTATATATGGAATACTTAATAATTTTAAAAAATTAAGCCCATTTAATCAGAAGTCTAACTGATTTTTTTAAAGAATTCGTTTATTTAACTTTATTTATTTATATTAATTTGACCAGAGAGGGACAGAGTGAGAGAGGGGAAAGTTAGAAAACAAGTCACCAGGTTCAGGACTCAAACCACAGTCAACCATGTGGGAGTCCAGCGCCCTTAACCAGCTATGCCTCCTGCTGGCCCCAAACTGATATTTTTAAGAGACATTTTTTGTCATAGAGCATGTGTGCTTGCCAGAGAGACAGAAAAAGAGAAATCACCCCCCACAGGGATGTCCACACCGTAATCCTTCTCCCTCTCCTCTCAGGATTTTGGGCACGCACGCACATGTGCCCGGTGTGAAATTTAAGCCACTGGGTCTGGGACTCAAACTGCAGTCGACTACATGGGAGTCCAGTGACATAATCATTATATCACCTGCTGGTCCCTCTAACTCATTTTATTTTTTTAAAAAAGAAATTAAAAGCAATCTAACTGATTGTTTTTATGTTAAAAGACAGAATTGTAGAAAATATTTACAAATCATTTATCTGATAGTGATCCAGTATCCTAATTAGTAGGTCATTGGGGAAATCGTGATGTTTTTTCTGTTATCTATGCAAAAGCGCATCATGACTTTCCAGACAACCCAATATATGAAGATCTCTTACAACTCAACAACGAAACAAAACTCTAATTGGAAAATGAGTGGAGTTAGGTGGCATGGAGTTAGGCAGCTGAATCCCACATGGCTGACTGAGTGGTTCAAGTCCCAGGCTTGGGGGATGGGCATATGTGCATGCATGCCCAAAATCCCAAGAGGAGAAAGGGTTCAGGCATGTCCCCACCCCCAAGGGGGTGTTTAATCACCTTCACTCTCTTTATCTCTCTCCAGAGAGCGCACAGAACCTGTAACAAAACTAAAAAAAAACAAAAAAAGTATAGTGTTTGTTTGGTGTATATCTTCTATGTTCTTCTCCAAAGAAGATATACAAATGGCCAGTAATACCCTGAAAAGATGCTCAGTACATTAGCCATTAGGGAAATACCAATCAAAACCAATCACACCCGCTAGGATGGCTATGATAAAAAAGCAAAACATAGGGTCCAGCAGGTGGCATGGTGGTTGAGGCACTAGACTCCTACATGGCCAACTGCGGTTCAAGTCCTGGACCTAGTGGCTTGCTTTTCTCACTTTCTCTCTCTCTGTTTCTCTACGGTGAGTGCACCTGCCCTACAACAACTTTTTAAATAATAATAATAATTAGGAGCCAGCAGATGGTGTAGCGGTTATGTTGCTGGACTCCCACATGGTAGACCACAGTTCAAGTTCCAAACCCAGTGACTTGAAACTCATGCCAGGCACGTATGTGTGTGTGTGTCCAAGATCCTGGCGAAAGAATGGAGGAGAAGATGGGAACCAGCAGTTAGCGTAATGGCTATGTCACTGGACTCCCACATGGTCGTCCGCGGTTCGCGTCCCAAACCCGGTGGCTTAAAACTCACGCCGGGCACATGTGCGTGCGTGCCCAAGATCCCGAGAGGAGAATGGAGGAGAAGGGATTGCGGCGTGATCATCCCCCCTGGGGGGTGATTTCTCGCTTTCTGTCTCTCTGTCTCTCTCTGTTTGGCTGGCGAGCGCACGCGCCCTATAGTGAAAACCTCTCAAAAAAAAAAAAAATGGAGGAGAAGAGATTGAGGCTTGGCCATTAACCCTGGAGAGTGATTTCTCACTTTCTGTCTCTCTATCCCTCGTCAGTGAGTGCATGTACCCTATAGCAAAAATCTTTCTTAAAAACTAAATAAATAAGTAAAAAGCAAAAAACAACATATTCTGGCAAGGATGTGGGAAAATCAGAACCCTAATATGTTTCTTTGTAAAAACACAGACCAGTGCAGCTGCTTTGGAAAACAGTTTGGCAGGTCCTCAAAAAATTAATAAAAATTTACCACCTGGGGTCGGTAAGGTGGGTTAAGACACTGGATTCCCACACGGTCAACCACAGTTCAAGTCTTGGACCTGGCAGCTTGCTTTCTCACTTTCCCTTTCCCTCTCTCTGGTCAAATTAAAATAATAATAAATACGGGGCTAGCAGGTGGTGTCGCGGTTAAGGTGCTGGACTCCTGCAGGGAGCGCCTTAAAGTAGATAAAGTCTTCGCGCTGACATTGCAGGGCAAGCAAAAGCTCTAACAAAGACATAATCTCTTGTTGGACAGTACAGATAGAACAAAGCTGAGTGTTGGCCAAAGAAGGCCAAGAGAGACTTATTTAGATGCTCCACAGCTGCAGTTAATAATAGAACGCGCGCAGCTTTATCGCCCCTGTAAGAATGAGTACAGAGCGGTTTGCAGCCACGGCTATCTCCATCAGAGACGCCCGTCTGCCCGAACCCAGCTTTTCCCTGTCTGTCCTTTCTCAACCCACCACCTGCTTCCCCTGAGGGCACCCCATCTCTTCACCTCCAGGCCAAGGCAGACTCCCACATGGTCCACCACAGTTTGAGTCCCAGACCCAGAGACTTGAAACCCATGTTGGGTGTGCATGTGTGGGTGCCCAAAATCCTGAGAGGAGAAGGGATTGCAGCGTGGCCATTCCCCCTAGGTCGTGATTTCTTGCTTTCAGTTTCTCTGTCTCTCCAGCGAGCACATGCGCCCTATAGCAAAAATCTCTCTTAAAAATAATAATAATAAATAATTATTTGAAAACAAAAGTACCACCCAAGAGAAATCAAAGCATAAATACACACAAAAACTTGTCCATAAATGTTCATACCAGCATTGTTTATAATAGCCAAAAACTGGAAAAATAGATCAATAAAATGTGCAAGATCCCTATGGTGAAATATTAGTTGGCCGTAAAAGCGAAGGCAGTGATACATGCTACAACATGAGTGAACCTGGAAAACATTATATTAAGGGCCAGCAGGTAATGTGATTGAGGCACGAGACTCCCACATGGTCAACCATAGTTCGAGTCCCAGACCTGGCAACTTGCTTGCTCTCTCTCTCTCTCTCATCTCTCTCTGGTAAGCACATGTGCCTTATAGAAAATTAAATAATAATAATAAATAAGATTAAATAAATAATTCTTTAAAAAGAAAAACACTATGCTAAATGAAAGAGCCAGACCCAAAGTGCTACATAGCAGGTGATTCCATTTACGTGGAATTCCAGAATAGGCAAGTCCACAAAACAGAAGGTAGATGCCAGAGAGGGGAGAGGGGCACAGGAAGTGATTCCCTTGGGGGTGATGAAAGTGTCCTCATGAAAGTGTTAGGTAATGGCGCTAGTCACACAACCCCGAATATACTAACCACTGAACTGTACACTTTCAAAGGGCGAATTTTACATGTGATGTGAATTCTATCTCAATAAAGCTAATAAGTAATTTTTTTTTAAGTTCCTTTCATCTTTCCATGAGTGAAGGAGTCAGAGAGAGAGACAGGCATTCCCAACAGGGTCTTTTTTTTTTTTTTGGAGAGGTTTTTGCTATAGGGCATGTGCACTCGCCAGACAGACAGAGAGACAGAGAGACAGAAAGCAAGAAATCACCCCCAAGAGGGGATGGCCACGCCGCAATCCCTTCTCCTCCATTCTCCTCTCGGGATCCTGGGCATGCATGCACACGTGCCCGGCATGAGTTTAAGCCACCGGGTCTGGGACTCGAACCGCAGTCAACTACGTGGGGGTCCAGCGACATAGCCATTATGCTAACTGCTGGTTCCCCAACAGGGTCTTGATGCCGCCATCTGGCCCCTGAGATCAATCATTGCTTTGGCCAACAATGGTTGCACAGTGACGGTGCAATGCCCCACAGTACTGGAGCTACATGGGAAGGTTCTAGGTTCCCGTCCTGAGGTCCCCTGTGTGTGCATGCCTGTCATCTTGGCTGGCTGAGGCCTGGGGTGGATTAGGTGTGAAGATCCTATTGATGGTGTCCATCTCTCTTGGCCTCTTTCTTTCTATCTTACTCTCTTGTGGAAGAAATAAGTAAAATAAACTTTAGAAATAATAATATTGTCTGTTGATGATAATGTATATGATAATATCTTTTTTCAAAGAATTATTGGAACCAGCAGTTAGCATAATGGCTATGTCGCTGGGTTCCTATGTAGTCGACCGCAGTTCACATCCCAGAACAGGTGGCTTAAAACTCACGCCAGGCACGTGTGCGTGCGTGCCCAAGATCCCGAGAGGAGAATAGAGGAGAAGGGATTGCGGCGTGACCATCCCCCCTGGGGGGTGATTTCTCGCTTTCTATCTCTCTGTCTCTCTCTGTCTGTCTGGCGAGCACACACGCCCTATAGCAAAACCTCTCCAAAAAAAAAAAAAGAATTATTTACTTAATTTTATTCACTCATTCATTTTCATTTGATCAGAGAGTTAGAGAGAGACAAAGACATAGAGTAAGTGTGAAAGTAAGCCACCAGGTCCAGGACTTGAACTGTGATCGGCCATGTGGGAGTGTCCAGCGCCTTAACCACCACGCCACCTGCTGCCCCCTGTATATGATAATATCTTTAACTGGACTGGTATGCATTGTATTCATGCTGGGGAAATTCATTTTACAAGCTGTAGTAATGTCCAGTGATTGAATGTATAATAAAAATTTTTAAATAAAAGGCCAATGTGCTGTGAAGAGAATAGTAGCAATATATTAATAAAAACAAAACATTTTTATTATTCGTTTGTTTTGGCTATTAAAGTTTATAATATAAAGTTTTAAAAAAGAAAGAATAATGCTTTTTAAATACAGTTATTTTAAAAACTTTGTACTCACAGGAAAAAAATCTCCAAAAGTAATTGAAAAGGTGACTTCTTTGTGTAAAATTTAAAAATAATTTTTCAGGGGCCAGTAGGTGGCATAGTGATTAAGGCGCTGGACTCTCACGTGGCTGACGGTTCGAGTCCTGGACCCAGTGGCTTCAAACACACTGGGTACATGTGCATGCATGCTCAAGATCCCGAGAGGAGGATAGAGGAGAAGGGATGATGGTGTGGCCATTCCCCTTGGGCGGGGGTCGGGGGGGTGATTTCTTGCTTTCTGTCTCTGTCTCTCCGGCAAGCACACACACCCTGTGGCAAAATTCTCTTTTTGAAAAAAAAAAAGTTTTTCAAATGATCATGTAATGTTCAAACTTTTTTTCCTTTATTCGTGATAGGATGTATGCATGCTCATATATGAGAGAGAGAGAGACGGTCAGGTGGGGGGAGCAGCTCCACAGAGCCTAGTCACGCTGCAACCCCTTCCTCCAGTCCTCCAGCCCCTGGATCTCGGGCGCTGGTGCACACACCCAGTGTGTTTCAGACTGACGAGCCTGGGGACTTGAATTGCCGTCGCCACATGGGATCTGGCTTCTCTTGGATAGCATCTTACCTCCAGGCCATGGAGCCAACTGGACAAAGTTATAAAAGTAAGATTTTATTTTCTCTATTTTAGGTTTTTGCCCCAGGACATGTGCACTTGCCAGAGAGACACAGAGACAGTAAGAGGAGGGAGTGAAAAATCACCGCCCAGGGGGGATGGCCATGCTGCAATCTCTTCTCCATTCTCCTCCTGCGATTTTTGGCATGCACACACACACACACACACACACACACACACACACATACCTGGTGTGATTTTCAAGCCAAGTCCTGGACTCAAACTATAGTCATTCATGTGGGAGTCCAGAGCTTCAACCACCACCATCTGCAGGTCCCCAAAGTAGGGCTTTAATGATTCACTGTTCTGGTGACTGGAAACTCCAAAGGCATATGAAATGGAGAAGGCAGAACTTTAAGCAGAGCAGAGCATGGTCTATATCCATATGGCTTCTCTGCCTTTCTGGACTTGTTCCCTCTGCCTGTATGCCTGACCAGAGCTCCATCATGGAGGCACTGCCCCAATAATACTGTCACACCCAAAGGTCCCACCTTGAATTAAGTTTTTATTTAACACCTTTACAAAACAATCAAGTCCCAACACATGGCACTTGAATTTCTGGGAGACATCCAATCACCACCAAGACTAAATTCCCAACATGAAACTTTGGGAGACAAACCATTATCTAAACCATAACATAATCAAGCATACCAGAGGGATCTCTATACGAGGACTCTAGAGAAACTCAGATGACACTGAAAACCATCTGTGAACCTATATACCATACATCGTTTCCTGGAAACTCTTCTGGCATAGTCTTGTGTGTGTGGTAACAAAAGTTACCATTTTAGCTGCGTCTGAGTGCGCAATCAGTGGCATTAAGTACATTCAGTGTTACCCCACCTTCACAGCCGTCCATTTCCAGAACTTTTTCATCGGCCCAAACTGATACTCGATTCCCATGGAACAGTAACTCTATATTCCTCCCTTATGCTAGCCTTGATATAGTTTTTGTAATGTGCTATTTGACGTATTTCTCTGATCTTTAAGATTAACTTTACTTAACATTAATGCAACTGAATGTTCTGATAGTGTTGTCTAACTTTTACTTTATTTTTTTTACTACCAGAAAGCATGTGTGCTTGTCAGAGAGAGAGAGAGTACCTGCCAATCGGTATGTGAACACCCGTAATACCTTTTCCTCTATTTCTCTATCCCATCAGGATTTGGGGCACACACGCATGCATGCACATGCATGCACATGCATGCACACACACACACACACACACACACACACACACAACCTAATTCAAATTGGTTGGCCATGTCCAGCTCCCTTAACCACTAGGATGCAGAACTGGCACCACACCTTATTTTCAAACTGTTCTTTTATTATTCTACTGAATTTAGGCAGAGTGTATCTCAAGCAAAATATTTTGAGTAGTAGATCCCCAATATTTTCTAATTTTCTGTGCATGCCCAAAGTCCTGAGAGAATAGAGGAGAGGGGATTGCAATACGGCCATCCTCCTCTGGGGGGACTAGTTTATTATTTTCTCACTCTCTCTGTCTCTCTCCAGTGAGCACATGTGCCCTATAGCAAATTAGAAAATAATAATAATAAAGTAAAGCACAACATCATCAGATGAAAGATGCTATATTTTTCAAGAATTCTTTTATTTAACTTTATTTATTTGATTATTTTAATTTGACCAGAGAAGGACAGAGCAAGAGAGAGGGGGTGGGGAGTGAAAAAGAAAGCTGCCAGGTCCAGGACTTGAACTTCTGTCAGCCATGTGGGAGTCCATCGCCCTTAATCACCATGCCACCTGCCAGCCCCAAAAGATGCTATTAAAATTATATTTAGTGAGAAATTTGTAGCACAAAAATGCCTACATGAGAGAAGAACGAAGGTCTTTATGCAAGAACCTCAGTATCGACCATAAGAAACTAGAGGAAGAAGAGCCAATTAATCCCAGCATAAGCAGAAGACTGGAAACAATAAAGATCACTGGGGAATTTAATAGAGAAAATCAGTGATACCAAAATCCGGTTCTTTGAGAAGATCAATAAAACTAATAAACCCTTAGACTTGACCAAGAAAAAAAAAATGACACAAATTACCATTATCAAAAATGAAAGAAATGACCGCTATAGTTTCTAAAGATATGTAAATTATGATTAGGGGACCTGAACAACTCATGCCAATAAATTCAACAACTTAGATAAAATAGACGAATTCCTGGGAAAAAAGCATTAATTATCAAAACTCATTTTAGAGGAACCAGCAGTTAGCGTAATGGCTATGTCGCTGGACTCCCATGTAGTCAACCGCGGTTCGTGTCCCGGACCCGGTGGCTTAAAACTCACGCCGGGCGTGTGTGCGTGCGTGCCCAAGATCCCGAGAGGAGAATGGAGGAGAAGGGATTGCGGCGTGACCATCCCCCCTGGGGGGTGATTTCTCGCTTTCTGTCTCTATGTCTCTCTCTGTCTGTCTGGCGAGCGCACACGCCCTACAGTGAAAATCTCTCCAGAAAAAAAAAAAAACTCATTTTAGAGAAAACAGATACCCTCACTAGCACTCTATCCATTGGGTCATTGGAAAGGTCATGATGCATTCTTGCATAGGAAAAAAGTCATGACTTTTCAGAGGACCCAGTCTTAAAGAAATCAAAAATCTAATTGAAATTTCTTCCCACAAAGAAACTCCAGGTCCAGATGATTTCATTGGTGAGTTTTCCCAAACACTTTATGACAGTTCACCAAAGGAGCTATCAGGATGGCATAAGCACGTGAAGGGAAGCCCAGCACTAGTCACTAGGGAAATGAAATTAAACCAGGAGATACCTACGATAACATCTGAAATGAGAATGGCTGACCGTACTAAGTGTGTGAGAATGTCGAGCCACCGGAATTCTCACCCTCAGCTGGTGAAAATGTGAAATGTTTAGAACAATTGTGACAGTTTTTTTCTTTTTTTTTTTTTTTTCTTTTTAAAAAATGTTTTAGCCATAGGGTGTGTGTGTTCATGGTAGAGAGGCAGAGAGAGAGAGACAGTGAGGAGGGAAGGGAGAAATCAACCCCCAGGGAGGCTGGCCACGCCACAATCCCCTGTTCTCCATTCTCCTCCTTGGATTTTGGCCACACATGCATACACACCTGGTATGATTTTCAAGCTGCCTGATCCAGGACTTTATCTATGGTTGGCTATGTGGGAGTTCAGCACCTTAACCACTATGCCACCTGCTGGCCCAACAGTTTCTTAAACAATTAAAAATAGAGGGCTGGCTCTGTAGCCTGGTGGTTAAGGCAGCAGGATCGCACATGGCCAAAAGCACTGGTTGAGTACCAGACCCCATGGCTTGAAAATCACACCAGGCACATGTGCCTGCACACCCAAAATCCCAACAGGATTGAGAAATGGAGAAGGGATTGGACATGACTATTCCCCATGGAGGGTACTTTCTCCTCTCCCTGTCTCTGTCTCGCTGGCAAGTGCGCATGCCCTCTAGCATGTATGCATACAAAATCTTCTTTCTTTTTTTTAGATTTTTGCCGTTACTGTGTGCACTTGCTGGAGAGAAAGCCAGAGAGAGAAGAAAAGTGTGAAGTTGTCCCCCACAGGGGATGGCCACGCCGCAGTCCCTTCTCCTCTATTCTCCTCTCGTAGGGGCCTTTTGTAAACATTTAAAAGTTATTTTGAGATTAAAAGAATTTAATTTAGAATTTGATTTTGGGGAAAACTTGTTAAAGATAGCAAACGTTTAAAATATATATTTAACTGTAGAAAATGAAAGTTAACTGTTTTAAGTATTTTAGGGATGAAAAGGGTTAATTTTGTTGGCATTAAAACAAAATATATAGCAGACTACAGAAGTTAGATATGATTTTTAGTGATAAACAAAACAACTCAAACATTAATATATGGATTATATATATATTTATAATTATTATAAGAAATACTTTTTTTATTATTTTTATTATTTTTAGTTAGAAGTTTTGTAACTGGACTACAGGAAAATTAAAAATTGAATTTTAGGAAAATTAGTCTTATTAAACAGTACTTAAATTTTTTTTTGTTATTATGTTTTGATTATATTTGAGAAACAAAATGTTAAAGTTTAGTCACTAATTTATTTTCTTTGTTGGTTAAATATTTACTATTTAACATATAACATATAAACATTAGTTGCTTTATTGAACAGATTATAACAAATTAAACATGATGTTGCCTGATCAATAAAACTTTGGACAAAATATTTGTTCGAAATTGTGAAGATCTTCACTTATTATTGAAACCGGCTTATTTGTCAATGATTTTAAGTCACATGAACTAGAGGAGTATTTAAATATGTTTGCATGAGTGCTCTTTTTTATAAATCAAATTGAATGGAATTCCTTAAGGCCTTTTATCACATAGACATACAACATACAGTATGTAATATGACATATCATATGTATGCACACACACATACACCTGCAAAAAGACTTTAAAACCATCTTCTAAGTTGGTTTTATGAGAAAATGTTTGTGATAAAATAAGATTTTCGAAGCAATGGGAGTGCCTTTGAGCTGATTAAGTGAATGCCACTAGAGCACTTGCAATGGCTTAGGTGAAAAACAAGAGTGCAGCAATACAGGCAAACTGTATAACGTGATTAGAAGGGTAATGACAAGCTATTAGGGAAGAAAGTAGCCACATTCATACTGTCCTTGGTCATTTTTGAGTTCAAGGCAAGAGATTACATTTCCTTAAGAGGGCTGCTATAAGCAGTAAGCAAAAGTAACATCTGTCCACTAGCATTTATGCCTGATTTTTACAGAACACCAATACTAGACATTTTCTTTTCATAAAACTGGAGTTCTAGGGAACCAGCAGTTAGTGTAATGGCTATGTCGCTGGACTCCCACGTAGTCGACCGCGGTTCGTGTCCCGGACCCGGTGGCTTAAAACTCACGCCGGGCGCGTGTGCGTGCGTGCCCAAGATCCCGAGAGGAGAGTGGAGGAGAAGGGATTGCGGCGTGATCATCCCCTCTGGGGGGTGATTTCTCGCTTTCTGTCTCTATGTCTCTCTCTGTCTGTCTGGCGAGCGCACGCGCCCTACAGTGAAAATCTCTCAAAAAAAAAAAAACTGGAGTTCTAAAAGCGATATATTAGACATTATTTATCTAGGAACCAGCAGTTAGCGTAATGGCTATGTCGCTGGACTCTCATGTAGTCAACCACAGTTTGAGTCCCGGATCTGGTGGCTTAAACTCATGCCGGGCACATGTGTGTGCCTGCCCAAGATCCCAAGAGGAGAATGGAGAAGGGACTGCAGCGTGGCCATCCCCCCTGGGGGATGATTTCTCACTTTCTGTCTCTCTGTCTGTCTCTCTCTGTCTTTCTGGTGAGTGCATGTGCCCTATAGCAAAACCCCACTCCAAAAATAAATTATTTATTTATGTACCTCTGTTCTCTCAGCACAGATACCCACTCAGTGTGTTTTTCAAGCCACCAGGTCCAAGACTAGAACTGTGACATTGGCTATGTGGGAGTCCAGTCCCCCCACACCACCTGCTGGCCCCAGCAAAATCTTTAAAATACCATAGAACTCAGCCATCCTACTTTTGGGTATTTCATGTATTAATAAATAGATGATATTATATATCCACATAATGACTTGCACCTGAATGTTCATAGTGACCTTATTTGTTTTTGGGGTTTTGTTTGTTCGTTTTGCCATAGAGCGTGTGCGCGTGCTGGGGAGAAACAAGGAAATGGAAAGTAAGAAATTACTCCCCAAGGAGGGATGGCCACGCCACAGTCCTTTCTCCTCCAGTCTCCTCTCAGGATTTTGAGCACACACGCACATGCACCAGTGGATGTGGGACTTGAACTGTGGTGGCCGTGTGGGAATTCAGTGCATTAACCACTGGATCTGGGACTTGAACTGTGGTGGCCGTGTGGGAATTCAGTGCATTAACCACTGGATCTGGGACTTGAACTGTGGTGGCCGTGTGGGAATTCAGTGCATTAACCACTGGATCTGGGACTTGAACTGTGGTGGCCGTGTGGGAATTCAGTGCATTAACCAGCACACCACCTGCCGGCCCAAGCCTTATTTGTGATAACCCAAAACTAGAAACAACCCGAATGGACGTCAGCAGGTAAGCAGAGAAACAAACAGGGCTATATCCATATAATGGAATACTATTCATTGACTGAAAGGAATGAGCTATTGATTGGCATAGCAACTTGGATAAATCTCAAAAATAACTATTCTGAATGAAAGTAGCCAGACGAAAAGAGAGTACGTACTGTACACTTCCATTTATATAAGATTCCAGAAAACACAATCAATAGCAACAGAAAGCAGACCAGTGGAATGGAGGCGGTACAATACGCAAGAAAGTTGGGTTTAGAAAGTTATAAGCAAACTTTTAGAGATAATGCCCATGTTCATTATCTTCATTGCAGAAACAATTTCACAGTGTACACGTATGGCGAACTTTGTCAAGCTACACACTTGACACGTGAAGCTAATGGTATGTCAATTTCACCAAAACAAAGCTATTAAGAAGTGAAATAGTGAAACAACAAAAGGATTGTGGGTATTCTTTCATAATATCCTTAAATAAGATCCTATTTTTCTTTTAGAAAATTAAAGCTTTCAAAGCTTTGAACAACATTGTTATTTAAACACACAACTTGGTATATAATACTTAAAAGCAAAGTACTCCAAATTTAGTAAAAACATTATATATTATAGAAAAACAATAAAAGACATTTAGTACAAAAAAGGACTTAGTAAATTATAATTAAATTTATAATAGTTTTATTTGTGATCTTTTTTGCTTTTAAATAGAAAGTAATCTTGGGGCCATCAGGTGGCATGGTAGTTAAGGCACTGGATTCCCACATGGTTGACTGTGGTTCAAAGCTCAAACCTGGAGGTTTGAAAATCATTCCGACCATGTGTGCATGTGTGTCCAAAATCCCGAGAAGAACGGAGAAGGGATTGAAGTGTGGCCATCTCCCTCGGGGGTGGGGGGAGGTCGAGTTCTCATTTCCCCTCTCTCTTCTCCAGTGAATTTGTTTGTTCTGTCATTCTGCAATGCCCCCAGTTCTCTTGTGAAACCATCAAAATGTGTATTCCTATAGCCCACATTTTGATCTCTAATGCCATGTTTGAATAATAGAGTGCCAAGGCTCCTTGGAAGAAATAGCTGCTTCTATTAGGCAAAAAGCCTTAAATGGGGCCTAGCACATCTTGTGTCAATAGCAAGAGTGCTTTCGGAGGCTACTGGCAGCCATACCACTGTAAACAACAAAAAGCTAGCTTCAAGGGATGCCCATTGGCCAGAGTGGCAATCTGAGCATTGAAACCAAAATAAGGGATCAGCAGGTGGCATCATGGTTAAGGTGCTGGAACATTGAAACCAAAATAAGGGGTCAGCAGATGGTATCATGGTTAAGGTGCTGGACTCCCACGTGGGTTCGACCCATTTGCTTGAAACTCATATGGAGTGCCTGTGCATGCATGCCCAAAATCCCGAGAGGAGAATGGAGAAGTGATTGCAGCATGGCCATCCATTCTGGGAGGTGATTTCTTGTTTTCTCTTTCTCTGTCGCTCCAACCAGCACATGCACCCTATAGCAAAAATCTCTCTCTCAATAGTAATAATAATAATAATAATAATAATAAAATCAGGAAGCCATCCCCGTGCCATGATGGTTAAGGCAGCTGCCTCTCACATGACTGACCTTGCGGTTGAGTCCTGGCCAACAGCTTGAGATGCATGCAGGACGCATGTGCCTGAGCACCCAAAATCCCAACCAGAAGGAGAAATGAAGAAGTGATCGTGGCATGACCTTTCCCCATGAGGAGTGTTTACTCTGTCTCTCTCCAGGAAATGCACACACCCTCTGGCAAATTAAATAATGGTCAATGGAGTAAGCTGAGTTTGTAAAAGATCATGAGTCTATGATACTCAAAGGGATTAAATATTTCAGAATGTGAATAACCATGTTGACCTGTTTCACTGAAATTCAACATTGCAATACGTGCAAAATTTCAGGGTTGAGTCATCAAATGTAGAATTTACAAAGGAGATGTTCACAAGCTGATTCTGAGTCTCCTGTACTCTCAAGTACACAAAAAGAGTTAAGAAAAAACAGAAAGGGAACGGGAGCCATAGCTATGCTGAGTACCTCCCAAGGAGTCAGGACGAGAGGTGGAGTTTCCCAGCACCCCCTTGAGAGCTAGCCACAGCCCACCAGGTGAGGAAGAGTGAAGCACGCCCGCACTGTGTCCATCTCACCCTGAAAAAGCCCATGCAGCCAGTGGTGGCCGCATGCAGAAGCCTGTGCTTCTGGAGTCTATCTGGGAGGGCAGATAGGAGCATTTCCTGTGGCTCACGTCCTCATCGGAAGTGCCTCAAAGAGGCCAGTCTTGGATCCTTGGAAGGATACAGGAAAGTGTCTGCAGGAGGAGCAGGTCTAAACGTGGACCAGGCTCAGAAAATGGCAAGGGGGCATCCAGCTAGTAGGCGCCATCTCATCCCTTCACCTCTCCTGCCATCCCCCTTTTGATCCTTCCAGGATTGAAACCGCAGTTAGTAAAGGGGAAGGATGTAAACAGGAAATGGGGCCGAATCCACCCACAGTTGCCTTCCTGGACTGCAGGTTCTGTCCAGCCGCCAGCCTCAGAGGGGGAAGGAAGAGAAACCCTGACCTTCGTAAGAGGAGTGCTGCTCCACAGTGCCCCAGCCCTGTGCTCATGTCTACATTGGCAGTGTAGGCAAAGCTTAGCTACGGCTGACCCGAGCCTTGGCCGAATGCCCTGTGGCCGTCCCAGAACATGAGACCTTAGGAGAATTGGGAGGAACTGCCTCCCTCTCTTCCAGGAAGGCTGTCATGCAGCAGTTTCTCATCACCTCCTGGCTCCTAATGAGGCCTGAGGTTTTCTGCGGAGCCTGTCTTTGGGGACAGCTGCAGGCTATGCTGGAGCATGGAATTGGTTCCTCAGTGACAAAGTGCCACATCCCTCCCGTTGCCTTGTCACCTGGCCCCTTTTGTTTTGCTATCATCCTGTTGAACAAGGGATGAAGGAAGCTGACACCTTTGCAGATCTTGCTTCCGTGTCTATGTAAATAATAAACGGCCTGACTCTGAAAAGAGCTTGTTGTTTCTATCCTAGCCAAAATCTGTCAGCTTGGCCTGACACCCCTGAGTGAGTCTGAGGTTGAGTCATAACCAGGTCTGAATGGGGCTGTGTTTTGTGACTTAGTGACCATAGGACCCTTTAGGAGCAACAGAAGGACAATGGCACCCACCTGCGTTTTTATCCAGTGACAGGGAAGAGATGACTCAATGGATACATTTTTATTTTCCAACTCTGCTATCAAATGTACTAGATTTCCTCCTTGAAATGAGAAAACAATATGCAATGTTTCAGAGAGTATCTCCCATGAAGCACAATCATTTTGTTTTCTTTATTCTGTTTTGCACAGTAATTTTGGTCAGACTGTGCACAGGCTGACACTCAATCCTTCTCTGGGACCCCATTGGCTACCCTGACTTCTCACCTCAGAGGACCCTGGTCTTTAGAAGTCGGGGTCTCAGGTGAGGACACAGGAGAAGCTTGGCCCGCACTGACCCGAAGGTGTAGGACGGTGGTGCAGTGTTAGACACCACGTTCAGCAAGGCAGGTCCACACAGAGCTTCTGGGTTTTTGTCCAGGGACCACCCTGGGTACACCAGGTAGTCGTGCACCTGCCCATGATCTGGGTAGGAAGGACATTGCAGCGTCAAAAAAAACCTGCTTTCCACGTGTCTCTCTCACTCTTGGGATAAACTATTTTAAAAATAGACATCAATTTGAGAATCCTCCGTCTATGAACAGAGAGTGAACCGGCTCCTTCGGCAGGCACTGAAAGCTCCCAGTTTGAGTGTTCTCCCTTCCTCTGGCAAGCCAGGAGAAAGAAAGGAATTCCTAAAAACAGATAAGAACATGAAACAGGTACCTTAACTGTATGTCAACTCGGTGACGCAATTAAGCACGGTAATTAATACCACTTTCCTAAGGACAAAACAACTACGAGGAAATCTTAATTAAGCAGCACACAGTAATCATATTGTTAGCAATAATACCAGTACTGCTATTTTGAACCTATAAATAACATGGAAAGCAAATAAGTAACTGTGTCCACAGTATTAGGAACTAAGATGAGGCGGAAGGTACAAATATTAAATCAAAGAAGTTAAAACCTTAAGATTTTAGAGACCAGCAGATAGTGTAATGATTACGTCGCTGGACTCCCACGTAGTCAATCACAGCTCAAGTCCCAGACTTGGCGGCTTAAAACTCACGACAGGCATGGTGTGTGCATGCCCAAATCCCAAGAGAAGAATGCAGGAGAATTGCAGCATGGACAACGCCCTGGGTGTAATTTCTCGCTTTCTGTCTTTCTGGTGAGCACATGCACCCTATACAAAAAATCTCTCTTAAAATAAAAATAAATAAAACCTTATGGGGTGTGTGTGTGTGTGTGTGTGTGTGTGTGTGTGTGTGTGTGTGTTTTCTGAGAGATTTTTGCTATAGGGCGCATGTGCTCACCAGAGAGACAGAAAGAGACAGACAGAAAGCAAGAAATCATCTCCCAGGGGGATGGCCACACCACAATTCCTTCTCTTCCATTCTCCTCTTGGATTTTGGGCACACATGCACCTGTGCCTGGCATGAGTTTTTAAGCTGCTGGGAACGGAGCTCAAACTGCGGTCAACTACGTCAGAGTCCAGCGATGTAACCATTATGCCATCTGCCAATCCCATGGTTTAAAATTTAAATGGGAAATTAGGCCAACTCTGTGGCCTAGTAGTTAAGGCAGCTAGATCCCACATGGCTGATTGTGCAGTTTGAACGCCGGATCCAGTTGCTTGAAAAACACACCAGGTGTGTATGCTTGCATGCCCAAAATCCCAAAAGGAAGGAGAGATGGAGGAGAAGGGATTTCAGCGTCACCATCCCTCATGTGAGGTGCTTTCTCCTTTCCCTCTCCCTGTGTGTCTGTCTCTCTCTGGTGAGTGCATGTGCTCTCCAGCATAAATAGGAAATTGGTCTATACTCATAATTGTTTTTTCACATTTTTTTTTAAAAATTGCCATAGGGTGTGTGTGTTTGCTAGAGAGAAAAAAAATTGCCATAGGGTGTGTGTGTTTGCTAGAGAGAAAAAAGAGAGGAGAAAGCCCCCCTCAGTGGGACATACACACACCACTCTCCCTTCTCCTCTACCTTTCCATCCTGTCAGGATTTGGGGAATGCACACACACACCTGGTGTGTTTTCTAAGCTACCAGAACTGAGATTTGAACTGTGCAGTTGGTCATGTGGGATCGGCGTTCTTAATAAGTGTGAGG
The DNA here is from genome assembly GCF_000334495.1 of Tupaia belangeri chinensis. Taxonomy (NCBI): domain Eukaryota; kingdom Metazoa; phylum Chordata; class Mammalia; order Scandentia; family Tupaiidae; genus Tupaia; species Tupaia belangeri. The sequence goes on along the minus strand of NW_006159974.1, from coordinate 852,055 downwards.
CTAGCCCTGATTTTAAATGTAAATGGGAACTTGATGTGTATTCATAATTTGTTTTTCACTTTCTTTCTTCTTTTTTTTTTTCTTTAGAGAAATTTTTGCTTTTGGCGTGTGTGCTCATAGGAGAGACAGCGAGACAGAACATGAGAAATCACCCCTCCCCCCCAAGGGAATGGCCATGCCACAACCCCTTCTCCTCTATTCTCCTCTCAGGATTTTGGGCACACATGCTCATGTGCCTGGTATGAGTTTCAAGTCTCTGGGTCTTCGGCTCAAACTGCAGTGGGCTATGTGGGATTCCAGAAATGTAACCATTCTGCTATCTGCTGGTCCCTTCTTTTTAAAAAAAAATAGTTATTTTATTTAATTTTGTTTATTGTTATTCTTATTTTTTAATTTGACCAGTGAGAGACAAAGAGAGAGAGAAAGAGAAAAAGCAAGCCACCAGGTCCAGACTCAAGCCACAGTTGGCCATGTGGGAGTCCAGTACCTTAACTACCATGCCAGCTGCCAGCCCCTATATTTCACTTTCTAACATACTCTCCAGCTCTGTCTATTGACAAAGTTCGGGAACTCTTTTTTATTATTATTATTTATACATTTAATCACTATACATAATTTAGATTGTAAAGAGACTTTACCCAGCATGATATACACCTCAGTCCAGCCCAGTTGAG
>NW_006159974.1:847081-851185 GCF_000334495.1 Tupaia belangeri chinensis | reverse complement strand
GTATATGTTAAGTGGAGACATACAATGTCTCTCTTTCATAGCCTGACTTGCTTCACTCAGCAACAAATCTTCCATATTCATCCAATTTCTATCAAATTCCAGGGCCTTGTTGTTTTTTACGGCTGAGTACTACTCCACGAGCATATGTGCCACACTTTTTCAATCCATTCATCTGTCTGTGGATTGATTTGGGTTGATTCCATGTCTTAGCAATCGTGAATAATGCTGCAATGAATATAGATATGCAAGTGCTTTTCTGACTGAGTGTTCTCCTATCCTTTGGGTAGATTCCCAGGAGTGGAATTGCTGGATCATATGGTAGTTCTATTTGAAGGTCTTTGAGGAACCTCCATATTGTTCTCCACAGTGGCTGGACCAATTTACATTCCCACCAACAGTGTAGGAGTGTTCCCTTTTCACCACATCCTCTCCAGCACTGATCATTTTTTGTTTTTTTAATCTTTGCCATTCTGACTGGGGTTAGGTGGTATCTCATTGTGGTTTTGATCTACATCTCCCTTATGATGAGGAATGCTGAGCATTTTTTCATATATTTTTTGGCTATTTGTACGTCTTCCCTAGAGAGTTGCTTATTCAGCTCATTTTCCCACCTTTTAATTGGGCTAATCTTTTCTTTTTTTTTTGGAGAGGTTTTTGCTATAGGGTGCGTGCACTCGCCAGACAGACAGAGAGAGACATAGAGACAGAAAGCGAGAAATCACCCCCCATGGGGGGATGGTCACGCTGCAATCCCTTCTCCTCCATTCTCCTCTCGGGATCCTGGGCACGCACGCACACGCGCCCGGTGTGAGTTTTAAGCCACCGAGTCCAGGATGCAAACCGTGGTTGACTACTTGGGAGTCCAGCGACATAGCCATTACGCTAACTGCTGGTTCCCAACCTTTTTCTTATGGGTAAGCTTCTTGAGTTCCCTAAAGTTTGGGAACTCTAACAACAACCGAATACAATAGCATCCCTGACGCCTGACTGTGGTCTTTAAACATCATCTCCCGCTGAATAGAATTAGGGCGCTCTGGAGAAAAGGCTGACCTCAAGTTCATGGCAAGAAACGTAAAGGATGAGCCTAGAACAGCCTAGTCATACCATAAATCAGAGACATTAAAAACCAAAGAATTAGGACCAGCCACTTAAGGCTGCTGGATCCCACATGGCCAACCACAAGGTTCAAGCCCCAGACCTACGGGCTTAAAAATCAGGCTACATGCATGCATACCCAGAATCTCAAGAGGAGAATGGAATGGAAGAGACGGATTGTGGTGTGTTCATCCCCCTACAGGGGTGATTTCTCATGTCCCCTCTCTCTGTCTTTCTCTGTCTCTCTGGTGAGAGCACATGCTCTATAGCAAAGACAAACAAATCAAAGAATTAAGGACTACTGGGGTCTTTTTTTAATTTTTTGTTTGTTTGTTCGTTTTTAGAGAGATTTTTGCTATAGGGCATGTACTCTTGCCAAAGAGACAGACAAAAATCCCCCCTCCTCTGGGGGCAGATGGCCACCCCGGAATTCTTTCTCCATTAGCTCTCAGGATTTGGGGCACACACGCACACACTCCTGGTGTGAACTTTAAGCCAATGGGTCCTGGACTCAAAATGCATTCAACTACATGGGAGTCCAGTGACATAACCATTATGCCACTTTCTGGTCCCTACTGGGGTCTTTTTAAAAGAACATAAGGGGTTGGAGCCAGCAGGTAGCATGGCGGTTAAGGCAGCTAGACTCCCACATGGCCAACTGCAGTTTGAGTCCTGGACCTAGTGGCTTGCTTTTTTACTTTCTCTCTCTCTCTCTCTCTCATTCTGTCCCTCTCTGGTCAAATTAAAATAAATAATAAATAAAATTAAATACATTAATTGAAAAGAAAAGAAAAGAACATGGAGGGCTAGCAGGTGGTGTGATGGTTAAGGGCACTGGACTCCCACATGGCCGACCACAGTTTGAGTCCTGGACCTGGTGGGTTGCTTTTTCACTTACCCTCTATCTCTCTCTCTCTCTCAGTCTGTCCTTCTCTGGTCAAATTGAAATAAGTAAATAAATAAATAAGGTTAAATAAAATAATTCTTTAAAAAAAAAAAAAAAGAACATAGAGGTTGACTTGAAAAGGTTTCCTCTGGCCAAAAATACAGTAGTTTGAACCTCAAAAGAGAATAACAACAGCAATGAATTAGAGCATGTTGAATGTAACCCCACTATAATCAAGAAAAAAAAGATCAGCCAAATCCCAAAGGAGGGACATTCTACCAAATACCTGACCCACACTCCTCAAAACCATCGAAATCATCAAAACAAGGAAAGTCTGAGAAAACTGTCATAGCTAAAAAGAGCCTAAGGAGACAAGATAGAGAGGCCATGTGGCATCCTGAGTGTTCGCATTAGGACAGAATGTTCCCACCGGAGTGCAGCTACCGCAGGAAGGCGCCAGATAATAGGGCAGATAACAGGGCGGCTTGTCCATTGTGGTCAGAAAATACACTCTAAATGATTTCAGCCTTTTGAAATGTGTTGAGATTTGTTTTATGACCCAAGTTTATGGTCTATCTGGGTGACTGTCCCACAGGCATTTGAAGGGAATATGTATTCTGCCATTGTTGGGCAAAAATGTTCTGCAATTATCAATTAGGTCAAGTGTGTGGAAAGCATCGCTCAGATTGTCTAAATCCTTATTCATGTGTTTGCCTTCTTTTGTAAACATCAATAGTCGTGGTAGCAGTGTTGAAATCTCCAAATACGACCGTTGAGTTTGGCTCTTTCCTTTGATTGGGTGACCGGGAAAATTATGACGCATTTTTGCATAGAAAAATACATCATGACTTTCCCAATGACCTAATAGTTCTGTCAGTTTTGTCTCCTTGTAATTTGCAGTTCTCTTATTTGCAGTTCTCTTATTATTTGAGTTCAACCCTAGCTATGTCGCTGGACTCCCACATAGTCGACCGCGGTTCGTGTCCCGGACCCAGTGGCATAAACTCACGCCGGGCGCGTGTGCATGCGTGCCCAAGATCCCGAGAGGAGAATGGAGGAGAAGGGATTGAAGCGTGGCCATTCCCCCGGGGGGGTGATTTCTCGCTTTCTGTCTCTCTGTCTCTCTCTGTCTTTCTGGCGAGCGCACGTACCCTATAGCAAAAACCTCTCCAAAATAAAAAAAAAATATATTGAAATGTCATTGATGTATGAAAAATGATATATATTTAAGGTGTATGACTTGATGCTTTGATGTATGTATATGTTGTGAAATGATCGTTACAGTCTTACTATTTAACATATCTATCACCTCACATAGTTACAGGATGTGTGTGTTTGTGTGTGTGGTAAGATTTATTTATTTTTAAATAATTTTTATTTAACTTTACTTATTTATTCATTCATTTTAATTTGAACAGAGAGGGATAGAGTAAGGGGGAGAAAAAGAGAGAGGGGGAAAGTGAGAAAGCAAGCTGCCAGGTCCAGGACTCGAACCACAGAAGGCCATGTAGGAGTCCAGTGCCTTTAACCACCATGCCACCTGCCAGCCCCAAGAACATTTATTTTTAAATTTTATTTTATTGGTAGAACTCATAACAGAAGATGTACTTTCTTAATAAAATATTAAGTGTATAAAACACCATTGTTAACTATAGGTATTTGTATATTTGATCTTCATTGACCCTTACAATAATTTCATGAGATGAGTATATTTATTCTCATTTTAGAGATAAGATATTTAGTCCTGGGAGGCCGGCAGGTGGCATGGTGGTTAAGGTCACTGGACTCCCACATGGCTGAACATGATTCAAATCCCAGATCTGGAAGCTCACTGTCTCACTTTCTCTCTCTCTCTGTCTCTCTCTCTGGTCAAATTAAAATAAATAAATAAAGTTAAATAAGCTAATTCTTAAAAATAAAAATAAAATATATTTAGTCCCAGAAAGATTTAGGAGTCACCCAGGATTAAATAACCTATAAGTAACAGATCTAGAGTTTCAATGCAAGTTGCTGTATTTCCAAAGCAGTGATCCTTATGGCTATGCACCCCTGCCTTTTGAGAAGAGATGGAAAGAGGGTGAAAATGTCAAACATTTGGAGGGGGAGAGTGGGAGCAGGGCAAG
>NW_006159974.1:820946-847062 GCF_000334495.1 Tupaia belangeri chinensis | reverse complement strand
TTCCCTGTGATGTTGAACGGGAGGTTTTTTTTTTGGTTTTTTTTTTATAAAGAGAGAGATTTTTGCCATAAGGAGCCTGTGCTCACCAGAGAGACAGAGACCAAGAAATCACCCCCCTCTTCTGGGGAGATGGCCACTCCACAATCCCTTCTCCTCCAGTCATCTCCTAGAATTTTAGGCAAGCATGTACAGACGCCTGGCATGAGTGTTTTAAGTCACCGGTTCCAGGACTCAAATAGCAGTGGACCACTTAGGAGTCCAGCAACGTAACCTTACGTCATCAGCTGGTCCTGAATGGGAGGCTCGAGAACAAAAGCATAGGCCTACTGCTCACGCTGCCAGGGAGGGAGCTAAGAGTCAGTCACATGCTAGGACCAAAATGATCTGGACCAGTCAGTGAGACAGAGGTGTCCCCACACAAGGAGATTCAGAGGGACAATTGTCAGGTCCCTCATGCAGCCCCCACCCCTACGCAGCAGTCCAGGAGGGGCAGATGCAGACCTAGAGTGTGAGTTGACTTAAGCTGCTTATGAGTCAGCAAGGGGTGGAGGGCTTCCAAATAAAGAGCATGCAAACTCAGCTGCCACCCAGAGCCCCAGAAGGGGAGGTGATGTCCAACCCCACTCCTGTCTCACTGTGCCCTCATTACACCTGACCTTCTGTTTGCTGCACATTCTGTCCTGCCCCTGGGGAGAGACTGGCATGGATGCCAAATGACGGGCCAGAGACATGGAGAGGTTCTGTGGGCTCTCTGGGGCAACAGAGAAGGAAGAGGTGAGGCCAGCTGCCGGAAGGAAGCAGTTTAATGCATAAAGAACTTTTTAAAAATAATTATTTATTTAATGTTATTAATTATTATTATTTTAATTTGCTACAGGGCATCTGCACTCACCAGAGACAGAGAGAGTGAAAGAGGGAAGTGAGAAAACAGACCATCAGTTACAGGACTGGAACTGCGGTTAGCCACGTGGGAGTCCAGCAGCTCAATTACCAGCCAACCTGCTGGCCTCATCTACAGAACTTTAAGCCGACCAGTTAGGCTGCCTAGTGGCGTTATTGCATAGTAATTAAGAACATATGATTATGATTTAGAAACCACGTTATGGGACCAGCAATTGGCATAATGGCTATGTCGCTGGACATCCCTGTCATTGACTGCGGTTCAAGTCCCGAACCCGGTGGCTTAAATTCACATTGGGCATGTGTGCATGCGTGCCCAAGATCCCGAGAGGAGAATGGAGGAGAAGGGATTGCGGTGTGGCCATCACCTCTGGGAGGGTGATTTCTCACTTCCTATCTCTGTCTTTGTCTGTCTGGTGAGCACATACGCCCCATAGCAAAAACCTCTCCAAAAAAAAAAAGAAAGAAAGAAGAAACCACATTAGAATCTGTCATCATTTACTACTATGTGACCTGGGGCGGGATATTTAACTTCTCTGAGCCTGGATTCTTTATCTGAAAAATGGAGGTAAAAATAGTGCCTACTGGGACCAGCAGATGGCGTAATGGTTACATTGCTGGACAACCACGTAGTCTACAGTTCAAGTTCTGGAGCCAGCAGCTTGAAAGTCATGCTGGGTGCATGCCATGTGTCTGCCCAAGATCCCAAGGGGAGAGGAGAGGAGAAGAGATTGTGGTGTGGCCATCCCCCCGGGGGGTGATTTCTTGCTTTCTGTCTCTGTCTCTCCAGCAAGCACACACACCCTATAGTAAAAATCTCTCTCTGAAAAATAATAGTATCTACTAAGACTTTCATTCCAGTGATGGCACTTTTTCCAACTAATCCACTCATGGACAACCTAAAAACTGGTCAAGGAGTAGCAAGTGGCTTGTTGGTTAAGGTGTTGGACTCTCACATGATAGACCACGGTTCAAACCCTGACCCCGACAGCCTACAAATCACACCAGGCGTATGAGTGATTTTCTCAAAATCCTGAGAGGAGGATAGAGAAGAAAGGATTGTAGAGTGGCCATCACGCCTGGGTTGCGATTTCTCACTTTCCCTCTCCTCTGTCTCTCTCTGGTAAGCACATATGCTCTATGGCAAAGACCTAAAACAAAGCAAAGCAAAACAAAACAAAAACTGGTCCAAAAAAATATTTTTTTCATTTGCGAGAGGGCACATGCACTTATTGGAGAGAGACAGAAAGAGAAAGTGAGAATGCATGGGGGGTTGGTCATGCTGCAATCCTTTCTCCATTTCTCACTTCTTTTGGGATTTTGGGCATGCACACGTGCACACACACACACACACACACACACACACCAGCATGTTTTTCAAGCCACTGGGTCTGAGACTCAAACTACATAGCTGACCATGTGGGATCCAGCCACCTTAACTACCATGCCACTGGCTGGCCCCAAAATATTCTTTATTCTGCTTGAGGACAGAATGTTAAGGAGGCAGGGACGAAGTCTGAGGCTAGGGTCTGGGAAAAGACAGAAACCCAGCATTTCAGAGCACTTTTTCCTAGAGTTGTCTGCCAATTTGAAGAGATAGATGAATGTCTAAAAAGCTAATCAGCCTTTTGACAACCTCGTCAAGCTAGAGAACAATTATTTGAATTCTGGACCTGCCAAGGCAGGGGGCATTATTGAAGTTTCTGTGCTTTAGAGTGAAAACCACAAAAGACCATATTATAGATGTCAGAGTAGACCAGAGTAGACCAGCTCTCACACAGACAAGCTTCCACAAGTTGAGCTTTTCATCACTTTAATTTCTGAACTGGACAAAGGTAGACAAAGATTACTGGAACCTTTGAGCACAAGCAGTGTGTATCCTGGCAAAGGAAAATTTAAAGCTTCTATGGAGATGGTTAATATAATGCTAAGTACCAGGACCAGCAGTTGGTGTAATGGCTGTTTCTGGACTCCTATGTAGTCAACCATGGTTCAAGTCCTGGACCCAGTGGCTTAAACTCACACTGGGCATGTGTGCATGTGTGCCCAAGATCCTGAGAGGAGAATGGAGGAGAAGGGATTGTAGCATGGCCATCCCCCCTGGGGGTAATTTCTTGCTTTCTGTCTCTCTGTCTCTATCTTTCTGGTGAGTGCATGTGCCCTACAGCAAAAACCTTTCCAAAAAATAAACTATATATATATTTATAATGCTAAGTACCCATTTAAAAACAACCAGGCACATTAGGAGACAAGATATGGAGGAAATTTAACAGAAACAACAGATAAGTGAAACAGATCGGTTGTGGTGGCACAGGTATTAATAAAACTAGTATTTAACTTCAGATTGTTTTTTAAAGAATTGTTTTATTTGACTTTCTTTCTTTATTTATTTATTTTCATTTGATCAGAGAGAGTCAGAGTGGGCTGGGAAGAGGGGAATGAGAAAGCAAGCCACCAGGTCCAGGACTCAAACCGCAGTTGGCCATGTGAGAATCCAGCACCCTTAACCACCATGCCACCTGCCGGCCCTTTACTTTAGATTTTTTGAGAAGTCTGCTGTATGTTGCAATCTCTATGGTAATCACTAACAGAATAGTAAGAGTGAATATAAATTCCAAACGAGGACTGGCTATGTCTGGAATGGTAAGCTCTGCAAAAGAGAAGCTGGATCCCGCAGGGAGACTACAGTTCAAATCTCCACCCTCGTCAGCTTGAAACACACTGGGCATGTGAGTGCGTGCCCAAGTCAGAGCGCGCGAGGTCAAAACCCAGTGTGGCTAGGAGGAGGAGGAATTGTGGTGTGACCAAACTCTACGGAAGGCGTACCTCTCTCCCGCTCATTCTCATGTGTGCACAGACACACTCTAGCATGAACAAGCGGGAGAAAGCACACTTAAAAATTCTAAACAAGCAAAAGAGGGGAGATGAAGTGAAGTAAAAATACTCAAACGATAAAAGAGTAGCAAGAAAGGAGATTTTACAAAGCAGAACCACTGGGGCCAGCAGGTGGCGTGTGAGCTGAGGAGGCAGACTCCCAAATGGCTGACTACAACTCAAGTCCTGGACTTGGTCACCTGAAAATCACAACAAACAAATAAATAAATAAATGGGGGGTGGGGAGGACAAATCCATACAATCATTACGGAAACAAAATGACAAACTTAAGTATCTAGTAAAGTATTAGATTTTAAAAATCTTGGGACCAGCAGATGGCGTGATGGTTACCTTGCTGGATTCCCACATAGCTGGCCATGGTCCAAGTTCTGGATCCGGCATCTTGAAATTCACACCGGGTATGTGTGCCTGCATGCCCAAAATAAAAAAAAAAAAATCTATGGCTGACTCCATGGCCCCGTGGTTAAGGCAGCTGGATTCCACATGGCCAACTCTGCAGTTTGAGTCCCGATCTGCTGGCTTGAGAGATGCCAGCTGTGTGTTGGTCCATGCCCCAAAGTCCCAACGGGGTAGAGAAATGGAGAAAGGATTATGATATGACCATTTCCCATGGCGGGAGTAGAGAGAGGAGTGTGCTTTCTCCTCCCCCTATCTCTTTCTGTCTCTCTGTCTCTCTCTCGTGAGCACACACACACTGTAGCATTTATTTAATCTGTAAGTTTACATTAAGTATACATTGACTAAAATTTCCAATTAGAAGGCTAAGATTGTTCATTCTGTTAGAAAAATCTATCTGATGTTTCTATGAAACAAAGGTAAAACATAACAATGCAGGAAGTTTAAAAGTAAAGGGGTAACAAGAAGACATAGTTTGTAAACAAAAACAAAAAGGAAATTGATACAGAAATAGTAATATCAGGGTCTGCTAGCCCTTTGGCCTAGTGGTTGGGGGATCTAGATCCCACATGGAAATTGTTTAATTTCTAAGACGTTTTGCAAGCCAGTCAATATCACATTGATAGTTTGAAATTGACCATAATGGGAGTATTTCTAGTATAGCATGCAAATGCTACAAATCAGGGTTTCATTCCCCACCCTAGGAAGCCTACTTGTTAAATATTTATAAGCGTATCACTGCACATGGAAAATTGTATCTAATTAGGTTGTAAGTTCTTTTCAAGTATACATGAATCATTTGCAAAAATTATATATTGGGCCATAATGTACTCTAATACATTTCACAGGATTGAAATAATCAGAGCATGTTTTCTGACCACAATTCAAATAAGCTAGAAATCAATAACAAAAAAGGTAAGTAGGAAATCCCCATATATTCTGAAATTTAAAAATAACATCTCTATATCACCCAGGTGTCTAAAACTGTGTTCCACAAGAAGCAGAACTGAGACAAGGTCTTGCATGCAGGTATTTTGTACTGGGGTGGCTCCAAAAACCAAGAGAGTGTGACTGAGAAGATTGAAAGAAGAAAGGAGGGGCCAGCAGGTGGCATGGTAGATAAGCCACTGGATTCCCACATGGCTGACTGCGGTTCAAGTCCCAGACCTGGCAGCCTGCTTTCTCACTTTCTGCCACCTCTCCCCCTCTTCCTCTGTCTCTCTCTGGTGAGTGCACATGACCTGGAGCTAATTAAAAATTGGGACTAGCAGATGGCATGATGGTCACTGGACTCCCACGGAGCTGACTGTGGCTCAAGTTCCAGACCCGGTGACTTAAAACTTACGGTGGGTGTGTGTGCGTGCATGCCCAAGATTCCAAGAAGAGAATAGAAGAGAAGGGATTGCGGTGTGGACATCCTCTCCCTAGGGGGTGATTTCTCGCTTTCTGTCTTTCTGTCTCTCTTTCTGATGAGTGCACGTGCCTTATAGCAAAAACAAACAAAAAAACTCTCTTTTAAAAAAAGATAAATCTCAAAACAAAACAAAAAAAAACGGGAACCAGCAGTTAGCGTAATGGCGATGTCGCTGGACTCCCACGTAGTCGACCGCGGTTCGCATCCCGGACCCGGTGGCTTAAAACTCACGCCGGGCGCATGTGCATGCGTGCCCAAGATCCCAAGAGGAGAACGGAGGAGAAGGGATTGCAGCGTGACCATCCCCCCTAGGGGGTGATTTCTCGCTTTCTGTCTCTATGTCTCTCTCTATCTGTCTGGCGAGCGCACACGCCCTATAGTGAAAACCTCTCCAAAAAAAAAAAAAAGATAAATAAAATTAAATAAATCATTTTTCAAGGAAAAACATGAAAGAAGAAAGGAAAGAAAGCCAGTGTAGAGCTAGTCACTTTAAGTAACTGGGCTTGCTCACACTCATCCTCAACAAGCTCAGGCTCTGAGGATCCGTGTAAAATGTGCCTCAGAATTGTCTGCCCAAGAATGGAAGAAAAGTTATTTTTTGTTTGTTTGTTTTGTTTTTTACTTTTTAACATTTATTTCTGAGGCCTGCAGGTGGCATGGTGGTTAAGGCACCGGACTCCCACATGTCTGACCTCAGTTTGAATCCCAGATTTGGTGGCTTGCTTTCTTATTTTCCCTCTCTCTGTCTCTCTCTGGTGAGAGTAAACATACCCTATAGCAAATTTAAAAATTTTTAAATAACCATAATAAATTTTTAGACATTTCTTTTAAAATAATAATGGGGCCAGTGGGTGGAGTGGTGGCTAAGGGTGCTGGGCTCCCACATGGCTGACTGCCGTTAAAGTTCCAAATCTGGTGGCTTTCTTTCTCACTTTCTGTCTCTCTCTCTCTTGTTCTGTCCCTCTGTCAAACTCAAAATAAATCAATAAAGTTAAATAAAATATTTTTAAAAAAATAATTAAATAGAATTAATTTATTTCTTCCATGAGACAGGGAGAGAGAGAGAGAGAAGCAGCCCCAGCAGGGCTCTTCATGCTCCGATCCAGCCATTCCCCCCCTCAGCCGGCCCAGCTCATGGACATGCACACAAGCAACAAGCAGAGAGGCTCCAGGGCACAAACCAGGGACCTTCTCAGGTGGGCCCAATTGTGTTACTACTGTGCCATCACCTGGCTTATACATTGTTTCTAGGCCCCAACTACTTAAGGGTTGCCCCAGAGCACAGGACTGGCAGCTTGAAAACAATGCCAGACACATGAGTGTGCATGCCCAAAATCCTGAGAGGAAAACGGAGGAGAAGGGATTGCAGTGCGGCATCCCCCTGGGGGGGAGGGTGGTTTCTCACTTTCCCTCTCTTCTTCTGTCTCTCCTCAGCAAGTAGACATGCCCTATAGGGGGGGAAAAACTGCCCTGGGGCTAGCAGGTGGTATGGAAGTTAAGGAGACTGGATCCTACTTGGCTAAGTGCATGGTTCAAGTCCCACCCAGCGGCTTGAAAACATATGCTGAGTTTGTGCATGTGCATGCCCAAAATCCCGAGAAGAGAATGGAGGAGAAGGGACTGTGGTGTGGCCATCTCTCCAGGGGGCGTGGTCTCTCTCTCTCTCTCTCTCTCTCTCTCCAGCAAGCACATGCACCCTATAACAAACTATTAATAATAATAATAATCAAAGTAAAAGAGTTGCCCCATGTGCTGTCCCATCCACCTCCAGGTTTGTGAGTGCTTGAGCGCCAAATAAACCCTCATTCCAAAAGCAAGAGACATGCAGTTAAGCTGAGGCGTGATGTGCTGGGTTATACCTCTGCCAAGCTTCTTGGGGACACGCATGGACACAGGCGCTTCCTACACAATGCAGCCCTTTCAGTTCTCAAATCCAGTCAAGTCTTCCACATATTCCTACTTATCACAGTCTTCAAATGCCTGGCCACATCCCTGATGAAGACTTCACAGAGGAGAGTTAATGAGACAACCTGTGGTCCTCACTGCTTTAACTGAAATACATGATCTCCCTCCTCCCTCCACTCTGGATTTTCCAAGCCCACAACCAGAATCTTGTCACGGGAGAGTGACCCGGACTTCCGTTCCTGAGAAGTCAGCTCTCTGGGCTGCTTTACCCTTGTTGAGCCACAGTTGCTTCATTTATCCATTTATAATGATCACCAGCTGTGGAAACATCAAGAAATCATCTCAAGAGGCCAGATAGTGGCAGAATGGTAGCTCAACCGGACCCACAGGAGAAAGGTTATGAGTTCATGTCACAGAACTCCCTGAGCATGCCAGCACATATGTGTGTGCCCGTGATCCGCTGGTGAACCGGGATGGATTGCAGCGAGAAGACTCTATTGGTGGTGTGAATAAAGCTTTTGTTTTTTAAAGTGGTCTCCAGGGGAAGCAGGTGGCATGGTGGTTAAGGTGCTGGACCTATTGGTGTGTGTGTGCCTCTCTCACACGGAAGAAAGAAATGAATAAAGCTTTTGTTTTTTAAAGTGGTCTCCAGGGGAAGCAGGTGGCATGGTGGTTAAGGTGCTGGACTCTCACATGGCCAGCCATGGTTTGTGCCACGGACCTAGCAGCCTGAAAATCATGCCAGGCACGTGTGTGTGCATACCCAAAATCCCAGGAGGAGAATGGAGGGTCATCCCCCTGGGGATGATTTCTCAGTTTTCCTCTCACTGTCTCTCTCTCTTCTCTCTCTCTCTCCCTGGTGAGCAGACACACCAATGGCAAAAACCTAAAAAGTAAGAATAAATACATAAATAGGCTGTCAGGGCACACCTGTGCCAGGTTGGTTGCCAGCGGCAATGGCCACAATGAAAGCTGTGCTTAGATTTGAAGTAAAGCACAGGAACAGGGAAGAAGGCAGTTCCTTCAATACATGGTTCAGGGAAAATTAGGCATCCAACATGGAAAATAATGAAACTGGGCCTCTGCTTTACAACAAACCCCCAAAACAGTATTTGTTAAAAATTTTTGCCATAGGGCACATGCACTCGCTGGAGAGAGACAGAGAGAGAGAAAGTGAGAAATTATTTCCCTGGGTGGATGGCCATGACACTGTCCCTACTCCTCCATTCTCCTCTCACAATTTTGTGCGTTTCAAGCTACTGAGTCTGGACTCGAACTGTAGTTGGCCATATGAGAGTCCAGAGTCTTAACCACCACTCCACTTGCTGGCCCCAAGAAGAAAAATTTTTAAAATAAGACGCAAAAATCCCTCAACAAAGAAAATAGTGATAAAATTGAACTACATTAAAACAAAGACCTTCTCTTTAACAAAAGATACTAGTAAGTAAACAAGTGACCCACAAAGCAGAAAATGTTTAAAGTAATTCTGATGGATCACAAGAATGTAGAGGTCCTGGGACCAGCAGTTGGCGTAATGGCTATGTCGCTGGACTCCCATGTAGTCGACCACAATTTGAGTCCCAGACTAGGCATAAACTCACACCAGGCGCATGTGCGTGCGTGCCCAAGATCTCAAGAGAAGAATGGAGGAGAAGGGATTGCGGTGTGGCCATCCCCTCTGGGGGGTGATTTCTTGCTTTCTATCTCTCTGTCTCTGTCTTTCTGGCGAAGTGCACATGCCCTGTAACAAAAACCTCTCCAAAAAAAAAAAAAAAAAAGTAGAAGTCCAAAAACAGGAAAACCTAAGCTGGAGTTTTAGAGATGATGCTTAGGTGGTAACAATATCAAAATATCAGGCTGACCCTGTAGCACAGTGATTAAGGGAGCTGGATTTCACGCAGCTTATTGCAGTTCAAATCTCGGCCCTGGAAGCTTAAAAAACACTGTGGGCACACATGCATGCCCCACTGTGGGGTTGGGGGGTGTTTATCTGTTCTGTCTGGCAAGCACACATGCCCTCTGGTGATTTATATGTGTATATGTAGTCGGAGGATGGCACCACAGTGAAACATGATGCTCTGGAGGCTGATTCACAGGGCAAGGGTCTAGGTTCACATCCGGAGACCTCCCTGAACATACCAGACCCATGTATGCTCATGGTCTGGCTGCTGAAGCTGAGTGTAGGTTGCAGCAAGACCTGGGGGGAGGGGGCTATCTCTGTTCCTGTCTCTGTCTCCTTAATGGAGACAATATATAAATAAAATTTTAAAAAATTAAAATATAAGGAAAAGCAAGGAAGGAACTACCATAAAGTCAGGGATGGGGGGTGATCTAGAGGGCCAGGAGGGAGTTCTGGCTTGGGCGGTGTTCTGTGCCTTGGTGTTAGATGAGTATCTGTGTTGTAATCATTCATTGAGCTATATGCTTTGTTTTTGTACATTTTTCTGTATATATGTTTTACTTCACAATATGAAAGCTAAAAACAGTGTCTATCTTATAAGCTTCCTATGAGATAAGGCACAGGACTCAGTTTGCAAAGCGCCTGGCACATTGGAAGTGCTCCATGAGTTTAGTGGCTGATTATCACGGGATTGGGGGCCTTTTAGGTGTGGCCTATGCATATGTGAGTATCTGCACCCACAAATCTCAGCAGGGCATTTGTGGGTGACCCACATATCCATGGGCAGTCACCTGGGAGGGTGTGCAGAGCATGGTTAGGACCGCAGTGGCCAAGGGCTGAGAGAGGCCAAGGATGCAGCTCAGTCACGGGCCAACCCAGTCAGGGCAGCATGTCTTTCCTGCTGGGCCCTTCTACCAGCCTGACCACAGAGCCCCCAGCCTGGGGAGTCTGAGTTCAGGAATAGGAAAGTGTTTTATTGATTCAGACTGGGAGCTCCAGAAGGTGCTGACCAGGCCAGCTGCAGGTCCAAGCACCTCCCACCATCACTCAGTGTGGCCTGACTTAGAAAGGGCTCTGGCACTAGGTACTGATCAGCCTCAGCCAGAGCAGCGGGCCCCTGTTCTGTGGGGCCTGTGGTACAAGTATGACAGCTTCCTCCACACTGGCCTGGAGCATTGACCCAATCCTTGGCCTCAAGCTGGGCAGGGCAGATTTCAGGGCCTGAGCTGCCTCGGTGGGCATTGTGGGCCCCAAACAGGCACTGTTCCCAAAAGTCACCAGACAGGGAAGGGTTGACTCTTCTGTAATCCGGCAAGTCAACGGTTGTTTATTATGTAAGTTTATTGAGGTACAATTTCCATACAATTAAATTTACCCTTTTTAAGCACATGGTTCAATGAGTTTGACAAGAGCATATAGTCATGAAACCACCACTACAATCCAGATATAGAACATTTCCATCACCCAAGAAATTCCCTCAGGCCCTTTAAAATCAACCTCCGCCTACCCTTGGCCCATGGCAACTGCTGACCTGCTTTCTGTCGCTATCGCTTTTGCTTTTGCAGAATGTCAAGTAAATGGAGTCCTTCAGGTTGTGGTCTTTAGGATCTGAATTCACTCATCCCGTATAATGCTTTTGAGAATCTTCCATAGTATTGCCAGTTACCGCAGAACCTTCCCTTTTTTTCCTAAAATGTATTTCACAAACAAGAGAAGCAAAGAAAGAGTGATGAAAAGAGAGCACCCTTGACAGGATCCTGACCCCACCGTCCAGCCCCCCAGCCCCAGCCAGCCCTGGATCACGGGCACACACATGCCCAGCATACTCAGGGACTTAGTTCTTTTGATGCAAACCCAGAACATTCAAAGGTGGGTCAGCCCCACAGAGCATTGTGTTTTTGTTTTTCTAGAGATTTTTGCTATAGGGTGTGTGCCCTTGCTGGAGAGACAGAGACAGAAAGCAAGAAATCATCCCCTGGGAGGGATGGCTACATAGCAATCCCTTCTCCATTCTTGGCTCAGGATCTTGGGCATGCATGCACACATGCCTGGTGTGAGTTTTAAGCCACTGAGTCTGGGACTTGAACTGCGGTCAGCACATGGGAGTCCAGCCATGTAACCATTATGCCATCTGCTGGTCCCAGAGCACTGTATTGTACTGCCACCATCATCCCTCAGTTCTTTCCTTTCAGGCTGAGCAGTGGTTCACTGTACAGGCGACATCAGTTTGATGGGCATGTTTGGGACAATGATGACTCAAGCTGTTCTAGGTATTCTCATCCAGGTCCTTCAGTGGACTTTTATTTTCATTTCTCTAGGGTAAGTAGGAGTGAAATGATTGAGTTGTCTGGTAAGTGCGTGTTTATAAGAAAGTGACAAATCCTTTTCTGAACTGGGTATCATACCTTTGTTTTTATTCCTGTCGGGAGGATCTTTTCTCTTGCTAGCAACAGCAGGACTGTTATGGAAAGATCATTGACTCACTAATTCAATGAGGAACTCAAATCATGGAATATTTGTAGAAAAGTTTTCTCTCTCTCTCTCTTTTCTTTCTTTTTCTTTTTTTTTTTGGACAGGTTTTTGCTATAGGGTACATGCGCTCGCCAGAAAGACAGAAAGAGACAGAGAGACTGAAAGCAAGAAATCACCCCCCAGGGGGATGGCCATGCCGAAATCCCTTCTCCTCCATTCTCCTCTCAGGATCCTGGGCACGCACGCACACGTGCCCGGCATGAGTTTAAGTCACCAGATCCGACACTCGAACCGCAGTTGGCTACATGAAAATCCAGCTCCATAGCCATTATGCCAACTGCTGGTCCCCCATTTTAAACATTTTTTAAGGGGGACCTTTTTCTATAGGGTGCATGTGCTCACCAATGAGACAGAAAGAGACAGAGAGACTGAAAGCAAGAAATCACCCCCCAGGGGGATGGCCATGCCGAAATCCCTTCTCCTCCATTCTCCTTTCAAGATTCTGGGCACGCATGTACCCGTGCCTGGTGTGAGTTTTAAACCCCCAGATCTAGGACTCAAACCATGGCCGACCACATGAGCATCCAGCAATGTAACCATTATGCCATCTGCTGGTCCCAAAAAGCTTTGCTGTTTTACTATGGACTGAAACTCAAAGGATTGAGATAGGAGTGCACACTCCTCTATAGTGAACCGTTGTCTTGGTTTGCCTGAGATTCCCCTGGTTTCAGTACTAAAAAGTCCTATTCCTGGGAAACCCCCTGGTCCTGGACCCAAAGTGGGACAGGTAGTGTTATGGTTTGGAAATGGTTTGTCTTCCAAGGGTTCATATGCTGGAACCTTGGGACCCAGTGTAATGGTGTTGAGGTGGGTGGGGCCTTTAGGGGGTTAGGCCTAGCAGACAATGTCTGAACTGGGGAGCAGAGGTGCCATCCTCATGGATAGGTCAAGGCCATCTCCTGGGAGGGAGGGAGTTCTCCCTCTTCTGGGAATGGACTCGTTTCCTTGAGAGCCCGCTGTTAGAAAAAGAGACCCACAGGTCTCTCCTTGCATGCATCCATGTTGTGATGCAGCAGACGCTGGCCAGTTGCTGGCCTCATACCCTTGAACTTTTCAGTTACCAGAATTGAGCCAGAGAAGTCTTTATCCTTAAGAGATCGCCCAGTCTCAGGTAGTTTTGTTTAGCAACACAGTAATGAGCTGAAACAGGTGTCACACATGGCACTGGGCACCGTTCATCTATCACATTTTCACCACAGCCAAAGTCAAAGCTAGCTTGCTTGTACCCACCTTACTTGTAAGGCAATAGAGAGATTAAAGCGTCTGCTCAAGGGGCCAGCAGATGGCATGATAGTTGGGATTCTGGACTCCCACATGGCTGACGGCAGTTCAAGCCCCAGACCTAGTACATTGGGTTCGCACTTTCCCTCTTACTCTCTCTTTCTCTCTCTCTCTCTCTCTCATGAGTACACGTCTCTTGTGGCAAATTAAAAATAATACTGAAAAATAAAATGATTTTTAGAAAATTGCCTGCTTAAGCCCAGATAGGTGGAACCAAACTTTGGCACCAAATCAACCATACTCTGAAGCACTGGAGTCTTTGATGAGGCAGACACCCTTTCTAGGTGCCCAGCTTCGGGTCTCAGGGAAGGTGGATTAAGGGGCCCAATACTTAGACTTGGGGCCCAGCAGGCCTGGGTAGGGATTTGCTGCCCCCTTGTGGCTGACAGGACAGCACCTAAGTCTGAGTTCCCCCCAGGGGCATCTACTGGTGATGAAGAGGAGCCCTTTCATCCAGGAAGGAGGACCTCAAATCTAGCCTCAGCCCTAGGATGCCACATGAGCATTTCCCACCAGTCTACTAGGGGACTTGTCCCATCCGTGTGACGCAGACCCAGGGCCAGACCACTAGGTTCAAGTCTGTGCGACCCTGAGCCACTCTCCTGCTGGGTCCCGGTTCCTCTTCTGTAAAATCAGGATGACAGCTCTTTCCCACTATCCGAGATGGCAGATGAAAAGCTGTGAGGCAGGGTACTAAGGAGAAAAAACCTGAAGCCAAGAAAGCTGGTGTCAGCGGGAAGGTTGAAAAGGCTGACCCCAAGGCTAAGAAGCCCAAGAAGGGGAAGCCCCACTGCAGCCGAAACCTGGTCCTACTCTGGGGCGTCGGCAGATGCTCCCGGTCCGCCATGTGTTCCAGGAAGGCCATGTACAAGAGATACTCGGCCACTAAATCCAGGATCGAAAAGAAAAGGAAGAAGGTTCTCGCCACTGTCACAAAACCAGTTGGTAGAGACAAGAATGGTGGTGCCTGGGTGGTTAAACTGCACAAAATGCCTAGGTATTATCCTACTGAAGATGCGCCTCGAAACTGTTGAGCCACAGCAAAAAAGCCTTCAGTCAGCATGTGAGAGAGCTGCGAGCCAGCATCACTCACGGCACCATTCTCGTCCTCACTGGACGCCGCAGAGGCGAGAGAGTGGTTTTCCTGAAGCAGCAGAGCAGTGTCTTGCTACCTGTAACTGGATCGCTGCTTCTCAATCGAGGTCCACTGCAGAGAACACACGAGAAGTTTGTCATCACCACCTCCACGAAAACTGATATTAGCAATGTAAAGATCCCAAAGCACCTTACAAATGCTTACTTCAAGAAAAAGAAACTGCGGAAGCCCAGACACCAAGGATGGTGAGATCTTTTACAAAGAGAAGGAGAAATATGAGATTTCAGAGCAGTGCAAGGTTGATCAGAAACCTGTGGGACGTGCAAATTTTACCCAAAATCAAAGCTGTTCCTCAGCTCCAGGGCTACCTGCGACCCGTGTTTGCCCTTACAAATGGAGTTTATCCTCACAATTTGGCGTTCTCAATCTTTTGCCAAGAACCTAATTAAATAACTGATCATATATTTAAAAAATCAGGATGATAAATATGTCAATGACTTAGGACAGACTTAGACATTGATATTGTTTTCACCAGCTCCTTGACACCCACATGTCTTGATTCTCCCCTACTTTCATACATTCATTCACTTAATTTCCATCTGGTAGCTATCTGCCAAGCACCAGGTCTGTGCCCATCCCTGAGCTGGGGGTGCCAGAGAGATTACTGCCAACCGGACAGACATGGCCCTGCCCTCTTTGCCCTGTAACTCTCTGCTGTCTCACATGTTCATTCATTCACTGAGTATCCATTTATTTACTGAGTGTTCCTCCATTCTTTTTCTGTGTCCTCACCATCTGTTTCCTCACAGACCTGGAGGAGGAATGGATCAAAATCCCAGCACCTAACCCTGATCTGGTGTAGAGTGGGTGCTTGCAGAGTGCTTAGGGAACAGGGGAGAGAAAAAGTAAATATGGAGCAAATAAATGTGTTGATGAGATGACCAAGAGAAAGATGAATGAGTAAAGAAAGAAGGAGGGACCAGCAGTTAGCGTAATGGCTATGTCGCTGAACTCCCATGTAGTTGACCACGGTTCGCGTCCCGGACCCAGTGGCTTAAAACTCACACTGGACATGTGTGCATGCATGCCCAAGATCCCGAGAGGAGAATGGAGGAGAAGGGATTGAGTTGTGGCCATGCCCCCTGGGGGGTTATTTCTCTCTTTCTATCTCTCTGTCTCTCTCTGTCTGGTGAGTGCACAAGCTCTATAGCAAAAAAAAAAAAAAATCTCTCCCCCAACAACAAAAATAATAATAATATTCTTGTTTTCACGAGGTTTTTGTTTTTAGTGTTTCTAATTGCCAGAGGCATGTGTACTCACCAGAGAGATACAACAGAGATCAAAAGAGGGAGAAAGCTCCTCCCACAATGGGGTGTGGTCATGCCACAATCCCTTCTCAATTACTTCAGTATTTTAGGCACACTTGCACATGTGCCCAGTGTGTTTTTGGGGCTGCAGAGTGTGGGATTTAAACTGTGGTCCACCATGTGAGATCCAACTCCCTTAACGTTCATACGAGTTTAATCATGATTGTAAAGCAATCATATCCTGTCCCATCATGGTCACAGAAGCCATCTGGGAGATTTTGTACTTCAATAGAACACCAGGGCCTAGCTCTCAACGCCTGGCCAGCTCCAAATGTGAGAAGGGCTATTCTCTCTCATAACAAAGGGTCTTTCGGTAGGCAGCGATATGACTTACACGGGGGAACAGGCAGGTTCAAAAGTATTCAAAGAAGACAAAATAATACGGCTCCAGATTCCAACAGATGGCAAAATGGTTATTTGCTGGGCTCCCACGTAGTACACCACAGTTCAAGTCCCAGATCTGCGGCTTAAAACTCAAGCCGCGTGTGCGTGCGTGCCCAAGATCCCGAGAGGAGAATGGAGAAGGGATTGCGGTGTGGCCACCCCTCCCTAAGTGATTTCTCGCTTTCTGTCTCTGTTTCTCTCTGTCTCCCCAGCGAGCGCACGTTGTCCTATGGCAAAAAATCTCTTAAAAAATAAGTAGATAATAAAAGATTTGGCCCCACCATTCACGGAGTTTAGTGACACGTTTGCGCACTCTTTTGTATCAAAAAGAGATCGTCAGAAATGAAAGTGGGACAAGAACCGGATCCAAGGTAGGGTCATCACGAAGCCTGAAGCGAGAAGAGCCGAGTGGGAAGAGATGCTGAGAGCCGTCCCTGGGATTACGCGGTGGCACCACCACGCCCACGGAGGAGAGGTCTGCTGCGTCGGGCCACTCGGGCATGGAGGGACGCTCCTCCTCCTGGGACGTGGGCGTTGGCTGCAGTGATTAGTTCAGAAACAGGAAACGAAATCAAGTAGCTTTGATCAAAATAACCCACCTCGACCTTGAGCTCATGAATATTCAGCAGGTGCTTCTGTCTCGCGGCTCCGCCTCCGTCCCCGCCCAGCTTAGAGACTGCGCATGCGTCGCTGGCGCGCGGCCCTTTCGTCATACGTGCGCGCTGCCGCCGTCGTTCGTTGGGGGAGTAGGACTGCCGTCATGGCGAACTCAGCGGCCGCCGCCGTGCGACCGCCGAGACCCAAGAAAGAGCCACAGACGCTCATCATCCCCAAGAACGCGGCGGAGGAACAGAAGCTCAAACTGGAGCGGCTCATGAAGAACCCGGTGAGATGAGGGGCGGGCTCCACTGCCGGTCGGACACTCACCCCTGGAGGGCCCTTGGCCCCACGTCCCCACTTCCCCACCTCCAAACTCCGAAATTCAGTACTTGACCCTTGCCCTGCTCCCTGGAGCGATCCTTGGTACGGCGTAGGTCGCCCCGAGACAGCGAGCTTCCCGTCCGTCTTTGGGTGAGAGCCCAGGCTGGGTGAGGCGCTTGGAGCGGCTTTCTATGCTCTCGGGCCCTTTGTGGGTTAACTTCTGTGAACAAAAGCGGCAGACTTGGAAGGGAGAATCTGGGTTATTTCTTGTAAACAGCACCGATTGTTAGACATCGGCCGAGACATTTGGAGCAGGTCACACTTTGCTTACCCATCTCCAATCCAGGCTTCTGTCCCCTCAGTAATGAAAACGATTGGATGAGAAGGGCTTTCATTCGTTTGGCTAGAAAGGGTTGACTCTCCTCCTCTAGCGGTGGTTTCAAGCCCCGGGGGGGTGCAGGTGCGCACTCGCCTGGGATCCTGGCTGGCTAGCAGGCTAGTGTGTGGGGGGGGTCCCTGCAGGACGAGACCCTGTAGTGGGTGCTTCTCACACACGGGTGAGCTGTGGCTCTCCCTCGTAAAGGAAAGTAGGTGGAGGTGTTCTAGTCGTAAACGGTGATTTACATTTCTTGGTTCTGCTGTGGAAAGTGTCGGTGGTGAAGGCTGTGGACTGTTATATATACCCCAGAGTATAATACAGGATAAAGTACAGTCAAAAGAGAGGAAAGAACATAAAGTCAGTTCTGACTTCAAGGAACAAAGCGATCCCACTAAACTAGTCCAGTTAAAACTCTTTGGTTCTAAGAGATATAACTGTTTATACCACTTACAAACAAGTTTATACCACTTACAAACATTGATACAAATGCTTTTGTGTTTAAATGTTTCAGGACAAAGCAGTTCCGATTCCAGAGAAAATGAGTGAATGGGCACCTCGACCTCCCCCGGAATTTGTCCGAGATGTAATGGGTAATATGTGTGTGTGTGTGTGTGTGTGTGTGTGTAAAACTGTAATTTTTAAAAGTAGAGGGGCCAGCGGGTGGTGTGGTGGCACTGGACTCCTACATGACTGACCATGGTTCAAGTCCCAGACCTGGTGACTTGCTTGCTCACTTTTCTTCTCTCTCTCGCTCGCTCACTCGCTCGCACTTCTCTCTGATTAAATTGAATAATGACAATAAATAAATTAAATAATTCTTTAAAAAAATTTTTTTAAGGTAGATATAAAAACCCTATAGTTGGGACATGCTGTTGGCGTAATGGCTATGTTGCTGGACTTCCATGTAATCGACTACGGTTCGAGTCCTGGACCTGGTGGCTTAAACTCAGCCAGTCACTCGTGCGTGCGTGCCCAAGATCCTGAGAGGAGAAGAGAAGGGACTGTGGCGTGGCCATCCCCCTGGGGGGTGATTTCTCACTTTCTGTTTCTCTGTCTTTCTGCTGAGCACATGTGCTGTATAGCAAAAATCTCTCCAAAAACAAACCAACCAACCCTATAGGTAATACTTGTTTAATAGGAAAAAAAGGAAATGTTCACCAGTCTAGTATTTTTCTCTTATAATGAAGGAGTATAGTTGCTTATGGTTTGGCACTAGAGGATTTTCTTTTGTATTATTTGTGTGTGTGTGTTATTATTTTTAAAGAATTACTTTATTTAACTTCATTATTATTATTATTTAATATTTCCAGAGAGAGAGAGGGAAAGTGAGAAAGCAAACCTCCATGTCCAGGACTCAAACCACAGTTAGCCATGTGGGAGTCCAGCGCTCTTAACCACCATACCACCTACTGGCCCCTTCTGTATTATTCTTAATATATTGTATATTTTTGGTTAATGGGAATAGTTTTATAAATTTGTTGGGTTATAGATTTAAGATATACTAATTATAAATGAAAACAAATTTAAAAAGTATAAAAAGTTAGAACCATTTGGCCAGCTGGTGGCATAGTGGTTTAGGTGGCTGGATCCCACATAGCTGACTATACAGCTGGAGTCCCAGATGAGCAGCTTGAGAATAGAGGAGAGGGGATTGCAGCATGACCATCCTCCCTGGGATATGCTTTCTTTTTTCCTCTCTTTCTATCTCTCTGGTAAGTACATGTTCCCTGTAGCAAAATTTAAAAAAAGATAAAACCACCTATAATTCCATTATTCCACCTGTAACCTTCTGGTATAGCCTTTCGAACCTGTTTATTCTCAGATCATTTAAGAAAAAGTATTTTTACAAAAGTATAAATAAGCTATACCTACTGCTTTAACCTAGCTGTAATTAATACAAGGTCTTCAAAAAGTTCATGAAAAGTTCATATTGTAAAAGAACTCTGCAAATAAATTTGTACTTTAATTTTTTTCTTTATGCAAATAATTGTATATGACACATGCTGTTCTGTGCTTTTTCTTTTCACTTAAAATATTGTGTGTGTGTGTGTGTGTATATATATATATTTTTTTTTTTATTTTCTGTTGTTTTGCTTAGTTGTTCCTCTTATATATTTTTTTTTTTTTTAAATTTACTTCCATGAACAAAGGAGACAGACAGAGAAAGCATCCCCAACAGAATTTCAGTGTCAAAATCTACCTCCATACCTCAGCCAGCCCTGGACCATGGGCAGATGTGTTCCCAGAATACTCAGAGAGGTCTCCAGACTTGAACCAAGGACCTTCCCATGTGGAATTGCCTCACAGAATTTTGTATTTGACTGCTGTGCCACTGTCTAGCCCCTTTTAATTCCATTTTATCATTTTTACACAAATTTTTTAAGGTTCCTTTAAATGTCATAGACTTTTATTTCAATTCAGTAGGAATGTATCAATAGCATGTGAAATGTGAAATTATAGGAGAGGGAAGGTCACAGGCCTTCTTCTAGATTTCTGATCACTAAACTACAGTTTGTTCTTCTTCTTTTTTAATTTGCCAGAGTATGCATGCACTCACCAGAGAGACAGAGACAGGGAGAGAGAAAAAGCATCCCCCATGGGGTGTGACCACGCCGTAGTCCCTTCCACATTTCTCCGCCCTGTTAGGATTTTGACCTGCATGCACACATGCACACAATAATTTTCAAGTCTCTAGGACCAAGGTCTGAACCACACAGTCAGAATTCAGCTTCCTTAACCACAAGGCCAGCCCCATGCTCTTCCTAATACTACATCAGAGCAGAATTTTGGGTGATTTCACATTCAATATGTGTGCATTGAGTAATGTAATGATACCTACAACATGGTAAGCACTGTGCCTGGGGTACGATGGGAATGTGGCAGGCATGGTTCCTGCCATGATCTCCAGTTTCTTTAGTTCCTTGTGGTTAAGGGTGGCCTATGTCGGTAACTGGATTTCATCTGGACCTCTTGACTGTTCTGTCAATAGGTTCAAGTGCTGGGGCCGGCAGTGGAGAGTTCCATGTGTACAGGCATTTACGCCGAAGAGAGTACCAACGACAAGACTACATGGACGCCATGGCTGAGAAGGTCAGTGAGCAGCAAGGCTAGCAATGTGCACTTACAGCCTTTAGAGGAAAAGTTTTTGATGAAGAATAAAGTTGGCCGTGGCAAGACCAGCAGTTGGCATAATGGCTGTGTTGCTGGACTCCCATGTAGTTGACCGCGGTTTGAGTGCCAGACATGGTGGCTTAAATTCATGCCATGTGTGCGTGCCCAAGAGCTCAAGAAGAGAATGGAGAAGGGATTGCAGCGTGGCCCTCCCCCCTGGGGGTCATTTCTTGCTTTCTGTCTCTCTGTCTCTCTCTGTCTTTCTGGCAAGCGAATATGGCTATAGCAAAAAAAACTCTCAAAAAAAAAAAAAGTTGGCTGTGGCTTATGTGAGCTCTCCCTTCTACAGTCAGCATGGAAAGCAGGGTCCAGGTGACTCCCAGGTCAGGCTCTACACAGCAAGGTACTCACACCAAGGGTCTTCCTTGTGTATGCAGGGACATAGCAGAGGCCCCTCTTCTCTGCAGACCATTTGCCATGTAATGGTACAGCAAACAGCATCTCTGTACCATTTGAGTTGTTACTTCTTTGTTGTTCTTTTTGGCTGAATGCCTCAAGGTGGTTAGCTGTCTGTTTGGTGTGAATGGTAATGTACTTTTAACTGTGTCACCTTTGGGAATCTGGGTTTCCTAGCTTTAGGGCTGGCATTTCTTCATGAGATGTAAAAAAAATTATTATTTTAAGAGCTTGAGAATTGCTTGCTTAAGAAATTGTACTCTGGGACCAGCAGTTGGCGTAATGGCTGTGTCTCTGGACTCCCATGTAGTCGACTGCAGTTCAAATCCTGGACCTGGTGGCTTAACTCATGCTAGGCATGTGTGCGTGAGTGCCCAAGATCCCGAGAGGAGAATGGAGGAGAAGGGATCGCGTCATGGCCACCCCACCCGGGGATGATTTCTCACTTTCTGTCTCTCTGTCTCTCTCTGTCTTTCTGGCAAGTGCATGCGGCCTAAAAGAAAAATCTTTCCAAAAAAGAAAGAAAGAAATTGTACTCTAATAACTATTAAGCTTTCTACAACTTGGATAAAAGGACCAGAAGCATCTCTCCTAAATGCTGTTTCATAAAATCTTCTTGAGACATTATGCTCATTGTATTTTTCCAATTGAATTTGGGATTATTCAATTCCCATCAAAAACTTTGATTTTTTTACTAGAATTGAGTTGAATCTGTAACTTAACTTGAATGAAAATACATGTTATAAGATTTAGTTACCTCATCTAGAAAAGTATCTTTATTTGTATAAATATTCTTGCATCTTAGTGATGATTTGTAGAGATTTTGCATTTCTCTCAAGACCTCTATTCAAAAGTATTTTAAGATTTGGGATTGCAGGGACTGGCAGGTGGCGTGGTAGTTAAGGGTGAATCTGTAACTTAACTTGAATGAAAATACATGTTATAAGATTTAGTTACCTCATCTAGAAAAGTATCTTTATTTGTATAAATATTCTTGCATCTTAGTGATGATTTGTAGAGATTTTGCATTTCTCTCAAGACCTCTATTCAAAAGTATTTTAAGATTTGGGATTGCAGGGACTGGCAGGTGGCGTGGTAGTTAAGGGTGTGGGACTCCCACATGTCCAACTGCAGTTTGAGTCCTGGACCTGTGTCTTGCTTTCTTACTTTCTCTCTCTCTCTCTCTCTTTCTGTCCCTCACTGGTCAAATAAAGTTAACTAAAATAATTAAAAAAAATTTTTTTTTTTGGATTGCAGTCCTGGTTGTGACCCTTTATTTTATTATATATTTTTTTAATTTTGCTGGAGAGCACGTGCATTCACTGGAGAGACAGAGGAGAGAGGAAAAAGTGCCCCCAACGGGGAATGGTCATGCCACAGTTTCATCCCCATGTCTCCATTTTCTCGGTCATGTTGGTATCTTGGACATGTATACACATTTACCTAGCATATTTCTCAAGCTGCCAGAACTGAGACTCAAACCACAGGGTTGGCTATATGGGATCTGGCTGCCTTTAACCTTTTAAATTTTTTATCTGGCAATTAGTGAGGGAAAAATATATACAGACCTTGTTATAGTGCTCCTCTATTTGCCTGCTTTACTATTAATACAAGTAGGTTATTTGACTGATTTAATTTTCCAAATACATTTCTTTTTTTTTGTAAGAGAGGTTTTGCTATAGAGCATGTGCACTCGCCAGAGAGAAAGCAAGAAATCACTCTCCAAGGGAGATGGCCATGCTACAGTCTCTTCTTCATCCTCCTCTCAGGATTTTATTCAACCACACACGCCTTGTGTGAGTTTTAAGCCACCAGGTAAAGGACTCAAACCACAGTCGACTACTTGGGAGTCAAGCAACGTAATTATTATGTCATCTGCTGGTCCCTGAATACATCTCTTTTGTTTTTGGAGAGGTTTTTGCTGTAGGGTGCGCGCCCTCACTAGAAAGACAGAGAGAGACAGCGAGAAATCACCCCCAGTGGTGATGGC
Source organism: Tupaia belangeri chinensis (assembly GCF_000334495.1). Taxonomy (NCBI): domain Eukaryota; kingdom Metazoa; phylum Chordata; class Mammalia; order Scandentia; family Tupaiidae; genus Tupaia; species Tupaia belangeri. The sequence continues at coordinate 824,135 of NW_006159974.1, read as the reverse complement.
CATGCCACAATTCCTTCTCTTCATTCTCCTCTCGAGATCTTGGGCACACACGCACACGCACCTGGCGTGAGTTTAAGCCACCAGGTCTGGGACTCGAACCATGGTCGACTACATGGGAGTCCAACAACATAGCCATTACACTAACTGCTGGTCCCCAAATACATCTCTTAACGATACAGTAGAGAGGGGTCAGCAGGTGATGTGGTGGTTGGGGCACTGGACTCTCACTTGGTCGACTATGGTTTGAGTCTTATACCTGGCTGTTTGCTTTCTCACTTTTCCTCTTTCTCCCTGTTGATAACAGCACTTTAAAAAAAATAGTAATAAAATAAAAATAAATAGTTCGTTAAAAAAAATATGAGGGATTGCTCCTTGGTATTAATTTTAGAACATGCAAAAAAAATGTTCTTTTTCCTTATTAGATAGAACACATTTATGCATTTTGGAAAAATTCATGTTAGGTTTTTTTTTTTTTTCAATGCCAGAAAGCACATGCACAAGAGAAATAATGCACGATCGCACTGCCCAATAGGGCCTCGTCACACCACAGTCCTTTTTCCTCAGTTCCCCATCCCATCAGGATCCTGGGTGTGTACAGGCCACTGGGGCTGCTGTTCAAACCCTGGGTGGCCATGTAGGATCCAGCTTCCTCTGTACTTTAAAATGATGGTTTTTTGGTTTATTTTTTATGAGTGAGGAAGCCACTTTATCCAGTAGCATTTGGCTTTCTAATAATATGGTAATAAATTTTTTAAAAGACTCAAGAATTTTTTCCTATATAAAGAAAAATACTTTAAAAATGAAAGCAATAAAATAGAATGCTTCTTAGCAATAAAAAAGAACAAACTACTGATTTATGGAGTACCTTAGATGGTTCTTTAAAACATCCTGTGTAAGAGGACCAGCAGATGGCGTAGTTGTTATGACAATGGACTCCCACATGGCTGACCACGGTTCTAGTCCCAGACCCTGTGGCCTGAAACTCGCGCAGGGTATACGTGTATGCATGCCCAAGATCCCAGGAGGAGAATGAAGGAAAAGGGATTGCAGTGTGGCCTTCCCCCCAGGGGGTGATTTCTCACTGTCTCTCTCTCTCTTTCTCTCCCCCTGTGGCAACACACATGCCCTAAGGGAAAAACCTACCAAAAAAAAGAAAGAAAGAAAATGGGACATTTGTCATATATAAGGCAGTTACTAAAAATAATTAAATATAGTCTGGAGAATGAAAATTAAATTTCTTATAATAAAATATCCTGAGTAAAAGGGGTCTTGCACAAAAGAGACCATATTGTATGATTCTATTTATGCCAAGTTACAGAACAAGTAAAACTATCTGTAAGGAAAAAAAAATCAGAATAGTGGTTGTCTCGGGAATAGGATCAGGTTTGACTGAGAAGAGGTACGAAGGAACAATCCAGAATGATCAGACTGTGCACTTGATGTTATGTAAGTATCACTGTAAAGGGAAAAAAAAATCTGCAAAAAAATATTAAATCCTACTTAGTGATATGCATGCTTAAATGTTTAGGAGTGGAATGTCTGTAACTTTGAAATGCATCAAAAATATAAGGTTTGATGAGGCCAGCAGGTGGCATAGTGGTTATGCCCCCCCATAACTGATCAGTTTCTGAGTCTTGGACCTAGTGGCACAGTCCCTTCTCTGTTGTCTTGAGATTTGGGGCACACATGCACATGCTCCTGGCCTGAGTTTTAAGCCACAAGTCCAGAACTCAAATCATGGTGAGAGTCCAGCGATATAACCATTTCACCATCTGCTGGTCCCAGTCTGAAGTGGTTTTTTTTATTGTTTTATTTCACTTTATTTACTTACCTTTTTTTTTTTTTTACTTGCCCGGAAAGGGACAGAAAGCGCATGTGCGTGTGTGCGTGTGTGTATGTGTGTGTGTGAGAGAGAGAGAGACAGACAGACAGAAGGCCAGCAGGTCCGAGACTTGAACCTTGGTCAGCCATGTGGGAGTCCAGCACCTTTAACCACCATGCCACCTGCTGGCCCCTCCAGTCTGAAGCTTTTATATGTGAATAAAGAACCAGAGAAAATACAGAAAAATGTTTTGGAAATTTTGGCATTTATTAAAATGTAAAGACTTATTTTAGGTGGCGAGAGGCTCTAGGATGTTAAATCTTTTTTAAAAAATAGACAAGAGAATCCCAGTTCTTTCCCAGTGACTGATAGGATCTGGCACTGATAGGGTGACTTCTGACTGACTTTGTTGGAGATCTTGCCTTAGCCAGATGTGGCAGCCAGCTGGGGGTTTCTGTTTATTCACTTGCTGGTAAATTCAGCTTCATGCCACAAAGTAAGATGTTTATGGCTCAGCTTATAAACAAACCAGCAGCTCTATTTTTTTTTTTTTTTTTTTTTGGAGGGGTTTTCGCTATAGGGCGCATGTACTCGCCAGACAGACAGAGAGAGACATAGAGACAGAAAGCGAGAAATCACCCCCCAGGGGGGATGGTCACGCCGCAATCCCTTCTCCTCCATTCTCCTCTCGGGATCTTGGGCACGCACACACACGCGCCCGGCGTGAGTTTTAAGTCACCGGGTCTGGGACATGAACCGTGGTCGACTACGTGGGAGTCCAGCGACATAGCCATTACGCTAACTGCTGGTTCCCGACAAACCTGCTGCTTTTAGAGTTAAGCCATGGGCTTCCTAGTTGTTCTCTAGTTGAAGCTGATTTCCATCTTGAAGGGGGTGCTGGTCTCAGGAGGAAGGCTCCTGTGTTTGGTTTCTGTGTCATTCAGGTGATCCATACAGCCCTGGCACTGTGGACCAGCTGTGGTGTTAATGGTGCCTCTTCCTCCTTTACTTCTCTTCCTCTTTTGGCCCGTTGACCTTTATGGCTATGATGGAAAAAATGAGAGGAGACACTTCATATGAGTAGAATTCCTTGTAATTTGAAGCTGCTTTTCTATAGGTTTTCTTATTTTATTGTTCTTCATAACAATAAAGAGGAAATTATATTAAGTTGTCGGGAAAGTCATGACGTATTTTTCTATGCAAAAATTAGTAATTACTTTCCCAACAACCTAGTAATTTCCTTCACATTATAGATGAGGAAACTGAGGCTTAGAAATAGAATTGCTGAAAAGAAATCATACAGTGTGTGTGTATGTGTGTGTGTGTGTGTGTGTGTGTGTGTGTGTGGTAGTGTGTGGTAGCAGCAG
>NW_006159974.1:806525-820786 GCF_000334495.1 Tupaia belangeri chinensis | reverse complement strand
GCACACATGCCCTGTAGCAAATTAAAATAATAATAATAATAATAAATTAAATAAGTAATTTTTTAAAAAAAAGAAAGAAAGAAAGAAAGAACTGGTCATTTGGTAACTAGCTGGGATTAGGACTTGGAGCGTCCACAGTTTTGGCCCTGTAGTCATTCCATCTGATGAGATATGATCCTAGGCTGTGGCTGAACAGATCGTCAGTACTGTACTGTATGTTCCCTCTCATATTTTCTCTTTTATATTTTGTGGTTTGTCAATGGCATCTCAGTGAACTGTAAAAGCTACTTTGCCATTAGAGACCCATTTATTGATTACCTGCCCTATCTATGGGGCAACCTTTTAAAGTTAAAGTGGCCCTGGGGACCTAAATAGTGCCTATAGCGCCCCTAGTGGTAAGACTCCTAGAACTGTTATACCCAGGCCAAGTGAAACACCTCCTGTAGTTACCCAGACCAGAGTATATTTAAATGATGTGTGTTTTTTTACAGCAAAAATTGGATGCAGAGTTTCAGAAAAGACTGGAAAAGAATAAAATTGCTGCAGAAGAACAGACTGCAAAGCGTCGGAAAAAGCGGTAAGAGCATCATGGCTTTCCTGACAGCAGTGAGTTGGGCAGGAGGTATGAAAATGGCTGGTTCACGAATGAACTGAGTCCTTGCGGCTAGAGTTCATCTGCGTGACCTCTAGGAGTTGGGGTGTTAACCTGAGATGGAGCAGCCCGGTAGAGGAATGCCTTTTCTTCTAGTAAGCAGAGCAGGTAGTGGGTGGTGGCTATTGGGGGGTATCCCTTATTGCCCGCAGCTTGTTACAGATTCTCCAAAGCTTAGAAGCCAGGCCTCTAGTGATCACATGGGTTTCTTGTCTCCTTTGTGTCCTTTGCCGCTGTACTTTAACATCAGGTTTAACAAATGCCAGAACCAAACTTCCCATTTGTTCCTACTTCCCACTATTCCTTGAGTTAGAATCCATGACTTCCCCAAGTGACTCATCGATATACACAGGCTGTGTGTGTGTGTGTGTGTGTGTATGTGTGTGTGCGCACGCGTGCACACACATGATCCATCAACTTTTAGAGAGCTGAGCAGAATTCTAAAAACAGTCCCTAAATATGTTGGAATGAAGAAGCATGTCCAATATTTCTGAGATTGCTTTAATCACCTCAGGACTCCCTAGGATTTTCTCTCTATTAATAATGAAAACAGCTTAATAATGTCACAGTTGCAGAATTATGAGAAACTTTATCTTTTATTTTGTTACTATAATGGCTGTGTTGTTACAAAGTTTTAAGGTTTTTTTAAAGAATTATTTATTTGGGCTGCCAGGTGGTGTGGTGGTTAAAGTCGCTGGACTTCCCCATGGCCAACCACGTTTCAAATCTCAGACCTGGCGGCTTGCTTTCTCTCTCTCTCTCTCTCTCTCTGTCTCGTTCTTGCTCTGTGCCTCTCTGGTCAAAATAAATAAATGAATAAATAAAATTAAATAAATAATTATTTTTTAAAGGGGGAAAGAGAGAGGGAAAATGAGAAAGCAAGCCACCAGGTCCAGGCCCTGAACCATGGTCAGCCATGTGAGAGTGTCCAGCACCTTAACCACCATGCCACCTGCTAGTCCCTGAAAGTTTTTAAGGTTTTTAAACTTATGCCATAAGTAGGTATTTGTTTTCTCAAATATTAGAAAAATTAAGAAGGTAGTTAACAAGGTAATTAATTAAGTAGTTTAGGAATCATGTATGTGGTGTTTGTTTTTCTTTTTAATCTTTTCATTTTTTTGCTATAGGAAGGTGCACTTGACAGAGAAAGACAGAGAAAGTGAAAAATCACCCCCTAGAAGGGGTAGCCATGCCACCATTCTTTCTCCTCTGTTCTCCTCTTGAGATTTTGGGCAGCACACACGTACCTGGTGTAATTTTTTTTTTTTTAAGAGATTTTTGCTATAGGGTGTGTGCACTTGCTGGAGAGACAAAGAAAGATAGAAAGTGAGAAATCACCCCCTTGGGGGGTATGGCCATGCCTCAATCCCTCCAGTCTCCTCTTGGAATTTTTGGTTTTGCATGCACACACGTCCAGTATGAGTTTCAAGCTGATTCTGGTACTTGAACCGCAGTCAACCATGTGGGAATCCAGCAACTTACCACTATGCCATCTGCTGGTCCTCCCTGTGTGATTTTTTTTTATTATTAAAGAATTATTTTATTTAATTTTACTTATCATTGTTATTTATTTTAATTTGAGCAGAGAGAGACAGAAAGAGAGAAGAAAAGTGAGAAAGCAAGCTGCCAGCTGTAGGACTTGAACTACAGTCAGCCACGTGGGAATCCAGCATCCCAACCACTACACCATCTGCCGGCCCCCCTGTGTGATTTTTAAGCTGCTGGTTAAAAATTCCAGGACTGGAACTGAGGAATCGGCTTTGTGGAATCCAGCTGCCTTAATCTCTCTGTCACCTGCTGTCCCCATTTTGCATTTATTTATTTATTTATTTATTTATTTATTTATTTTAAAGGTTTTTTTGTTTTTGTTTTTTTGTTTTTTTGCTATAGGATGTGCTTGTTGGAGAGAGAGGGAGAGACAAAGTGAAAGTGACCAATAACTCTCCTTCCCCCCTCCCCCCCGCCCAGGGGGCATGGCCAGGCCCAATCCATTCTCTTGGGATTTTTGGGGCATGCATGCACATGTGCCCAGAGTGATTTTCAAGCCACCAAATTTGGGACTCAAATTGCAGTTGGCCTCATGGGAGTCCAGTACTTTTACCGCCACACCACCTACTGGCCCCTCCCATTTTGCTTTTTTTTTTTTTCCCTTTTTGGGTATTTTTTTGCCATAGGATATATGCAATGACCAGAGAGGGGGAGAGAGAGAGAGAGAGAGAGAGAGAGAGAGAAAGAATGAGAATTCAAGGGGGATGGCCATGCCACAGTTATTTCTCCATTCGCACCTCAGGATTTTGGACATGCATGCACATCCGTTTTACTTTGTTTAATGTATGTGTTTTATGCTTGTAGCCAGAAGTTAAAAGAGAAGAAATTATTGGCAAAGAAGATGAAGCTCGAACAGAAGAAACAAAAAGAAGGTGAATGTACTCACTTGCTTTGGTTGTAACTTTTCTCTGTATTGATTGCAGTGAGTGAACTATCAAGAAATGCTGAGATTTAGAAGTCAAGGGTGTTTGCTTACCACTTAAGAAATGACATGGGGGGACCAGCAGTTGGCGTAATGGCTATGTCACTGGACTCCCATATAGTCAACCGCGGTTCGACTCCTGGACCCAGTGGCTTAAACTCACACCAGGCATGTGTGCATGCATACCCAAGATCCTGGAAAGAGAATGGAGGAGAAGGGATTGCAGCGTGGCCATCCCTCTCGAGGATAATTTCTCGCTTTCTGTCTCTGTCTCTCTCTCTCTCTCTCTGGCGAGCACATGTGCCCTATAGCAAAAACATCTCAAACAAAATAAAAGAAAGAAAGAAATGACATGGGGACCAACAGGTGGCATAGTGGTTAAGGTGCTGGACTACCACATGTTCAACCACTGTTTGAGTCCTGGACCCAAGTGCTTATAACTCACACTGGGCGTATGTGCATGCATGTCCAAAATTCTGAGAGGGGATGGGGAAGAGGTTGCTGTGTGGCCATCCTCCAACGGGGTGATTGCTCACTTCCTTCTCCCTCTCTGGAGCATGCACACACCCTTTTTAGCAAAAATTTTTTTAAAAAAGAATGCTTTAGCTACAGCAAACATAAAATTCAACCAATGGTGCTTGAGCAGAGAGATTAGTTTTTTTGCACATAAGATACCTGGTGGTAGGTGGCAACCTGGTGTGTTTCAGCAACTCAACAGTGCCAGGCCCTGAGTTCTCTTGGCCTTTACCCTGAGAATATGAGGTGGCTGCTACAGCTCCTGGCATCATACCTGAGTTCAAAGCAGGAAGGGGAGAGAGGTGGTACTTCTCATCAGTAATTTTTCACTGGGCAATAAAACTTCCCCAGGAGAACCTAACAGATGTGACCTTATATACCAGGTCACGTTGTAGTCATTGCTGCCATCAGGCTAGATGAATAGAAAATAGAATTGTCATAACTAGCTTAAACCTACAGTGATGCATTACTGGGAGCCAGGTACGTTGCCACCACAGCCAAGATTGAAGTTTTTTTTTTTTTTTTTTTTTGGAGAGGTTTTTGCTATAGGGCGCATGCGCTCGCCAGACAGACAGAGAGAGACAGAGAGACAGAAAGCAAGAAATCACCCCCCAGGGGGAATGGCCACGCCGCAATCCCTTCTCCTCCATTCTCCTCTCGGGATCTTGGGCACGCATGCACACGTGCCCGGCGTGAGTTTAAGCCACCGGGTCCAGGACACGAACCGCGGTCGACTACGTGGGAGTCCAGCGACACAGCCATTACGCTAACTGCTGGTTCCCAAGATTGAAGTTTTGTTACCAAGGAGGACTGAGGATGGATAGTGGGTTAGCATCCTACTGTGTTTCCAATCCTATCTGCCTCAGAACCTATCACAAGGTAGGCTGCCTTCTCCAGGAGCCCATAGGCTGAGAATAAGGGGGAGAGAGGCCCCAGATGGAAAGAATTGAGGATGCTAAGAGACCAGAGAATGACAGCCATCTACTACATTACTGACTGGGCGGCTATTCCCACGATTGACTGGGCTCGGTTCGTGAGTAGAGGATTGGTTTATGGTTTCAAGTCAGACCTTTTTTTTTTTATTAGTTTTGCTATAGGGCACATGCACTCACCAGAGACTGGGGTGTAGGGAGTTCTCTCTGGTTTCCTGAGAAATCACCCCTTTTGTGGGGCTGACCATGCCACATTCCTTTCTCCATTTTTCCTCTCAGGATTTTGGGCACATATGCATACGTGCCTGGCGTGATTTTCAAGTCCCTGGGTCTGACATTTGAACTGCACAGTCGGTCACGTGCTGCACAGTCCAGCCATCTCAACTACCATGCCACTGGCTTGCCTGGGAGATATATTTTAACAGAGTCTCACTGTGTCACAGTCCTGCTGCCTCCGCCTGCCGGGTGAATGCCACTGTGCTTGGACTATTTAGGTTAGACAGAAAATCAAACCCAGGCCTCCTAAGTGGCCTGGGTTTCAAGTAGCAGAGTCTTAGCAGCACCTGCCCCTGCAGCTGAGCCTGATGCTACTGTAATACCTTCTATTTCTTCGCTGAGCTTCCTGTTTTTTCATTCCCTTTAAGAGCGTTCACCCTTACTTTCTGGATAATTATTTAAGTAGCTGCTTTTACGTATTTGATAATACCAGCATCTGTATCACCTTGGCACTCAAGTTTGTTGCTTATCTTTTTCCATGCAATTTGGGATTTTTCTTGTTTTTCATATGCTGAGTGATTTTCTGTCGTGGTCTAGGCATTTTGATTGTAACATGGACTGACCCTGTAGCACAGCGGCAGCATGTCAACATGCTTGCCCAGGATCCTGATAGGATGGAGAAATGGAGGAAAAAGGATTATGGCATGACCGGGTCCCATTGGGGTGCTTTCTCTTTATCTGGTGTACACAATGTGGCTCTGGCATTTATAAAGAAGAAAGTGAGTATTAGATTATGAAGGTTGGGTCTCATCGATGTTCAAGTGAGCAAGCAACCTGGTTGTGTTCAGAACGCAGGTTCTCGTCAGCCTCCTATGTATTATGATTCCACTGTCAGATTCTTTTCTTTTCTTTTTTTTTTTTTTTTGAGATGTTTTCGCTATAGGGCACGTGCGCTCGCCAGACAGACAGAGACATAGAGACAGAAAACGAGAAATCACCCCCCAGGGGGGATGGTCATGCTACAATCCCTTCTCCTCCTTCTCCTGTCAGGATCTTGGGCACACACGCACACGCGCCCGGCGTGAGTTTTAAGCCACCGGGTCCAGAACGCGAACTGTTGTTGACTATGGGAGTCCAGCGACATAGCCATTACGCTAACTCCTGGTTCCCTGTCAGATTCTTTTCATAGCATTTGCTGTGCTTCCCAGATGTGTCCTGCATATACCACCCAGTGGCTAGTCTGTTTCTTTAAGTTCTATTCTCAGCATGTTTGGCATGCTAGTTAGGGCCAGATCCAGGCCTCTGCTGCCTAGGGTGAGCCCTGGAGTTCCTCAACAGCTTCAGAGTGTCCTGTCCCTTCTGATCTTTTCCTTTCCATAATGCCCCCTGTACTTTCTGGTTTCCTTTTCTTTCCTCCTCTTTACATGCCTCCTACTGGAAAGCTATGGCTTTAGTTACCCACTCTCCTGCAAAACCCCCTGCAACTGTCCCCATGTTCAGGGCCATACAGTGGGAGGACAGGGAGAAGAAAGCAACAGGAACTTGCCCAACTCTTGAGACCACAGCTCCTCTGGTCAGAAAGAATGGTTTCCTTTGTTCAAAATCTTAGGCACTTCCAAGCTCCCGCTGCCACCACAACCTTAGCAGACAGCGCATGATCTAGGTTATGTGAGAATGGAAAAAAGAAGGGAAACACAGATGAGATGCCCTTACTCTGGGCATTAGGAGACCCCATTGTCTCTCCTTCAATCTAAACTGGAGAATTTCTCCTGCAGCTCTGTCTGTGCCTAGTCTGTACTCTGTCTCTGGGTCCAACCTGAGGGACATAAGAAGGCAAAGAATAAAAACAGGAAATTTGCTGCTGTTCCAGTGACACTTTGTAGTCTGGTCTTCATGGCTGATCTGTTTACTTTTTGGAGTCTGTGCCTTCTGTCTAGGAGCTATAGCTGTATTTGGTGGGACAGATGGAGTCAGATGTCCTTGTTTTGATTACCTGGAGCCTTTGAACTGGCTTTTGAATCCAAATACGGAATTTTACATTTGGCTCTTTACATGCCATCTGATATTGTTGGTTCTGTTGATTCAGGCTTCTAAAATCCTTTGAATTCTGTTCCTGGAGTCTTTCTTGCATTGTCATGAGTAGGTTTGATAAACACCTCATTTGTCGTTGGTAAAACTGTTGAGCAGGACTGGGGCAAGGACAGAGCCCTTCAGAATCCACTAGAGATTTGTGTAGGCTGACATTGACCTGCTCCTAAATGCTGAGGGTAGAGTGCTTTCCAGCTAAGCTTCAGCCCACTCTTTACTTCCTTCATTTCCTTCACAGGGTGTCACAGGAGGTGTGAAAGGGAATTTGAAGTCATCAAATAAGTATATTAGATCTAAATTTCAGGCTCAGCTCTCACTCTTTGAACTTAGGCATCTGGCTTCTCTTGTTTGAATGGCTTTTTGGGGGGTTTTGTTCTTTAGCTTGTCAAATTATAGTCTAGAGCTCACATTCTGCAATTTGATGGGTTTGCCAGATGCCTGCTGTTATTAAGATAAACCATATTAGGCCAACTGGTGGTATAGTGTTAAGGTGCTAGATCCCACATGGCTGACTGCATGGTTTGAGACCCAGATCCAGTGGTTTGAAAAGCACACCAGGTACATGTATGTGTATGTCCAAAATCTTGACAGGAGAGAGAAATGGAGAAGGGATTGAGGTGTGACCATTCCACATGTGTCCTGGGGAGTGCTTTCTCTCTCTTTTTCTCTCTCTTGTGAGCACATGTGCCCTCTGACAATTTTTATTTTTATTTTTTTTAAATAAAAAGGGCCAGCCTGTGGCCTGGTGGTTAAGACGGCTGGATCCCACATGACCAGCCATGTAGTTCAAGTCCCAGACCCAGCGGTTTAAGAAACATGCCAGGCTCTGGGACCAGCAGATGGTGTAATGGTTATGTCACTTGTCGCCCACGTGAATGACTATTGTTTGAGTTCCGGACCCAGTGGCTTGAAACTCATGCCGGCCGCATGTGCATGCATGCCCAAAATCCCAAGAGGAGAATGGAGAAGGAATTGCAGCATAGCATGGCCATTATCCCTGGGGAGTGATTTCTCACTTTCCTATCTCTGTCTTTCTGTGAGTGCACACACCCTATAGCAAAAATCTCTCTTAAGGTTAAAAAAAAAAAAAAAAAAGAAAAGAAAAGAAACATGCCAGACTCATGTGCTTGCATGCCCAAAATTCCAAAAAAGGGGGAGAGATGGAGGAGAAGATACTGTGATGTGAACACTCCCCATAGGAGGTACTTTCTCCTTCTCTCTCTTTTTCTGACTGTCTCCAGTAAGTACATGCATCATCTGGCAAATTAAATACACATATACACACACACACACACACAGATACATACACACATCATGTGTGGGAGGTTTCATTCACCAATAAATCTAAGAACCCTTTCACTACAAGAAACTGAGGTCAGTTTGCTGCAAGTTTGTACGTAGGGAACCTGTGTTAACTTTTTAGAATCACACAGTAACTTTTCAGTAATCAGTCCTAGAGTAAAAGGGTACAGGTGACAATCCACGTAGCTGGGTTTCTGCCCCTTACCTCTAATCTCTCTTTTTTTTTTTAATAGAGATTTTTGTTGTAGGGTGTATATGCTTGATGGAGAGGCAGAAAAACAGAAAGTTAGAAATCACCCCCCAGGTGGGGGGTGGCCACACCGCAATCCCTCCTTCTTTCTCCTCTCAGGATTTTGGGCACGTATGCACACGTGCCTGGCATGAATTTCAAGCCTACAAGTCTGGGACATGAACTGCGGTCTGCCATGTGGGAGTCCAGTGCATTAACCACCATAATCACTACACCACCTGCTGGACCCCCCAGTCTTCTTTTTTATTGTGGTAGTTTATATAACAAAGTTGACCATCTCAGCATTGTTTTTTAGGTTCAGTGGCATTGAGTTCCTTCAGATTGTTGTGTAACCATTACCACCGTCATCTTTGTCATCTTTTCCTAACTGAAACTCTGGATCCATTAAGCATCATCTCCCTCCAGCCCCTGGCAACCACCATTCCAGTTCATTTCTATGATTTTGATTTCTTTAAGTAGCTCATGTAAGTGGACTCATAGAGTATTTATCTTTCTGTAATTAGCTTGTTTTATTTAGCATCGTAGCCTTAAGGTTTATCCATGTTGTAGAGTGTGTCAGTTCCCTTCCTTTTTAAGGCTGAGTTATATTTCACTATGCATATATATCACAGTTTGCTTCTTTGTTCATTTGTCTATAAACATTTGGGTTGCCTGTACCTTTAAATTATTATGAAAAATGCTGCTGTGAACATGAATGTACAGTATCTCTTGGAGACCCTGCCCTTTGTTCTTTTGCATGTATACCCAGACATTGAGTTGCTGGATTATATAGTATAGTCTTGTTTTTAATTTTGAGAAACAGTCATGCTGTTTTTCACAATAATTGAACCATTTAACGTTCTCATTAGCAGTGCACAAAGCCTCTGGGTTCTCCACATCTTCACTTTCACCAACACTTGCTATTTCTGATTTATTTTATTCTATTTTATTTTTAGGTAGTAGCTACCCTAGTGGGTAGTATCACATTGTCTTTTGATTTGCATCTCTGTAGTATTAGTGATAAGCATCTTTTTGTGTGCTGATCAGACATTTTATATCTTCTTTGGAGAGATGTCCAAATTCTTTGTCCATTTTACAATCAAGTTTGGTTTTTTGTTTTTAGGTTTTAGAAGTTCCCTCCCTGTATTTTCTTTTCTTTTCTTTTTTTCTTGGAGAGGTTTTTGCTATAGGGTGCATGCACTCGCAAGAAAGACAGAGAGACAAAAAGCGAGAAATCAGCCCCCAGGGGGGATGGCCACGCTGCAATCCCTTCTCTTCCATTCTCTTCTTGGGATCTTGGGCATGCACACACACGCACCTGGCATGAGTTTAAGCCACCGGGTCCGGGACTCAAATTGCGGTCGACTACATGGGAGTCCAATGACATAGCCATTACACCAACTGCTGGTCCCCCCTCCCTGTATTTTCTGGACATTAACCCATTATCAAATAATATATTTGCAAATATTTTCTGTGGTTTGCCTTTTTACTCTGTTGGTATTATCTTTTACACAAAATTGTTGACTTTCAAAAAGTCTAATTTGTCTTTTTTTTCTTGTGTTGCCTGTACCTTTGATGTCATATCCAAGAAAGCTGGGTTTTTGTTTGTAGTTGAGAGATTTTTGCCTTAGTGCATGTACTCTCACTGGAGAAAGTTGGAATGAATAGAAATTAATGTGGTAATACTCAGTTGTGCCACTAGATGGCTTTGGTGCACTTTTGGGTCCTTGATGGACTTGTAGGTATTATATCACTCAAGCTTCTGGGTATTCTGAAAAGCAGTAAGGAGCAGATGACTAGGAGTTCTGTTTTGTTCTGTCATTGGAGAGGAATGATACCCACTTGTTTTCTGTGCTGGTCTAGTAACTCAGTGCAGATACCCTGCAGGGTGGGCCTTATATCTGAATGACACCACTGGACAGCATTAAGCCAGTTTGGATTATTACAAAGCTCTGAACTCCTTTCCCTTCCTTTCCCCTGATGGTGTGTCACCATGTTGCAGTCTTCCTGCCTCAGCCTTCTAAATAGCTGGAACTATAGGCATGCACCACCACATCTGAATCGTAGGGTGCGTAAGAATACAATATGTAGGGAACCAGCAGTTAGTGTAATGGCCATGTCACTGGACTCCCACGTAGTCGACCGCGGTTCACGTCCTGGACCCAGTGGCTTAAAACTCACGCCGGGTGCATGTGTGTGCGTGCCCAAGATCCCAAGAGGAGAATGGAGGAGAAGAGGTTGCGGTGGCCATCTCCCCCTGGGGGTTGATTTCTCGCTTTCTGTCTCTATGTCTCTCTCTGTCTGTCTGGCGAGCGCACACGCCCTATAGCGAAAACCTCTCCCAAAAAAAAAAATGAATACAATATGTAGGGGCTGGCAGGTGGCATGGTGGTTAAGGTGCTGAGCTCCTACATGGCCAAGTCCTAGACCTGGTAACTTGCTTTCTCACTTTTCTTTTCTCTTTCTCTCTCTGTCTCTCTCTAATCAAATTTTAAAAATAATAAATTACCAAAAAAAAAAAGCTCTTTTTATAAAAAGAATGTAATACATGTAAAATACAAAGTGTGTGCCAACCAACAGTTTAAGTTGCCAGGCATCAGTAGTACGCTATTAGTTAGCATACTGATGTTTGGAGAGTCAAAAATCATACACAAGGGCCAGCAGATGGCATGGAGGTTAAGGCAATTGGATCCCACAAAGCCAACTGCACAGTTGCAGTCCCAGACTCAGAGGCTTGAAAAACACATCAGGTGCATGTATTTGTGTGCATGCCCAAAATCCTGAGAGGAGAAAGGATTGCGGTGTGGCCACCTTCTGGGAAGGTGCTTTTTCACTTTCTCCCCCTCGCTGTCTTTTTCCTCTAGTGAGCATATGTACCCTATAACAAAAACTAAATTTGTATGTGTATATATGCATATGTGGGCTCAGCCTCTGGCACAGGCGGTAGTGTATAGAATTGCAGTGCTGGAAGCCACATGGCTGACCACCTGTCCGGAGCCCTGCCTGGTCAATCTAAAACACATCAGGTACACGCGTGCCTAAGATCCTGGTGAGCTAAAGGGCTGGAAGGGTGACAGCATGGCCAGGCCCTTTTGAGGGTTTTCTCTTCTCTTCCTCACATGTGCACACATGTAAAATAAACCTTTATATCATATTATATACATGTTCAACTGCACAGAGAGTGAGCACCCCTAATCTCTCACATGTTTAAGGATCAGTCGTAGCACACAGCCTTTTCAGATAGAAGTCGCTCACTTAGAATGCATTCAAGAGTCACCTGGGAACCAGCAGTTAGCGTAATGGCTATGTCGCTGGACTCCCATGTAGTCAACCGCGGTTCGCGTCCCGAACCCGGTGGCTTAAAACTCACGCCGGGCGCGTGTGCGTGCGTGCCCAAGATCCCGAGAGGAGAATGGAGGAGAAGGGATTGCGGCGTGACCATCCCCCCTGGGGGGTGATTTCTCGCTTTCTGTCTCTATGTCTCTCTCTGTCTGTCTGGCGAGCGCACGCGCCCTACAGTGAAAATCTCTCCAAAAAAAAAAAAAAGAGTCACCTGTGTCTTTGCATGGTTTAACCTCATTCTTTTTTATTGCTGTATGTATAGTCCTTTATATTGTTGTAATACTGTGCTGAATGGTATTCCACCATATGGAATGTTAATTTATTCACCTATTGAAGGGCATCTAGGTTGCACCCAGGTTTTTGTGGTTATGAATAAATGGGGTAAGTTTCACTTGATCTTAGCCGAAAGGCCAAGAGATGATGCATATACATTTCAAGACTGGCCCCTTAGCTATACCAGTTAGGGAAACAAGGTCCCACATGGCTAGCCATGGTTCTGATCCCAGTTTCAGTGGCTGGGAAAACAGTCCACGCACATGTGCATCCATGCCCAGAATCCTGCGGTATGACCATGCCTCATTGAGGGGGGTGCTTTTTGCTCCCACTGAGCATATACCCCCTGTCAATTTAAATCATTCAGGACCAACCCTATGGCCTGGTGGTTAAGGAAGCCAAATCCCATATGGCCAACTGAATGGTTCAAATCTCACCCTTGGCAGCTTGAGAAACATGGTAGGTGTATGTGCATGTATACTCAGAATCCTGGCGGGATGGAAAAATGGAGAAGAGATTGCAGTGTAACTATGCCCCACGGTAGGTGCTTTCTTCTTCTTGCTCTCTCTGTCACTCTGTCTCCTGTGAATATACCACTCTCCAGTTTATAAGAATGAAAATATGTAGAGAGAGAGATAGATAGCAGCAGCCAGCCAACTGGTGGCATAGGACTAATGCAAAACTCCACAATACTAAGGCCACGTTAGAATGTCCTGGGTCTGTGTCCCAAAGGTTCCCTACGCACGCCTGGTACACATGCATGTGATCCTGGCTGACTAGGGTAGTATCACAGCATGAAGACCCTATTGAGAGAGTCTGTCTCTCCCTTTGTCTCTTTTCATGGGAGAAATATATAAATAAACTTTAAAAAGTTAAAAGAGTTAAGCAAGGTAGTAAATGTAAAGACTTAGCTCAGGAACAGGGGCATAGTAGGTATTCAGCAAATAATGAGCTGTTAAAATACCCTTACCATTTGAGAGGGTCTTTTTAGGTTTTTGCCATAGGGTGCAAGAGCTTGCCAGAGAGAGGGAAAGTAAGAAATCATCCCCCAAGCCCACAATCCCTTCTCCATTCTCCTTTAAGGATTTGGGGCACACATACACATGCGCCTGGTGTGATTTTCAAGTTGCTGAGTCCAGGACTTGAACCATGGTCAACCATGGGGGAATCTAGTGCCTTAACCACCATGCCACTTGTTGGTCCACCATTTGAGCTTTTGAAACTTCTCATTCTATTTTGCATGAGGTTGAGAAAAGGAATATCCTAAATTAACTAACAGATCTCATAGTTGATCTCTGCATGCTGCCACGCATGTTCTTTTTAGTGTCCTCTACTAAGGTAGAAGGTAAGTTTTGGTCTGCACTGTGCCTTGGCCACCCCACGGCCTTTCCCTCGAGGTCTTTGTCTAACCCTGTGACAGCCACAGAACTCCGGTGTGCTGTGGGCATGGGGGTTGCCAAGGAGCCCCACACATTGCAGAAGGAGCCGGGGTCAGCCCACAGCCTGGTGGTGAGTTGGTGCATGTAGGCAGCTGCCTGAGTGCTAAGCCAGGGACAGCCTGCTGCTCTGCTCTCTAATTGCCTCTTTCCAACCCTTGCCCATTCCCTGCTCCCAAGAAGCAGGGGGAGGAGGAGGAGTTGGGAACAAGTTGTCTTTGTGTTCTGCTGTGGGCCAGCTCAGCTGCTGTGGTACAGGCAGTCATGACAGGGAAAGCACTGAAAACTCCAGAGCTGCACATAGGGTGGCAGGAGGGGAGGTTTCTGTGCCTCCTTCTGTGTTTGGGAAGAGCCCGGAAGCTGGCATATTTGTTGTGGGCTGAAGAACCCTCTGTGACATGGTTTTTGAAAATCCCTTTGTCAGCTACCATAAGGTTTTGAGGCTTCATCAGGAGTGTTATCAGCAAGTTGGGTGGGGAAGCTGCCCCATCTAGGACATTGTAGACAGGGGATCATGTAAAAAGTAAAAGGGCGTGGGCCAGCAGGTGGCATGGTAGTTAAGACGCTGGACTCCCACATGGCCAACTGTGGTTCAAATCTTGGACCTGGTGGCTTGAAACTCATGTTGGGACTTGTGCGTATGTGTCCAAAATCCCAAGAGGAGAATGGAAGAGAAGGGATTGCAGCGTGGCCATCCTCCCTGGGAAGTGATTTCTCTCTTTCTCTGGTAAGTGCACACACCATATTGCAAAAATTCTTAAAAAAAAAAAAAAAAAAAAATGGGACAACAAAAGGGAAAAAGGGT
>NW_006159974.1:797254-803287 GCF_000334495.1 Tupaia belangeri chinensis | reverse complement strand
AGGGTTAGCCATGGTTCTGATCCCAGTTTCAGTGGCTGGGAAAACAGTCCACGCACATGTGCATCCATGCCCAGAATCCTGCGGTATGACCATGCCTCATTGAGGGGGGTGCTTTTTGCTCCCACTGAGCATATACCCCCTGTCAATTTAAATCATTCAGGACCAACCCTATGGCCTGGTGGTTAAGGAAGCCAAATCCCATATGGCCAACTGAATGGTTCAAATCTCACCCTTGGCAGCTTGAGAAACATGGTAGGTGTATGTGCATGTATACTCAGAATCCTGGCGGGATGGAAAAATGGAGAAGAGATTGCAGTGTAACTATGCCCCACGGTAGGTGCTTTCTTCTTCTTGCTCTCTCTGTCACTCTGTCTCCTGTGAATATACCACTCTCCAGTTTATAAGAATGAAAATATGTAGAGAGAGAGATAGATAGCAGCAGCCAGCCAACTGGTGGCATAGGACTAATGCAAAACTCCACAATACTAAGGCCACGTTAGAATGTCCTGGGTCTGTGTCCCAAAGGTTCCCTACGCACGCCTGGTACACATGCATGTGATCCTGGCTGACTAGGGTAGTATCACAGCATGAAGACCCTATTGAGAGAGTCTGTCTCTCCCTTTGTCTCTTTTCATGGGAGAAATATATAAATAAACTTTAAAAAGTTAAAAGAGTTAAGCAAGGTAGTAAATGTAAAGACTTAGCTCAGGAACAGGGGCATAGTAGGTATTCAGCAAATAATGAGCTGTTAAAATACCCTTACCATTTGAGAGGGTCTTTTTAGGTTTTTGCCATATAGTGCAAGAGCTTGCCAGAGAGAGGGAAAGTAAGAAATCATCCCCCAAGCCCACAATCCCTTCTCCATTCTCCTTTAAGGATTTGGGGCACACATACACATGCGCCTGGTGTGATTTTCAAGTTGCTGAGTCCAGGACTTGAACCATGGTCAACCATGGGGGAATCTAGTGCCTTAACCACCATGCCACTTGTTGGTCCACCATTTGAGCTTTTGAAACTTCTCATTCTATTTTGCATGAGGTTGAGAAAAGGAATATCCTAAATTAACTAACAGATCTCATAGTTGATCTCTGCATGCTGCCACGCATGTTCTTTTTAGTGTCCTCTACTAAGGTAGAAGGTAAGTTTTGGTCTGCACTGTGCCTTGGCCACCCCACGGCCTTTCCCTCGAGGTCTTTGTCTAACCCTGTGACAGCCACAGAACTCCGGTGTGCTGTGGGCATGGGGGTTGCCAAGGAGCCCCACACATTGCAGAAGGAGCCGGGGTCAGCCCACAGCCTGGTGGTGAGTTGGTGCATGTAGGCAGCTGCCTGAGTGCTAAGCCAGGGACAGCCTGCTGCTCTGCTCTCTAATTGCCTCTTTCCAACCCTTGCCCATTCCCTGCTCCCAAGAAGCAGGGGGAGGAGGAGGAGTTGGGAACAAGTTGTCTTTGTGTTCTGCTGTGGGCCAGCTCAGCTGCTGTGGTACAGGCAGTCATGACAGGGAAAGCACTGAAAACTCCAGAGCTGCACATAGGGTGGCAGGAGGGGAGGTTTCTGTGCCTCCTTCTGTGTTTGGGAAGAGCCCGGAAGCTGGCATATTTGTTGTGGGCTGAAGAACCCTCTGTGACATGGTTTTTGAAAATCCCTTTGTCAGCTACCATAAGGTTTTGAGGCTTCATCAGGAGTGTTATCAGCAAGTTGGGTGGGGAAGCTGCCCCATCTAGGACATTGTAGACAGGGGATCATGTAAAAAGTAAAAGGGCGTGGGCCAGCAGGTGGCATGGTAGTTAAGACGCTGGACTCCCACATGGCCAACTGTGGTTCAAATCTTGGACCTGGTGGCTTGAAACTCATGTTGGGGCTTGTGCGTATGTGTCCAAAATCCCAAGAGGAGAATGGAAGAGAAGGGATTGCAGCGTGGCCATCCTCCCTGGGAAGTGATTTCTCTCTTTCTCTGGTAAGTGCACACACCATATTGCAAAAATTCTTAAAAAAAAAAAAAAAAAAAAATGTGGGCAACCAAATGGCAAAATGGTTACGTCACTGGGATCCCACATGGCTGACTGTGGTTCAAATCTTGGATCTGGAGGCTTGGAAGCTCATGCTGGGTGCATGTGCGTACATGCCCAAAATCCCAAGAGGAGACTGGAGGAGAAGGATTATGGCACAGCCATCCCCTCTAGAGGGGGATGGTGATTTCTTGCTTCTGTCTCTGTCTAGTGAGCACATGTGCCCTATAGCAAAAATCTCTCTCTCAAAAAAAACGTAGCAGGGCCTACTTTGTGGGCATCAGGCTCTTGTGTATGCTTCCCCTTTGGCAAGGATGAGGTGCTGAGGTTGGTCAGTTCTGTGACTTACTGTGGATCGGGGACTAGAGGACTAAGGACCTTCTCTGGTGCCTCTCTGCCACCCAGCACAGTTAGTTCCTAATTTCTGCTTAGCTCTTTTTTTTTTTTTCCCTTCTAGTTGTTATTATAGGGCTCATGCGCTCCCTGGAGAGAGACAGGGAGAGAGAAGCAAAGTGAAAAATCACTCTCCAGGGGGAATGGCCATGCTACAGTCCCTTCTCCATTCTTCTCTCAGGATTTTGGGCACATATGCACACGTGTCTGGTACGAGTTTCAAGCTGCCTGGTTGGGGACTTAAACCATGGTGTTGGGATCCAGCCACCTTAACCTCCACGCCATGGCCCTAACTCTCCTTTATTTTTTATTTTTTAATTTTTTAGAAGTTTTTGCTATAGGGCGCATGAAAGACAGAGACAGAAAGCGAGAAATCACTCTCCTCAGGGGAGATGTCCATGCCACAATCCCTTCTCCTCCATTCTCCTCGGGATTTTGGGCATGCACACACACGCACCCGGCGTGAGTTTAAGCCACCGGGTCTGGGACTCAAACTGTGGTTGACTACTTGGGAGTCTAGTGACATAGGTATTACGCCAACTACTGGTCCCCTAACTCTCCTTTTTAACACTCCCTTGGCTCTTAGCAAATTTGTATGTCTATAATCCGATTGTCATGTGGTTGCAGGACCCAGTCAGTCCCAGGAACAGCAGTGCAGCAGCTCCGAAGAGGCATCCGGATCAGAAGAGGAAGAGGAAGATGAGCCCAGCTTTATCATGGGGCGATGACGATGTTTGCCATAGCAGCTCTTGGAGCAGCCTGGCTCATACTGTGGTCTCAGAAAACTTCAACATGACCAGAAGGGAAAGGAAGTTTTCTTGCACTCTGGTCTTCCCAAGGATTCCCTGAGAGAGAACAAACGGGAGCACCTCCAAGCTGTGCATAGCCCTGCCTGTTGGTGGGACTCGGGGCCTATGGGACACACAACCCTCTCTCAGACCCTCAGAGGCGCTGCCTAGCAGTGTTCATCCACGTTCTGCTAAAGGGGAAAGGGTGCCCAGCCTCCCACTCCTGGCACCTGGCCTCACATATTTGAGCAGTGATGAGTTTGGGGCTGGTTATTGTGAAGGGAACACTTATTTAGTAAAGAGAAAACCCTTAGATTTTTTTCAGACGTGAAACATTTAATTGCAAAAGCTATAGAGAAGGCTAGGAACTAAGCGTGGGGCCTCAAGATTCAACAGGTCTTGTTACATGGACCTGTTCCCAGACTCTGCAAGAAATGGTCTTGGCCCTGGGGCTGACTCGACCTCCATTCCCTTCAGTGGAGATGCGGCTCCCAGGGTGCGTTGTGCCTCAGGAAGCCCCGGGTGTGTGCGTAGGGGATGTGGGCTGGGCCACAGATGGGAACTTGATGTGTGGAAAGAGCTGTTGGGAGGGAAATAGTGACTAGGAAAATCAGCTGGTCAAGATCCGGGCTGGGCAGAGCACAGGAATCCTGGCTGAGTGGAACTGCGTGTTCATCCTGAGGTCAGAGAGGTTCCATGTTGAAAAAGACTGAAAGAGGCTTGACTGGCTGGAGATGAGAGGGAAGTGTGCAGCTCTTAGGGACTGAAGCCCTCGGGCTCTCTGCCGGGGTCACATAGGAGCTAGGGTCAGAGAGGAGCAGGCCCAGAAGGGAACCAGCCCCTGCAGGGTGCGGGGCATTGTGCTGGGTGCCAGGGGCCTTGGGGGGTAACTAGGTCAGCCTCAGACCTGGGCAGCCTTCAGGTAGCCAACAGGGATGCTTTATGATTAGGGCCTTCATTCAGTTTTTGGATTATTTATCTCCAGCTTCAAGTCTTAAGTATATTTTGTGCCTTTAATGGATCTGATGGAATTAAGGAAATGGTTTTGAGTTAATAGGAAACAGACACATTTTACTTGTGTAGTATAAATGTTGCTGGTCCCACTCAGCCATGTGACATCTATGATCCCTATGATCAAATCATAGGGACTTTTTTCCCTCAGGAATTACAAAGGTGGAGGAGTAAAGTTCTCTGACTTTTGGAAAGAAGGAATCTAATTCAATCCAATCCCTAGGGCCACTTGGCAGGAGAGCAGTGTGGAAACTGTTTCATTTGCCATCGACATGAAAACAGGCCTGCTTTTTCTCTCCGTCACTCTGGAAATTAATTTACATTTACTATTTGGCATACTTGACTAAAGTGAACTACAATTACCATATATTAGCATATATTTCAATAAAGAGAACACTTAGAGATTAGCCTGGAGCAAGCCTTAGGTGGAGTTTTGAGTTTCCTTTATTCCTTAGAGTGTAGCAGATGTTTACTGAGCACCCACAAGTGCTAAATCTAAAGGATCCCAAAGCCCAGTGCTAGGCACCAGGGATGATGGCGAGCAAGACACCATGGAGATCTGATGTGCAGTGCAGGGTGTGGGCGTCTGACGTAGGCCTTTGGGAGGGCAAGGGCTGAACTGGGCTGGAGTAGCTGCTCAGTAATGCAGGAGTGCCAAGAGAGCAAGCTGAGGAGGGAGTCGATGCCCTCCCATGGCTTCTGCTGTGTGGCTGAACATCCCTGCCGAAACTCATGTGGGGCCAGCAGGTGGCCTGGTGCTAGCACTGGACTCAACATTGCCTACCCTGGGTTGAGTCCTGGACCTGGAGGCTTGCTTTCTCACTTTCTCTTGCTTGCTCTCTCTCTGGTGAATTAATAAATAATTTTTTTAAAAAATTCATTTGCCAGGTAGCAGTATTAGGGGGTAGTACCTTCGTGGGGGCGATTGGATCCTGAGGGCCCTGCCTTCAGGAATGGATTAATGCTGTGACAGGAGTGGGCCCCCATGGAAGGATGGATTCAACCTGATTTCCTCTGTCTGTCCTTGCTTGCCCTTGCCCCGCTGCCATGAGATAATGCAACAGGGAGGCACTTGCAGATGCAGGCACCATACTCTTGGACTTCTCAGCCTCCAGAACCCTGAGCCAAATAAACAGTCTTACTCCATGTAACAGAAAGACACCCCCAACCCAGCCAGCCCAGATTATGGACACACTGAGCACGGGCAGGGAGGTCCAGGCATTACCACTTAGCCACTATCTGGTCCCAGCCTTTTCTTTATGAATCTCTGCTGGCCACCCTATGGCATAGTGGTTAAGGTGGCTGGCTGCTGTTCTAGTCCCAGACCAGGTGACTTGAAAAATTTGCCCGGTGCATGTGTGCCACAAATCCCGAAAGCAGAAGTGGAACGGGATTGCAGCATGACTATCCCCCATGGGAGGTGTTTTTTCCTCTCAGTCTCCCTCCAACAAAAGAGAAAAGTCTAGTATTGTTATAGCAGCAAAAGACAGACGAGGACCACTTCCAAACTGTGAAGCAGACTGGAGTTTATATAAGGCCATAAGGAACCACCGAAGGGTGGTGGAATGGAGAGACCGGAGGGGCATCTTTCACTTGGCAGTGCAGAGATATGGGGGTGATTCTTGGAGTAATGCAGACCAGGGGTGAAAATAGCCTGGGTAAGTATACAGTCTGGGGGTGGAGGTCAGGGGGCTGATTCAAGGACATTTAGGTGGGAGAATTCATAGGACTTGGGGAGAGAAGAATCCAGGGTGACACCAGATTGGTAGCGTCACCAGCAGGGTAGATGATGGAACATTCTGAGACAGGTGACAGAGGAAGTGGAGCAGGAAT
>NW_006159974.1:791364-797241 GCF_000334495.1 Tupaia belangeri chinensis | reverse complement strand
TTTATTGGGCCGGCAGGTGGCGTGGTAGTTAAGGGCACTGGACTCCCACATGACTGACTATAGTTTGAGTCCCAGACCTTATAGCATGCTTTCTCACTTTCCCTCTCTCTGTCCCTCTCTGGTCAAATAAATAAAAGTTAAATAATTATTTAAAAAATAAAAAGATGATATTCATCTTGGAGCCTATAGTTGGCGTGATGGCCAAGGGTGCTGAATTCCTACATGGCTGACCGAAATTTGAGTCCCAGACCTGGCAGCTTGCTTTCTTGCTTTCTCTCTCTCCATCTCTGTTCAAATTAAGATAAACTTAAATAATTCCTTTAAAAAAAAAAAAAAAAAACATTCATCTGCAGGCTGACTGAAATGAGGGCCTTGGAAACACCCACAGAGATCTCCCAGGCTTGGGAGAGATAGGGGTGATTATGATGACTTGGGAGTCATCAGCTGCACATGGCCTTAAAGTGATGGCTGCGAGTGAGACCAGAGGAGTTGTGCGGAGGACAGACACGGACACACATCTAGGATATAGAAAACAGTCACCAGAGCTACGGAAGAGTTTTCCCAACAGAAGGAAGGGTCCCCAGTGACAAACGAGGGTAACCACTAAGATAGCCTTTGGGCTTAACAACTGGACTGCAGAGGCTGAGGAGGACGTGAGGATGGCTCTCTTGAGAAGCTTGACCATGAAATGAGTGGTGGCAGGTAGTCAAAAAGATGAGACAGACCCAGCAGGTGGTAGCGTGGTGGAGGTGCTAGACTCCCACACAGCCAACCTGGTTCAAGTCCCGACCCAGAAGCTTCAAAAATCATACAAGGCGGAAATGGGAGTGGAGGTACGGGCTAAACTGGAGGGGCATGGCCATGGGAAGGGCCCTGTCTAAAGGTCCCTTCTGTCCCCAGACGTGATGGTGTAGTCCAATGAGCGGGTCATGGGTTGGGTATTCTGACTGGGCCTAAAGAAATTCGCCATGAACCTCAACAAAAACCGTGGTGCACGGGGCGCTGCTGGCCCTGGACAAGACCTTCGACTACTCCGACTTAGCCTTGCTTCTGCAGATCCCCACACAGAACGTGCAGACCCGGCAGCTCCTAGAAAGAATTCAGCAACCTCATCTCCTTAGGCACAGACAGATGGCTGGACAAGGTGGGCGCAGCAGCAGGACAGCACCAAGTCGTTCAGTCGCTCTCCATCCTGGCGGAAGATGTTACAAGAGAAGGACCTCCAAGGCGTAACCCCCAACTCAGCTGAGATGTTGCCCTTTAACTTCCATTCAGCTGCAGCAGGAGCCTTGGGCTCACCAGGGCTCCCTCTCCGCAAGTTGCAGTCAGAAGGCCAGACTTCTGGAAGTTCCCGGGCAGACGACGTTTCAGTCCTGACCTACTCCTGCTAGTGTAGGCCTGCAGGACGTTAAGCAAAACCAATCACCTCGAGGACTCAGGAGTCCAGCCCCTCGACCTCTGCCCCCGCGCCATTTATCCCCCAGGCCCGAGTCTAGGACCCCAGTCCAGCCCCCCTTTCCCAATGCCCTGAGAATCCAAATCCCACACTTGACTAAAAACAAAAAAATCACACAAGGCACTTGTGCGTGCGTGCCCAAAATCCCTAGAGGAGAATGGAGAAGGGATTGTGGTGTGGCCATCCCTCCTGCGGGGTGATTTCTCACTTTCCCTCTCTCTGTCTCTCTGGTAAGCACACATGCCCTATGGCAAAAACTTACAAAAAAGAAGAGACTGACGGGCTGAGAAGGGTCAGGCTAAGAGAGGAAAGGAGGCTGAGAGGGAGAAGATGTGGCTCAACAAGGAAGACGCATGGCAGGGCGTAGAGTGAGAGGATCAGCAAGTGGGATCTGAATTTAAGACTTTGTGGAGTTGCTGGGACCAGCAGTTAGCGTAATGGCTATGTCGCTGGACTCCCACATAGTCAACCATGGTTCGCGTCCCAGACCCGGTGGCTTAAAACTCACACCGGGCACGTGTGCGTGCGTCCCCAAGATCCCGAGAGGAGAATGGAGGAGAAGGGATTGCGGTGTGACCATCCCCCCTGGGGGGTGATTTCTCGCTTTCTATCTCTCTGTCTCTCTCTCTCTGGTGCGCGCACGTGCCCTATGGCGAAGACCTCTCAAAAAAAAAAAAAGAAAAAGATTTCGTGGAGTTGCTGTGGGTGGTTAAAGGAGCAGAAGTGATCCCGCAGGGGACTGGATACGGGCCACACCAACTGTAAGGTCATCTTCAATGAAGACACCTGGAGTCTAAAGGAAAGTTAAGGGCCAATTCACTGAATGAGGGACATGCAGTGAGAAGCAAGATTAGAAAATGGTTGACTTGGGGCCGGCAGGTGGCGTGGTGGTTAAAGGCATTGGATTCCCACATGGCTAACCATGGTTCAAGTCCTGGACCTGGTGGTTTGCTTTCTCACTTTCTCTCTCTTTCTCTCACTCTGTCCCTCTCTGGTCAAACTGGAATAAACAAATGAATAAACAAATAAACAAAGTTAAGTAAAAGAATTATTAAAAAATATATATTAAAGAAAATGGTTGACTCAGTACATGCCTCAAAGAACTGATCTTGGGACCAGACCGCAGCCTGGTGGTTAACGCGGCTGGCTTCCCCAGGGCTAAACTTGTGGTCCAAGCTCCAGACACAGCAACTTGAGAAACATACCAGACTTGTGTGCGCATACCCCAAATCCTGAAAGGACCAAGAGATGAAGAGGGAAAAAAAAAAAAGAGAGAGAGAGAGAGAGAACCAGCAGTTAGCATAATGGCTATGTCACTGGACTCCCACGTAGTGGACTGCGGTTCACGTCCTGGACCCGGTGGCTTAAAACTCATGCCGGGCGCGTGTGCGTGCGTGCTCAAGATCCCGAGAGGAGAATGGAGGAGAAGGGATTGCGGCGTGACCATCCCCCGGGGGGTGATTTCTCGCTTTCTGTCTCTGTCTCTCTCTGTCTTTCTGGTGAGCGTTCGCACCCTATAGCGAAAACCTCTCCAAAAAAAAAAAAAAGAAAGAGATGAAGAGGGGTTGTGCTGTGACCACTCCCCCATGGGGGATGCGTTGTGCTTTCTTGCTCACTGTCCAGTGAGCACCCACACCCTCTGACATTTTTTTTAAAGAGGTTTTTGCCTGAGGGCGTGCGTGCTCACCAGAGGCAGACAGAGAAGCGTGAGAGGGAAAGTGAGAACTCACCCCCAGAGGGGAATGGCCAGGTCACAATCCCTTCTCCTCCCAGGATTTCGGGCAGGCACGCACATACATGTGCCCGGAGTGATTTTGAAGCCACTGGATGAAGCCACCAGGTCTGGAACTCAAACCATGGTCCGCCATGTGGGGGTCCAGAGACTTAACCACTATGTCATCTGCTGTCCCCCCTCTGGAAATTTTTTTTTTAATGACTTTTTCCAAATGTGGGGAAACTAAGGCCTTAGAAGCAGCAACTTGCCGTGTCATCCAACAAGGGAAACAGCCTGAACTCTAGCCTGGACAGCCTGGCTGGGTGACTGGCCCTCGTGCACCTGGACCTGCACCTCCTTCCCCTCTGGGCAACTCCCTATCAACTCTCTGTGCGCCAGTGGGGGACCCTTAACTGTGAGTTCTGTGACTGATAAATTTCATAAGATGGTGCTGTCACCCTCCTCCATTTTCAGGGGGAAAAGGCGATTTTCTGTGTTGGTTAGGAACCCGAAAAGCTCTGGCGATTATGAGTTACATCTTGCTCTGTCCGGGTGTGCTGGATAAATGTGCTCGGGTGGAAGCAGCATGAACTGACACGGGAAACTTTCTAAAGGGTGAGCAGTCAGCTTCCCGCATTCAAATACACTCAGCAAACAACTGACTTCCTTGCTGAACACTTTCATCTCGGATGTAACTACCATTGTCCACCGTGTTTTCTTCCTGTTCGCTTTGATCAAGAGCTTGAGGTTTGAAGATCACAGTGTAATTGCTTTTTTTGAGGACTTTGCCTCCCAAATTCAAATGGTTCCTTACCTATAGCCATCTACAGGGAGTAGGGTAGTGGCAGTAAACAGACCCTGGGATTTTTCTTTTTCTTTTTTCAGTTTCCTATAGGGAGAGGTGCTCACAAGGAAAGAGAAAAAATGAGAAAGAATGCCCATGCACCCCCCCAACACACACACAGGGATGGCCACATACATCCCCCTCCTCCTCTGGGAATTCTGGCCACATGCACACAAGAGTCCAGTGAGTCCTTCTATCTCTTTCTTCTTTCTTTCTTTTTTTTTTTTTTTTGGAGAGGTTTGTGCTATAGGGCATGCGCGCTCGCCAAAAAGAGACAGCAAGAAATCACCCCTCTGGGGGGATGGCCCTGCCACAATCCCCCTCCTCCATTCTCCTCTCAGGATCTTGGGCACGCACACACATGCGCCCGGTGTGAGTTTAAGCCCCTGGGTCTGGGACTCGAACTGCAGTTGATTACATGGGAGTCCAGTGACATAGCCATTAAGCCAACTGTTTGCCCCACGTCTTTCTTCCTTTTTTTTTTTTTTTTTTTTTTTTTAAGGTTTTTCCTATAGGTCACGTGTGCTCCCCAAAGAGATAGAGACACACAGAGAGAGAGGCAGAAAGGAGAAATCATCCCCCAGGAGGACAGCCACGTGGCAATTCCTTCTCCATTCTCTCCGGATTTGGGGCGCCCTCGCACACACATGCCTGGTGTGAGTTTCAAGCCTCCAGTCTGGGACTCAAACCGCGGTTGGTGGGCCATGTGGGAGTCCAACAGCATAACCATTATGCCATTTCCTGGTCCAAACCTGGTGAGTTTCTCAAGCTGCCTGGTCTGGGACTCAAACGCATCAGTCATGTGGGACCCACCATCTAAACCACACCACCACCAGCTGGCTAGGGGTGGGTTCTTAGAGCTGTTAGAGCCAAACTGCCTGTTAGGTCGTAACCAAGAAGGGAGGAAACTGGCCGGTGTGGTCTGTTTTTAATTGTCCTTCTGAATTAAAAGATGCCCAGGTCTTTGCCGTGGTCTCTAAAAAGCGAAAGGGTAGACAGACACAGTCTGGCATCTGTAACATGACTTCCAACGATCAGAAAACTTGGACTGGCCGACGCGAGTTCCGTTTGTCTTTCGTTTGGAGAAGTGTGTCACGGTCCGCGCCGCTGTGACAGATGGAAAAATCCTATGTAGGGCACGCAGCAGCCTACCAGGCGCGCAGGAAGGACTCCGAGGGGCCGGCTGGCACCGACGGGCTGCCAGCAACCCATCTCGCCTCTCGGTGAACTGCTCATGTGCACTTCCTGAAAAGAAAGTTCCTGTTTGAATCTCTCGCTCGTAAAACCGCAGAGTTCACCATTTAGGGCGAGAGGTTCCCCGCACTGGCGAGGAAGCGGCGGGGCGCGAGAACCCTAGGGTTATCTGCGAACCCCCTCCCCGGTCCCCCGGCCCGCGCCGCGCCGCACCGAGGGGGGTCTCGCGGGGCCTGAGCTGGCGCTGCAGACTGGGCGGCGGCGGAGCGGCTTTGTGCACGCTCTGCTGGGGCCACCCGACCCAGTGGACAAGCTCGGGCGTGGCCAGATGGAGCCGCCCTTCCACCGCTCTCCCCGACGGTCCCCTGTTTCCACCCCCGGCCCTCGACGCGGCCCGCCAGGCAGGGCATCCTCTAGGGCTCGCCCTACGAAGCCGGGACTCCCTTCTGCGCTCAGACCCCACACCTCGGGCCGAGCAGGGACGAGCCGCCTGCCTCTGCGGGTCAGACGCAGAGGGAGGAAAGCCCCGCTCGTGGCTCGGTCGCCGCGCCCAGGGAGGGGGCGTGGGAGGCTTCGCCCGCACTCCCGGCGCCCCGGGGCTCGGGTGTGGGCAGATAGATGCTCGCTGCTCGCAGGCTTTCCGCCGCCCCCGCCCCCCACCTGCGCGCA
>NW_006159974.1:784283-791341 GCF_000334495.1 Tupaia belangeri chinensis | reverse complement strand
CCGCGCGGTGGCCTTGGCAGCGTCTGCGGCGGCCAGCGAAGGCGGGGCTGGGGGACCCGGCGGGACTCGCGGAAGGAGGGAGGGGGCCACGCTCGGCGCCCCGGCGCGACCACAAGGCCACAGGGCCACAGGCCCACACGGCCACGCCATCGCCGCCTGCGCGAGCCCTGAGCTGAAGCCGGGCGGGGTTGGCAGGGCAGCTCCGGTGAGTGCTCGGCGGCGGACCTGCGCCCACTCCTTCGGCCGCAGGGTCTCATGGGGAGAGCGTGGGCCCCCGCCCAGATTGGACTGGGACATCGGACAGAGGAGGGGACGGGGCTTCTCCTGGACACGCTCGGGTTGGGGCGGAAGGAGGCGAGGACGGCTGCTCGGTTCCCGGGGAATCCCGGGCGGGGTGCGGCGGCTGGTTGGTTGGAGGTCTGGGCGCTGGCTGGGTGCGGGTGCTGTGGCCGCTTGGGCTTCCCTTCCCCCAAAGATAAGGGTGGACACCTCTTAAGGCCCCTGTGGGGGGTTTCACAGTCCCCTCTCCGTGCGCCTGTGTGACAGACACCCATTGCCTGTGCCCTAGATATTAGAGGAAGTCGAGCTCGGCGACTGCACAACCCACCTGGTGAAATGGTTCAGACGGGCCTGCCCAGGAGACTCTCCAGTCTAGCAAGAGTCACCATTTTCCTACAAGTTCTCTTTTCTCTCTCTCTCTCTTTTTTATTTTATTTTTTGGGAGGTTTTTGCCATAGGGCGCATGTGCTCACCAGCCAGACAGAGAGAGACAGAGAAACAGAAAGCAAGAAATCACCCCCCAAGGGGGATGGCCATTCTACAATCCCTTCTCCTCCATTCTCCTCTTAGGACGACGCATGCACACGCACCCAGCGTGAGTTTTAAGCCACCCGGACGGGAACCGTGGTCGACTACATGGGAATCCAACTACATGGGAGTCCAGCGACATAGCCATTACGCTAACTGCTGATCCCCAAGTTCTCTTTTCTTTGCTTCTTACAAAACAAAATAAACCAAAAAGCCGGGTAAGGTTGAGCCAGGAAGCATCCTTTGATTCCTGTACCACCTGACAGACCTGTCATGCTCCATCTTGTACCCCAGTGTGGGGACCAGACTCTGTCTCTCCTCCCTGGGTAGAGGCCTGGCCTAAGGGAAGGGGATGGGAGCATAAAGGATGGGTTTTCATCCCACCCTGGGCCACTCCCTCTGAAAGAGGTGGCCAGAGGGCCTTTCCTTCCCACCCTGCCTACTCTGGGGACACCTACAGGACTAAGACTGCTTGACCACTCCCTAGAGGTCACCTGAGACGACCCTGCCCCTACTGCCCAGCTCCACCCTAGTGCTCCAGCCTGCCCACCTTACTGATGGCCCCTGCTCTTCCTCCTCTTCCTCCCTCCCTTTGAAGGCTGCCAGGCCATCCCCAGTCCTTCCGTCCCCCCAGTCTGAACTGTGGTCCCAAACCAGACTGACCCAGCTGTGCCCAGACGGTTCCACTCACCACTCCCTGTGTGCCTTTGTGGCCCGTGTCTATAGGAAGTCCAGCATAGTCACCCTGCCTGGCCTGAGGCTCCTAAGTTTCTTCTACCTACATCCCCCGACCCTGCCCTGCCCAAGCAGCCTGCCCTCCCACCATGTCTCCAGGAGCCATCCTAAACATGCAGGTGGAGCTGGTCTTCCTGCCTCTCAGAACCCTTCCAGGCTGGCAGCATCCTGTCTTTGAGGATGCACTCTCTGTGGCCAAGTCCTGTGTCCTTGATCCCTGATGGTGCCTGCAGGGACCCTTCCCCTCCTCGGTGTGAGACAGCCACCCCATCTCTGCTCCTTCCCCATCGACTGCAGCATGTAGCTGTTTGATGAGAGTCACCCCTTGCCTCGTCCCACACTGGGCAGTGATTCCATAGAGATGAAGACTCGCACCTTTGAGCCTGAGTACTGAATGCAGTCGAATGCCGTGTCTGTGGGATGCCCCTTCTGCATGCTGCCTTCATCAACCCTGCAAGTTCAACCCTGCAGGTTATATATGGGGGGAGCTGGGGACCAAAAGTACATTCCCCAATTCTGACAATTTCCGCAGATGGTTAGCAAGCATTGTTTCTATGAATTCTCCCCAATGGAAGGGATGTTCAGGGATGGAAGTACCTACATGCTAAGCTGCTGTGGATGTGGGCGAGGAAGAGTGACCATGTGCCCAAGTTGGCATTCCTGTAAATGACCCTCTACTTGACCCTGGCAGAGAGAGCGTGGAACTATCCTCCAGGGAGCCTGTGGGCCAGTCGAAGCTGTGGCTCTGCGGCCTGGCAGAGAACAGAAAGGAAAGCATGCCACACGAGACCTTTCCCAGCTCCGGCACCTTCCTACTGAGCCCTTCTGGAGAGTGGCATGACTCGGGCCAGCCAGGTGGCATGGTGGTTAAGGCGGCTGGATCCCACATGGCCCACAGCACAATTCAAGTCCTGTCCCAGTGGCTTGAAAAGTATGCTGTGCGTGTGTGTGTGCACATGTGCCCAAAATTCCAAGAGAGTGGAGCAAAAGGAATGATCATCCCCCCTGGAGGTTGCTTTCTACCTCTCTCTCTCTCTCTCTCTCTCTCTCTGGAGTACATGTGCCCTATACCAAGTTTTTTTGTTTGTCTGTTTCTTTTTTTATTAAGAGATTTTTGCTGGGGTATTTCGTCAGCTGCCAACCCTGGTTACCACCACCCACCTGCCCTCAGCCATGCTCCCAGGCACCTAGAAACACTGCTCTGTTTGTAGGAGCCTTGAGCAGGCTTTCCATGGGGCCTCTGTGGGCCTGGATGGAGGAGTCACTGTCTGTGCCAAATCAGCTGCAAGGTGCCTGTGCCCTTGAAGCCTGCCCCGCAGATTAATCAGAGCTGAGGCCGGCGTGCTGCCGCGCGAGCCGGCCCCTTGGGCCACACGAGACCGCCAGTCCCCGCTTTGGATTAGTGGAGACCTGAACTTCACAAATCTCCACAGATCAGTCCTTCTGATGTTTAGTCCCTGTTCTTGTCAAACCAGACGTCTACCAGGGATGACTCTAGGAATCTCCAGTCTCCATTTCTCCTTAAAATGTGCCCACGTCAGTTGGAAGATTCAGTTTTCATTTTGATAAAGGTCTCTGTTGCAGTGTGTATGTGGCTTTACTTTAGTTACGTAAACCACATCTTTTTTAATGCTGTACTGTATTGATGGAAATTTAAGTTGGATCTGAGAAACCAGTGGCTACTTGGAAATGTCTAGTCCCTGTTTGGCACCTGGACATTGAAAGCAGTTTTTTTTTAATTAATTTTTGTTCATTTATTCATTTTTAGTTTTGACTAGAGAGACAGAGAGAGAAAGAGGCAAAGTGAGAAAGCAAGCCACCAGTTCTGAGACTTGAACCATGGTCGGCCATGTGGGAGTGTCCAGCGCCTTAACCACCACACCACTTGCTGGTCCCTTGAAAGCAGTTTTGAATCTTCAGTGCATTATCTTGTAGGGGCCCAGCCAAGGTGGTGCAGGTAGTAGGGTGCTGCTGCATGATACTGGGGCCATGTGGCAGGTCTGGGGTTCAGATCCAGGTTGACCTGATTGCACCTGAGATTCCTAGCTGGCTGAAAGGCTGGGTGAAGGATCCTGGCATGGCGAGATCCTGTCAAGGGTCCTTGTCTTTCCCTCTCTCTCCAACAAAGTTCTATAGGTGAGAATACCCCCTTTTTGAAGATGAGGGGGCCAGGTCAGTGTAGTACAGTCAGATAGTGTAGTACAGTCAGATTCAGGTTTTGTAACTTTAGGCTCTAGGCTCTTTCTAAAAGCTTCAGCTGCCCGTTCCTTGAAGGCAGGTGCAAGTCAGAGGGTTGAGTAGGTACTGTGGGACAACCTTTGCACTCCATCCACCCACAAGCCACACCTGGTCGGAGCCCTTCTGAGCGTCAGGAGGCCAGATTCCAGCCACTCCAGGTCAGTGCTGCGGTGGCGGTGCTGGTAACACATTCCGCCTTCCTCTCCTGCAGGTGAGCTGCACGTTCCTGTTTGGGCTCTGCCTCCAAGATCAGGACCCCACACCCACGCTCTCTTCAGACCCCTGGCTCCGGCATGGATGTATACAGCAGGCTCAGGGAGGATTAAATGGGCTTGATTGTACCTGGCTTCTCACGGTCGGGAAGCCTGAGCGTCTCTCTCCCACCCCCAGCCTGGCTCCCACCATGAGCGCTGAGCTCAGCGTGCCTGTGGACCCCTGCACTCCTGCCTGCCCTGAGCCCGGCCACAAGGGTATGGATTACCGGGACTGGGTCCGCCGCAGCTACCTGGA
The DNA here is from genome assembly GCF_000334495.1 of Tupaia belangeri chinensis. Classification (NCBI taxonomy): domain Eukaryota; kingdom Metazoa; phylum Chordata; class Mammalia; order Scandentia; family Tupaiidae; genus Tupaia; species Tupaia belangeri. The sequence goes on along the minus strand of NW_006159974.1, from coordinate 787,051 downwards.
ACTGGTCACCTCCAACCACCACTCGGTGCAGGCTCTGTCCTGGAGGAAGCTCTACCTGAGCAGGGCCAAGCTGAAGGCCTCCAGCAGGACCTCAGCCCTCCTCTCAGGCTTCGCCATGGTGAGTGCAAACACATGGGGGCGGCAGGTTGGGGGGCATGGTTGGGGAATAAACCACTTCCCCCACCTCATGGGCCCCTGGGAAGTGCCTGCCCATGTGCTAGTCCTCCAAGAGGACCATTTTGCTGGGCCCACTCACTTATGTTCACATAAAGGAGGTTTGCAGAGATAGTCAGAGTAGCTTCAGTGTAGGGGTTCCTGGGGAAAGGTCCCATGTGTGCCTCATCTTGGGCATCATGCAAAAGGTGGAAAGCTGACAGATGTCAATAGGGATTCATGGATTGACTGGAGTTTGCTCAGTTGAGCCCAGTGGGGACACACATGCTCCCCAAATATGGCCTCTGGGGTGACAAAGCAGTTTCTGGCCCAGCTCCCGGATGCTGCTTTCCCTCTGAGTCATCCCGAGGACAGGAGTCAGTCCTGGGCAAAGCTTCAAAGGGCCAGCTCCTGTTGACTCTAAAGCTCTCATCATCCCATATCCCTTTGGGAAATTATCCAGGAGCTGGAGTGAGATGGTGCAGGCAGCACCCCACCCCCAGGTTAGGAGCGGCATCAGATCACTGTTCAGACTGCAGAGCACCTTGGTAAAATTAGTGCTTTGTGTGCACTTAGAATGCGCCTTATTCCTTTACATAAAAACAAGTGTTGCCTTTCTGTAGCCCCAAGCCTCAGTTGCTAAATTGGTAATGCAACTTAAAATAAAAAACTGTCTGAGTAAGCTACCGACCACAAGGGCCCAGTCCGTCATCGCATGGGTCTTTCAGAAAAAATGACACTTTTCATTATCAGAAAGGAAGGCCTAGAGTTCGCACAGGGTGGACAGGTGGTCAGTTTGCATTCAGATCTGTAGTTCAAAGCGTTATTTGAGTCTTTTGGTTTATTTTTCTTAACTTATTTCAAAAGCGTATAATTGTATGTACAATTGATGTACAATTTTGGCTTGTAGTGAATTTATTCCAGTGGTTTTCATCACACTAAAAAGACAGGCCAGCAAATAGCATAGCAGCTATGTTGCTGGATTCCCACATGGCCAGCTGCGGTTCAAATATCGGGCCTGGTGGCATGAATACCACTTTGGGCATGTGTGCATACGCACCCAAGATCCTGGGAGAAGAATGGAGGAAAAGGGACTGAGCGTGACTATCCACCCTGTGGGGTGATTTCTCACTTTCCTCTCACCGTTTCTGTCTCTCTCTCTCCAGCGAGCACACGTCCCTAAGGCAAAAAATATCTTTATAAACAAGAAAAGACAGAGTAGGGAACCAGTAGGTGGTGTGGTGGTTAAAGCACTGGATCCCACATGGCTAACTGTACAGTTCAAGTCCCAGACCCAGCAGCTTGAAAATCATGCCAGGCATGTGTGCTTGCATGCCCAAAATTTCAAGAGGAGAGTGGAGGAGACATGATTGTTGGCATGGCCGTCTACCCTGGGGGGGTGTTTCCCACTTTGTCTCTCTCTGGTGAGTGCACACCCTATAGTAAAACCCTAAAATAAAAAAAATAAATAAATAATAAAAATAAATAAAAAATAGAGTAGGGAGGACGAGCAGTTAGTGTAATGACTATGTCACTGGACTTCCATGTAGTCGACCACGGTTCGTGTCCCGGACCCGATGGCTTGAAACTCACGCCAAGTGTATGTGCGTGTGTGCCCAAGATCCCAAGAGGGGAATGGAGGAGAAGGGATTGTGGCGTGGCCATCCCCCTTGGGTGGTGATTTCTCACTTTCTGTCTCTCTGTTTCTCTCTGTCTTTCTGGCAAGCGCACGCGCCCTATAGCAAAAACCTCTTCAAAAAATAAATAAATAAATAAACAGAGTAGGACCCAGCCGTGGTATAGCATGGTGCTAAGATGCTGCAGGCTGGCACATGGGAGGCCTGGGTTGGATTCTGGGTCTAACCTAAAAGCTGAGTATGGGGTACATGCCTGATATCCCAGCAACTCAGGAGGCTGAGGCACATCACAAGCTCAAGGAAGAGAGACCCTATCTAAAAGAGAGCCTGGCATGGTGGCAATCACCTATTGGTCTCAGGCTAAGACAGAAGGATTGTGACAGAGGCCATGTCTTGAAGAGAAAAAGAGTAGTTTTCAAGCTTAATTTTAAGGAATGTGTGTGGGAAATTTAGATGTCACTATGAAAACTGGAGCTCGGAGCTCGTTTTTCTGTACCACAGGAGAATTACAGTATTGCATTATGTTTTTCTGGTCTTTTTTTTAACTTGGGAAAACTAACTCTACTAAGCATTATAGAACTTAATACAGTAACATAGTTTTCTTTTTGTGAGGAAACCTGGGTCAGAAATCACTTCCTGCCTGCAGCTGTCTTTTTTTTTTTTTTTTTTTTTACCAAAGAGAGACAGAGGCAGAGAGAGACATGCACCTGCTGGTCCCGCAGCTGTCTTAGTCCCTGTCCGTACAAACATTTGGCTTTACAAATTTAGGGAAGCACCACAGTTTTTCAGCCAACAAAATGCTCACCCAAGTCAAAGCCTTCAAAATCACTGGGAACCAGCAGTTAGCGTAATGGCTATGTCACTGGACTCCCACGTAGTCAACCAAGGTTCACCTCCTGGACCTGGTCGCTTAAAACTCATGCCGGGCGCGTGTGCGTGCGTGCCCAAGATCCCGAGAGGAGAATGGAGGAGAAGGGA
>NW_006159974.1:770307-782664 GCF_000334495.1 Tupaia belangeri chinensis | reverse complement strand
TCTGAAAACCCTTCGCGCCCTCGGCTTTTTTTTTTTTTTTTTTTTTTTTTTTTGACCAAAGAGAGACAGAGGCAGAGAGAGAGAGGGAGGGAGGGAGGGAGGGAGGGAGGGAGAGAGGAAGTGGGAAAGCAAGCCACCAGGTCCGAGACTCAAACCGTGTCCGGCCATGTGGGAGTGTCCAGCACCTTAACAACCATGCACCTGCTGGTCCCGCAGCTGTCTTAGTCCCTGTCCGTACAAACATTTGGCTTTACAAATTTAGGGAAGCACCACAGTTTTTCAGCCAACAAAATGCTCACCCAAGTCAAAGCCTTCAAAATCACTGGGAACCAGCAGTTAGCGTAATGGCTATGTCACTGGACTCCCACGTAGTCAACCAAGGTTCACCTCCTGGACCTGGTCGCTTAAAACTCACGCCGGGCGCGTGTGCGTGCGTGCCCAAGATCCCGAGAGGAGAATGGAGGAGAAGGGATTGCAGCGTGACCATCCCCCCTGGGGGGTGATTTCTCGCTTTCTGTCTCTATGTCTCTCTGTCTGGTGAGCACACACGCCCTACCTCGAAAACCTCTCAAAAAAAATCACAAAGTAAAACTTGAAAACAAGCCCTGCTAGTAAAGCTGAGGACCAGGGACCGTGAATTCTGGGAAGAGAGTGTCTGAGACCTAATGGCAGCCCTCAGGGGTGTGCCGTGGTAGTGGGTGAGAGGCAAGGACTCCCAGATCATCGGGCTTCACTGGCAGGGACCCCAGGGTCTGCCTGTCCCCCACCGGTGATGGCAGTCACACTTCCTCATGTGATTCATTGCTCCCCTGAGTATCTCCTCAGCGAACACTTCCTCATGTGGTTTGGAGATGCATTTCAGAAGCCACACATTGCCCTTGTCCTCTCATCTAGAAGTTTCTTTTCAAGGAGGCTGCCACAGCCTGACATGCACTGGAGACTTAGCCGTAACAGAGGATACCCAGACGCTGGGAAGTGGCTGCCTTGTCCAACATGGAGCCAGGGCCCAGCACGGGGAGAGCGTGGAGAGCGCGGAGAGCGCAGCGTGCCCACCCCTTTAGAGCAGTGCGCCACCGCCACTGCCACCACCACGCCACCGTTCAGACTGTGGAACCGCTTGGGAAAGATCAGGGCCCAGAGGGCTGGTACCCCCCTTCACCCCCCTCGGCTGCAGCAGCTCTTGACGCTGAGTCTGGTAACCAGATTAACACAAGGCAGGTGGACAGGAGAAATCACACGGCTTTTCTTCACGCTCCATGTACCTAGGGGTGTGCACAGGGCGAGAAGTCCCAAGTGGTGGTGCGTTTATACCTCATAGACAAAGAACAAGAGCTGTGTGAAGTGACAGGGCAGGGGTCTCCAAACTAGGGTAGTGCATTCCAGGGAAGTCACCGGGAGATGGACGACGTGGGGAAGACAAGGGTTACTTCAGGGAGTTGACGCAGCCCCGGGTACCAGCCTTCCGGTGAGGGGAATCATGATGGCTTGCTGCGTATAGGAAGCAGCTGTCAGATGGCCTGCTTATTTATTTATTTATTATTTTGTCAGAGGGCATATGCCCTTGCCTAGGGGGTAGTGAGTGGGAGGAGTGAGAAAGTACTCTCTCCGCAAGGATTGGTCATGCTGCAGTCTCTTCCTCATCTCTCTCTCCTCTCTGAAAGGGTGTTTCTGAAGTCATGACCTCTGGGACTGGAACCAGAACCACGTAATCTGCCATGTGGGATCCAGCCACCTAACCACCATGGCATGGGCTGGCCCCAAGTGGCCTTTCTGCGGATATAGTTCCTCTGGTGATTGCCGCTTGAGATGATCAATATACTGGTTTGGCATACTTTGGGATTGTTCATCCCTAAGCCCCTGTGACAGTGCAGATCCTCAGAAACCACCCCTGAATCGGCTAGGCCCTGTGGACGAGTGAAGGGGAGGAGTCACCCTTTATTACTGTTCCCTCATTAGAATTGCAAAGCTGTTCTTTCGTCCAGCAACAAGTGCTTCTACCTAGCCTTCAGCTTGTTTCTTCGTGTTTATCCTTCCCCTAACATCGGAAACCCAGTGATCCAAGACCTGTTCATAAAAATCTCTGTATAAACACAGTAAAAAATGGCCTTTTGACCTTTCTCCTTGAGAGACTGAACAGGACCCACTTTTCTGTAGGCCCTGTCCCCAGCCTTTTATTCGTCTTTGTTTCCTGTCGTGGCGCCCTCTACAGTTTGCAGTATCCCTTCCTTGGGCCATATCCTTTGTGTAACAAAGGCCTACCCAGGGCCACAGGAGCCCTGAGAAAACACTCAGCAGCCTCTGTCCCGCGGTCACTGTTCACAGTGGCCCCAGCATGCTCCCTGCAGGGGTGCTGTTCAGCTCTGGTCCACCAGAACCGCCAGATCTTCTTTCACCTCCTGTCTCCGTCACCACTGGAGGGCCAGGGATGAGGTTCTCACTCTAAGAGCCAGTAATTGCTAAAGGAAGTAGTAAAATCACCTTTCTTGGAGATTTTAAAACGTTTTTTAAAGTTATTTTTTATTTTTCTAAAACTGAGAAAGAGGCAGCACACTCCCCCCCCCAAGGTCTCATGCTGCCATCTGTCCCCAGCTTTAGATCATGGGTGCCTGGTGTACTTGGGAGGTCCCTGGACACACACTCAGGACCTTCCCACATGGGTCAGCCTCACACACTGTATTGTTTTACCACTGCACCACTATCTGGCCCCAAAAGTAATTTTCTGTTTTTGTTTTTAGAGACATGGTCTCAGGTCTGCTGCCCAGATTGGCTTCAAAGTTGTGACCCTCTTGTTTCTGCCTCTCAAGTAACTGGGATCAAAGGTGCATGCTTGATTTTTTTTTTTTTAAGAGAGATTTTTGCTATGGGGTACATGTGCTCACCGGCAAGTAATCACCCCTCAGGGAGATGGCCAGGCTGTAATCGCTTCTCCTCCATTCGCCTCTGGGATTTGGGGCACATAAAATTAAATTAAAAAACAAAAAAAAACAAAAACCTAGGACCAGCAGTTAATGTAATGGCTATGTCGCTGGACTCCCATGTAACCAACCGCAGTTCAAGTCCCAGACCCCATGGCTTAAACTCACACCGAGCACGTGTGCGTGCGAGCCCAAAATCCCAAAGGAGAATGGAGGAGAAGGGATTGCGGCGTGGCCATCCCCCCTGGGGGGTGATTTCTCGCTTTCTGTTCTCTATGTTTCTCTGTCTCTCCAGTGAGTGCACCGGCCCTATGTTAAAAACCTTGAAAACAACAACAACAAAACTCAGCAACAGAGGTTTTTTTTGTTTGTTTTTTTGAGAGATTTGCGCTATAGGGCGCATGCTCTCGCCAGACAGACAGAGAGAAACATTAGAGACAGAAGGCGAGAAATCACCCCCCAGGGGGGATGGTCACGCTGCAATCCCCTCTCCTCCATTCTCCTCTCAGGATCTTGGACATGCACACACACGCGCCCGGCGTGAGTTTTAAGCCACCGGGTCTGGGACGCGAACTGCGATCAACTACGTGGGAGTCCAGTGACATAGCCATTACACTAACTGCTGGTTCCCCATTCATTTATTTCTTAATTTGACCAGAGAGAGACAGAGGGTGAGAGTGAGAGAGAAAGGAAGTGGGAAAGCAAGCCACCAGATTCAGGACTCGAACCCTGGTCGGCCATGTGGGAGTGTCCAGCGCCTTAACCACCACACCACCTGCTGGTCCTGGGAGATAGTTTTAAATTAAGTACTGCTAAAGGCTTATATTTAACCCCAGTGGCTTCAGAGACCCCACCCCTCAGCATTGTCAGGCTTCGTGTTCCTGTTGCAGGCAGCACCCACCATGGTATCGTCCAGGCTTGCCCACTGTCCAGGCCCAGCTCTGTTCTTATTGCTTCCCTCCTCCCTGAACTCAGTTCCCTCACCATCCCTGGACTTTAGAGATGCGGCTTGGTGTCAACTGAGACCTGCACCCTGCACATGCTGGCCAGATTTGCAGCTGAGTCTAGGGACCGTCAGGAGCCTTAGTTTTTACTTTTTATTTTTTTGAGAGATATTTTTGTTATAGGGTGTGTGTGTGTTCACTGGGGAGACAGAGACAGAGTGACAGAAAGCCCAAGGAGGATGGCTACCCTGCAATCCATTCTCCAGTCTCCTCTTGGGATCTTGGGCACATATGCACATGTGCCTGGCTTGAGTTTTAAGCGCCAGGCCAGGACTTGAACCGTGATTGACTATGTGGGAGTCCAGCGACATAACTGTTAGGCCATCTGCTGGTCCCAAGTTTTTACCTTTTTTTTAAGAGAGCAATTTTTGCTATAAGGCATGTGCACTTGCCTAGGAGACAGAGAAAAGGTGAGAAATCACCCCCCAGGAGGTGACCACACCGCAGTCCCCCTTTTTCCTTCTTGCCTCAGGATTTTGGGCATGCATACACGTGTGCCTGGTGTGAGTTTCCAGCCTCTGGGTCTGAGACTTGAACTGCAGTCAAGTGGGCACTGTCGGCCACGTGGGAGTCATGTGACATAACCATTGCACTGTGTGCTGGCCTCCAGTTTTTGCCTTTTTAAAGGTCAGGAGTTTTGTTTGTTTTAAAGAATTATTTAATTTTATTTATTGTCATTTTTATAAAATTGTTTTTGAAATTGGCCAGAGAGAAACAGAGAGTGAAGGAAAGTGAGAAAGCAAGCTGCCAGGTCTGGGACTGGAACCCTGGTCAGCCATGTGGGAGTCCAGCCACTTTAAACACCATGCCACCTGCCGGCTGCAGAAGTAAATTTTTAGTTCAAAAAAAAAAGCTTTGTTTTGTAACAGCAACACAAAATCAATGGCAAAGCCATGTGCTACCCTACCCGCTCCCAGGGTAGCATGGCCTCTGCCCTGGGGAGTTTGGTACCACAGATGCTCCCTAGCTCCTGTGTCTGGGAAGGTACCCAGTGGGACACCCCCCACCCCCATGTGCCTTTACTCTCTTATGTACCTTTTAGGTTTTTCCTTAGTGAGATCTTCTTTAGCTAGTCAGAAAAAAAAAAGTGTGAAATAACTTAACCAGAGAGAAGGGTTCCCTCTGGTATTCGAGGGCCCAGAACTTGGTGAATCTCAGCAGCAGGCTAGTCCACGGGTGCCCATGGCCTGCCCTGCCTGCCCCAGCCCAGCCCTGCTCTGTCCCGCAGGTGGCCATGGTGGAGGTGCAGCTGGAGACGCAGTACCAGTACCCACGGCCGCTGCTCATCGCCTTCAGCGCCTGCACCACGGTGCTGGTAGCCGTGCACCTGTTTGCTCTGCTCATCAGCACGTGCATCCTGCCCAACGTGGAAGCCGTGAGCAACATCCACAACCTCAACTCCATCAGCGAGTCGCCACACGAGCGCATGCACCCCTATATCGAGCTGGCCTGGGGCTTCTCCACCGTGCTAGGCATCCTGCTCTTCCTGGCCGAGGTGGTGCTGCTCTGCTGGATCAAGTTCCTGCCTGTGGATGCCAGGCGCCAGCCCGGGCCCCCACCCGGCCCCGGTGGACACACGGGCTGGCAGGCCGCCCTGGTGTCCACCATCATCATGGTGCCTGTGGGCCTCATCTTCGTGGTCTTCACCATCCACTTCTACCGCTCGCTGGTGCGCCACAAAACTGAGCGCCACAACCGTGAGATCGAGGAGCTGCATAAGCTCAAAGTGCAGCTGGATGGGCACGAGCGCAGCCTGCAGGTGGTGTGAGGGTTGGGGCGCCACTCCCCTGGGTCGGCGAGGGGCCTGTGGTGGGAAGAGGGCGGGGGCTCGCTCACCAGGCTGCTTAGACACTGCCAGACGGTTGAAGACCAAAGTTTTACTCCTGTCTTAATGCTGTAACAACCTCGGTAACTTTCCCTTGGAAAATGAACTTTTGAGCTAAACCAGAGACTCTGCTGCTATGAGCTCTGGGGTGAAGAAAGTCTGGATCTTTGGCCCTGGGGACTTCGTGGGTCTAGAGTAAGCTTGAAGGGGTTCCTGGGGCATCTGCCCATCTGCCCTGCCCCAGGAAAGGCTTGGATCGGGATCCCAGAGGCCTGGAAGGCAGGGTGGTGAGGGCAGGGAGAGTCTGGGTAGGGCCGTGAGTTCAGAGATGGGATTGCCCCGGAGACTCAAGGTGGGCTTCAGGGCTGTTGGCTGGTATGTCTGGCGGTGATTAGACAGGGACGCTGGCCACTGACGGTGCAGGATTACAGCTTGGCTTGGTGCTTCCCTCTATCCTGAAGGGAGTTGGGCCGCCTGGCTTAGAGGGGGAGGCAGGAGCGTGGGGCACATCAGCTCCACAGGTGTGGCAGGTGCTGCAGCCAGGTGTCAGCTCTCAAGTCCTGGGGGTGTTTCCAAAGTCAGGAGGCCTGGCCAAGTCGAGGAGGCATGTCGCAGGCATCATGCAAAATGCCCACTAGAGGCCGAGTTCATTGAGGGTACCAGAGTGAATTCTCTTTCCCAGGCAGGCAGTTGATAGCCCTGGCCACATTGACTCAACCATACTGGGGGAAGGTTCACAGTCCCAGGGTCTCCACCTCCTGGCCACAGAATGGCCAGGAGCCTGAGTCAGCCACCCTCTGAGCCGCGTCAGCTGCAGGTCAGGGGCATTCTCCCAGGCGCTCTGCTGCCCAGCTCCGTGCTACACGTGGCTCAGTGAAGGGAGAGCATGGGGGCTTCCTGTGTAGATAAGGCCCAAGAACTGGTCTGTGGACAGGGGGGTCAGGGAAAAGCCCTGGCCAAATGCAGGCCCTCCTCTTTGTGACACCAAGCAACTGCAGGGAAGGTGAGACACCCCCTGCCCCAGTGCGTCCTTGCTGGGCCCTCCAGGCCTCTCGCTGGGCAAGGTCCCAGCTCACGTTTACACAGTTGTGCAGTTTGGCATTTTCTCTGAGGGCATCTGGTAGACCTGAGCCCATGTTTTGGGGCTGTACACATATGTGCTACAGCAACAGTTTATGTGGGAGCATGCCATACCCCGAGCTTTTAGAAACCCTGTGTACCCCATTTGCAAGCAGCAGCCTGGAGAGGGGTTCCTTGCTTTCATCTTCCTAGTCTGGACTTCCTGTCCTGATTACACTCTTGTAACAGCTTGCTATCTTGGTGGGGTCTGAGCCGTCCATACCCTGGCATCTTGGAAGACCCTATTGGGGTTTCTGGGAGTGCGATGTGCTATGGGGCATGTAAACCTTAACGCACAACTCTGAAATGCTGTGAACCCCCACCGTAAATCATAACTTCTATGCGGAGCCTGGACATCATGTTCCACGGGGTGTAGAACCCTGTCTTCTGTCCTTTCCTTCCTTTGCAGATGTCTCTGTCTGCCCTCTAGCGCATGTCTGTACATCTCTGGAGCCTTGTTGAAAAGTCTCGTCTGGTCTAATATGTGCTTGCTTTGCTGAAGAATGTCAGTGTCACTGCAAGACAGCTACTTGTCCTGGCAGGGGCGAGACAGGCTGGCCCTTATGGATGAGCATCTCCCCATGCCTGGGAGGGAGCCAGCAGGCCTTTTGAGAAGGGCCCTGTTGGACATAGCCCTGCTGCCCACACTCCTGGGCCACCTGGTGCCCCAGCCCTGGAGCACCAAGCTTCCCGCTGTGGAAAGCCCACCCCAGGACTAGTGTTACATCTGGTCCAGACAGCCTGTAGCCTGGCCTGGCTGCAGCAGAGTCAGACATTAGGCGTCCACCAACGGTGCCATGGATAGGGAAGATGTCACACCCCTTGCCCCAACTCCGATGAGAGCAGTCTTGTGTTTTCTTGTTCTTTTTATCCAGAGTGCTGTCCCCCGCCCCAGCCTTTCTAGTTCTGAGGCATAAGGCAGACAGACTTTGGGAACAGAGGTGACCACAGGTGTGGGGAATGGTGGCCAAGAGGGGAGATCTTGGGGTCACCCTAGAGCTTGTTGGGGAGATGGAGGACAAGCTGCCATCTGGGGCCGTAGTACAACTCGGAAGCGCAGGATTGGGGATGGAAAATTTGCAGGCTAGACATCTGGTCTCTGGAGGTTAACCTGATTTTGAAGAATTCTAAGAACAGTGGCCAGTGCTGTGGGAAGGTGCCACGGCCACCCTGATTCCGTCAGAGCGGAATCTTCCCAGTGCTTGGTGCTCAGAACAGATGCTGGGCTTTCCCCAAGTAGAATGCAATTTCCGTTTAGTACCAGAGCGTATTTCGAGATGTGTGTGTTTCTGTTTTAGAAACTGTGAGGGCAGAATGCGTTCCAGCATCTTCTAGGAAGGTCTGTTGAGGATAAGCCATATGAGCCTGCATGGGCCCAGGTCCACCTGCAGCCGTGCCTGCCTTGCGCTGATTATTTATGCATGACATTATGTAGATTGTGTATGGCGTACTAGCCTGCCTATGGATTTTTAAAACAGTTACCCTGGATTGAACTGAATAAAACAGTCAAGCAATTCAAAGCTTTCTGCTCTCAGGAGGACACTGTGGGCAGGACCCTGCTCCTGCCCTGGGGTCTGCTTATATGGCTGACTTGACCCTCCTCCTGGCCTGTGAGCCCTTTTGGAGCTTCACCTGTTTCTTTCTCAGGTCCTAACAGGCTACCTCAGTGAGGGGGAGAGGCAGGTGCACTGACCCAGACCTGCTGTGAGGCTCCTGCCAGTCACGACCCCCAGACAGTAGCACTCCTTGGCAGTGCGTCTCTGCCTTCCCATCCTGAGCAAGGCTCATTTTCCAGTTAGAGAAAGGAGAAGCCCTTGTGGGTGGCTGAGTGCCAGTAGGGCCATTGGTAAGGGGTCATCTTGATGGTCCCTCCAGGAGCCACCAAAGCTCCAGCCCCTAGGACATTCTCCAGCCTGTCTAAGGCGCTGGGACCACTGCCCAGGTGTCTAGCCAGAACATGTAGATCCTACCCCTGGCCTGGTGGCATGGTGGCACTGATGAGGAAGCACCCAGACAGTCACCCACTGGGGTGGAGGCCCATGTCTAGGAGAGAATTCTGTCTTTTATCAGGTTTTGCTTCCTGGCATTTCAACCTAGAGACTCAGGGGTGCAGAGTGGCTGGTGCCACTGTGGACAGAGTCTGGGGCAGTCCAGTGTTCTGCTGACCCAGAGGGGTCAGACTGCCAACTGAAGCCCAGTGGAGTGGCCCAAGGCCCGGGCTCAGGACAGGCCCTGGGCCAGCAAGCCCAATTTTCCAGCCTTGAGTAAGATAGCACTTAAAGTGAAGGCTGCTGTTTTGTTAGAGACAACAGAAAAAGAAAGTGGCAGCCTTCCTCACCACCTCAAGGGCAGGGCGTGACAAGCTGCTGTCAGCCCCATAGCAGGACCCTTGTGACACCCAGCAGACCATTGAGAAGGCTCTGTCTTGACTCAGATGCGCCTGGAAGGCTGAGGGTGAGTCCACAGCGGGTGCACTGACCCAGACCTGCTGTGAGGCTCCTGCCAGTCACGACCCCCAGACAGTAGCACTCCTTGGCAGTGCGTCTCTGCCTTCCCATCCTGAGCAAGGCTCATTTTCCAGTTAGAGAAAGGAGAAGCCCTTGTGGGTGGCTGAGTGCCAGTAGGGCCATTGGTAAGGGGTCATCTTGATGGTCCCTCCAGGAGCCACCAAAGCTCCAGCCCCTAGGACATTCTCCAGCCTGTCTAAGGCGCTGGGACCACTGCCCAGGTGTCTAGCCAGAACATGTAGATCCTACCCCTGGCCTGGTGGCATGGTGGCACTGATGAGGAAGCACCCAGACAGTCACCCACTGGGGTGGAGGCCCATGTCTAGGAGAGAATTCTGTCTTTTATCAGGTTTTGCTTCCTGGCATTTCAACCTAGAGACTCAGGGGTGCAGAGTGGCTGGTGCCACTGTGGACAGAGTCTGGGGCAGTCCAGTGTTCTGCTGACCCAGAGGGGTCAGACTGCCAACTGAAGCCCAGTGGAGTGGCCCAAGGCCCGGGCTCAGGACAGGCCCTGGGCCAGCAAGCCCAATTTTCCAGCCTTGAGTAAGATAGCACTTAAAGTGAAGGCTGCTGTTTTGTTAGAGACAACAGAAAAAGAAAGTGGCAGCCTTCCTCACCACCTCAAGGGCAGGGCGTGACAAGCTGCTGTCAGCCCCATAGCAGGACCCTTGTGACACCCAGCAGACCATTGAGAAGGCTCTGTCTTGACTCAGATGCGCCTGGAAGGCTGAGGGTGAGTCCACAGCGTCCTGGGCGGGGCTCTGCATGGCAAGGCCAGGGCATGACTGAGCCCAAAGACTCCTTGCCAGGCCCGTTTAGAACCCGCCACACTCTTCCCAGCCTGTGTGCTGCCTGCCCGCAGTTTGCTGGATTACTGTGGGACACGGCGAAGGCAGGTTCAACGCATGTGTAAGCAGGAATAACCCGAGGACACTCCTGGACTGAGCTCAGCCTCCCGCCCGCTCCTGAGTTAGGACGAGCCTGGGCCCCACCACCCTGAGCAAGCGAGCAGCACCAGGTGTCTTAAACGCCTTCCCAGAGCTGAGGCTGTGGAACATCAGCCGCACTGCCCCCTGACTTCCAGGAAGCTGCCGTCTTCCAGGGAGCGCACTTCCATGGCACCTGCCTGCTCCTCGTGGGGCTGCAGGCATCGGCACACGCCAGTGTGCAGGACACTGGTGCTGAAGGAGGGCATGACCAGCCACCCAAGACATGGGGTAGGAGGACATCATGACCTCACGGATGTGGCTGCCGGGGGCCAGCCCTTCAGAAGCAGGGCAGTGTGCCCAGAGCGGGGCATAGAGGAAGCACCCTGTGGGCACTCCAGCCCCGCCTCTCCTCGAAGGAGGCATGGCTATGGGAGCCTGATGGTTTTCATTGTCACCGAGCTTCAAGGTCAACTCAACTCTGAGGTCACCACCCTGACCGTCACACTCTGAGACCACTGGAAAGGCCAGATGTCAAATGTGGGCAAGCCCCGAGTGATGCTGGGGAGAGGGGTTTCTTTTCTGCCCCAGCCTTAGCATGCCTCTCCCTGAGAGTCTGGGGAGATAGTGTTTCCAGTTTAATCTTTGGTTGGCAGAGCACTTCACAGGCTCCACCCAGGGGCCAGGCTTCTCTCAGGCCTCGCTTGTCAGGGCAGAGGGTCGGCAGAGGCCCCTAGAGCAGGCCAGCCTGTGTGCTGCTTGGCACTAGGCGTGCTTGGCAGCAGTACCAGGCTGCTAGCAGCTGTCCTACCAGCAGTTACAAGTGACCATAAGAAGCAGTGCTGGGCCAACAGATGAAGTGGAGGTTAAGGCACTGGATCCCACATGGCCGACTTCATGGTTCAAATCCTGGAGCCAGTGGCTTAAAATCACACCAGGCATGTGTGCCCAATCTCCTGAGAGAATGGAGAGGGGGCTGATTTCTCACTTTCTGTCTGGTGAGCACACATGCCCTATAGCAAACCAGGAGAAAAAAAAAAAAAAAAAGGCTAGTGCTCACAGGCTCCTTTCCCAGCTGGGACGAGGTCTGTGCCCCAAGCTGGGCTCCCCACAATGGTGAGGAGCCAAGTGTACTTTGTCTCGTCAGCTGTGGGTCCAGGCACTGCCACCCTCGACATCCATGGCCTGCTCTTGACCTGGCCACAGTTATAGGGGCAGCCCCCCATCCAGGTGAGCCCCCACACAGCACTAGTGCCACAAAGTGAATGATGTCGCAGTGTCTGGGAGGTGAAAGCCATTTCTTTTCCTACTTTTTAATCACATGATGGGGGTGGAGAGGGTCCAGGCTCTCAGATTTCCCAGCCCTCAGCACAAGCCCCTCCCTGAGGGCGTCCAGCATGACTCAGGTTGAGCTTGTCTCAGAAGCTATCACCCTCTCTGAGGTTTGAACTTCAAATCGTCCACCAACTGTTCTCCAGCTCAGCTCACTCCCCGCTGGAGGGACTGGATGGTCGGGTGCCGGGAACCCTCATTGAGAGGGATGGTAAAGGGAGGCAATTGTTTCAAATGGCGCCAACATTTTGTAGGCTCACATTATCCCCTCTCCCCAGATGGAAAAATCAAAGAACCAAAACAGTGGCCACAGTGCAGGTGGAAGGGACTGACCTGAGGCTCATTCCCATCAAAACCAGCTCCAGGCAGGGCTCACACTGCCCGTGGCATCTGGGTCAGGTGTCTTCTCTTAGATCCTGATGAGCTGGGAAAAAAGACCCTTGTGCTGGGCTGCCCACTTCAGTCCTGGCAGACAGCTCTGAAGCAGGGCCTCCAGCCAGGCAGGCCCAGGGCCAGCCATCCCCGGGAGGCAGCTCACACAGGCCGTCCCTGAAAGGAGAGTGCGATCTGCAGGAGTTTGTGCCCCAGCTCCTGCTGGCTACCTCCGGGACAGAACTCGGCCGACAGCTCCCGGAAGGTGACGCAGACGCGACGGGCCTCAATGTCCCTGCGGTGGATGGCGTGCTTCCACTGGTGCCGGGCAGCCCCCGGGAGCAGGAGCAGGGAGCG
>NW_006159974.1:763608-769955 GCF_000334495.1 Tupaia belangeri chinensis | reverse complement strand
GAGCGGAGGGGTGAGGGAATGGCCACTTCCACCTCGCGGCACAGCACGGACCTGCTGGGCGCTATCATGCTGTCCACCCAGGCCTCGGGGGCAGCAGCGGGGGCGAAGCAGAGCAGCAGGCTGCCGGGTGCCTCCCGGCCCATGGACAGCACGGTGGGGGAGAGGAGGTTGAGGCTCACTAACCGCTCCCCCCACAGCCAGGCATCATCCAGGTGGGGGTCAATGGCAGAGCCCCGCTCAGGGCAGTAGTCCAGGTTGCACTGCTCCACTGGCCGGAAGCCCTCGAGTCCAGGGTAGAGGCCCATCCTCCGCACCAACTCCCGGCTGAAGCTGGGGAGGCCTCGGAAGCCTGCCATCTTCAGCTTCCGTTTCCGAAAGTTGACTTTAGGGCCGTAGTCCTAAAGGATGGGAACAAAAGGAGGTGGAGAGATCTCTGAGTTCACAGAAACATCTGTCACAGACCAGGTCTGAAGAAGTCAGTCATGGTGACCGGGACAAACAACAGTCCCTCCCTGCCTTGATGGGTTGGAATGTCCCAGCAGGGGGTGGCGGACACCAAGGAGACAGAGTGAACAGCCAGCAGCTGGTGGAGGATGCTGAGAGAAGGTGCGATGTGTGGGGGTGTCTTAGCCCAGGGGCCCCAGGGAGCAGAGCTAGAGACAGGTCGTATATTCTGGGATGTGAGGATCCCAAGGAGTGAAGGTCTGGGGAGGGGAAGCGCATGGGAGGGAAGGCCGGCCAAGGCAGCGTTAGCGAGCTGGTCAGCGCAGAGGCCCCCCATCCCAGCAGGGCCTCCCATCCCAGCAGAACCCCAGGAGGAAGACAGGTACCACCTGACCCCGCAGTTTCACGCCTCACAAAACACCCAAGACAACTGGGCCTGTGTTCACAAACTTGCACACGAATGTTCATCGCGCCATTAGGTACGCAAAGTGGAAACGGCCGAAGTGTCTCATCTGGTGAAGGGTCAGATATATTTATATATATGCACTATATAAACCTAAAGGAGGTATCCAGCCAGACCAGGAGCGAAGTGCAGTCGAGTGCCGTGTTTGCTCTCAGGCGCCAGCAGACTGCAGATCTGGCGGCAGTCCCCTAAGCTTCTAACGGGCTATACCACCTAGGTTTGTGTGGGCCACTGGTGTGCACAACAGCAACTCCTAAGGACACGTTTCTCAGAGCATCCTCCTGCGGTAAAGTGGCACATGACTGCTCACGCATGCTACAATGTGGTGAACCTTGGAAACATTACACAGTGAGAAGCTGCCACAAAGGGTCCTGTGTCCCCCAGGTCCGTGTATACAGAATGTCCAGAAAAGGCAAGTCCACATTCAGGCAGTGGATCAGTGGCTGCCAAGGGTTGGGGGAGTGGGGTGTGAGGCCTA
The DNA here is from genome assembly GCF_000334495.1 of Tupaia belangeri chinensis. Classification (NCBI taxonomy): domain Eukaryota; kingdom Metazoa; phylum Chordata; class Mammalia; order Scandentia; family Tupaiidae; genus Tupaia; species Tupaia belangeri. The sequence continues at coordinate 768,570 of NW_006159974.1, read as the reverse complement.
GTGGGCACAGGATGTCCTCTTGAATGAGGAAAATGTCCTGGAAGTGGACAGTGGCATGGCTGCACTACGCTAGGGACATACTAAAGGCAAACCGGGGCCATCAGTAAGTGGGTGGGTTTGACAGTACATGGCTTGTATTGTAGTCCACGGGCAGTAGGGGAGAGCCTTCGGGATGCAGAAGGAGCTTAGCACCGGCTCCTGCCCCGGGGCCTGCCTTGGTGGAAGGTGACTCCATCAGGTGTCAACACCTTCATCCTTCCAGGTTGCACCTGCCTCAATACCTGAGCCAGGGGACTCCTGTAGGCCGCCCCGGGCAGCAGCAGGCAGAAAGCCTGAGATGCCAGTGCAGCAGGGGGGAGGAAGGGAAGCTGGGTATTTAGGGAACAGCAAGGAGGCGGTGTGACTGCCGTAGGGGCCTGTGGGGGAGCAGTGGAAAGCGGGGGTGGGCTGGCAGCCATGGTCATGCAAGGCCTTCCAGGTCTTCGTGAGGACTTGGGGTTCTGCTGGGATGGGAGGCCCTGGTGATGGGGTGCCATGCTCAGATTGGGAATGTATTCTGAAGGAAGGGCTGGCAGGAATGACCAAGGGCAGACTGGAAGGACAGCATGAGCCACAGAGACCTGGGAGACTCCCCAATGTCCATCCTGGGTAGTGGAAGATAGAGCGTGCAGAGATGGGGCCACTGCTGGGGGTGCAGCTCGGTTTAAGATCTAGGAGAGAGAAGCCTGGGCTGGATCAGAGCCGTGACACTCTGAAATCCCCCAGGGAGAGCACAGATCAGAGAGAAGAGGCCCAGGACGGGGCCTGCAGAGGGCAGGAGGGGAGGAATGATCCTGAGATGAGCATGAGTGGCCATGAGGGAGAACCTGAAGGGGGATGGGTTCTGGAAGTCCAGCAAAGAGCACATCAGAGGACAGAGCCTGGTGCTGCATGCAGGACCAGCCGAGACTGGCCGCTGGGTGGAGGCTGCAGAGGTCAATAGTGGAAGCAGTTCCTGAGCAGGCTGGGGGAGTGAAGGTAGTGGGACAAGACAGCTCTTTGAAGACTTCTGACACCAGGCGAGAGCTGGTGGAAGAGACACGGAGAGACTGGCAGACCTGGCAGGACAGGAGGGGAGTTACTGGGAAGTGAGAGGACAGGGTCCAGCATGTAGGGAGGCCAAGCAAGAGTGAGCAGTCAGCACAGGGCAGGGCCTGCAGCAGAGAGAGGAGGAGGGGAAGGAGGGAGTGGCAGAGGAGGGGAGGGTCCACATGACACTCCAAGCAGGAGGGGACTTGCCAGCAGGCTGAGGGTCACCAGGACTGTGGTTTAGTCAAGAGTGCAACGGGGTGGGACCAACAGCGTAATGGCTATGTCGCTGGACTCCCACGTAGTCGACCGGGGTTCAAGTCCCGGACCCAGTGGCTTAAACTCACACCAGGCGCGTGTGTGTGCATGCGTGCCTAAGATCCCGAGAGGAGAATGGTGGAGAAGGGATTGCGGCATGGCCATTCCCCCCCTGGGGGGTGATTTCTTGCTTTCTATCTCTCTGTCTCTGTCTGTCTGGCGAGCGCATGTGCCCTATAGCAAAAATTTTGGTAGCTTGCTTTCTCTCTCTCTCTCTCTCTCTCTCTCTCTCTCTCACACTCTGTCCCTCTCTGGTCAAATTTTAAATAAGTAAATAAATAAAATAAAGTTAAATAAAATAATTTTTTAAGGAATTATTTAATTAATTTATTATTATTATTTCACATGAGTTTTGCCAGAGAAAGAGAGAGAGAGAGAGAAGGAAAATGAGAAAGCAAGCCACCAGGTCCAGGACTCGAATCGTGGTCGGCCATGTGGGAATTCCAGCGTCTTAACCAAGACGCCACCTGCTGGCCCAATAAAAGAATTATTTAAAAAAAATAAAAAAGAGTGCAACGGTGGAGGGGGGTGGGAGGGAGCACTTGAGAAGTGACTGCAGTGACTGGCCACCTCTTACAGAGGATAAATAAGGAAAGGGAGGGCTGAGTGAAGTGAGAAGGCCCTGGCGGGAGCTGGAGACAACGCAGGGAAGAGGCGAGCTGGACGGACAGATGCACAGGACTGAGGACGAAGGACGCCATGGACCCCAGTGAGGGTGTAAGTAGAATGAGACGGTGAACATTGATTGGGAGACAATGGGGAGCTGCAGGTACCTGGCAGCTTCTGGCAGCCGTGGAGGTCTGGGATCGCATCTAGAACCCCTACCATGCCAGCTGCACAGACCAGCAGGAGGGTGAGCACACACATGCCTGTGCCCTGCCCCAACACACCCCTCAGTGACCCAGGCCATGCAGGGGTGCCTGGAATGTGGCTGCAGAGGCAGCCCTAGCAATGTACCTGTCCCCTCTGCCTAGCATGACCCACACCCCACATCAGGCCAGCAAACCTGCTTCCTCCGTCCAGACTGCGATAGCTTCCAGGGGTCGAGGTCCATCAGACGCACCATCTCAGCCTCTTCCTCCGGCGTCACAAAGTCCTCTATCAGCATCACTCCCGGGAAGGGGAAGGCCCAGCCCTCAAAGTCAGACTCCTCGGCCCCCACGGCCCAGCCAGTGTCCGAGCAGTAAACGAAACGGTGCGTTTTCTGCAAAAGAAAGAGGGGTCCTAGAGCCATTGCAGCCCTTCCTCACCTGGCAGCCCAAGTGTGTCTTCTGTCCTCCCTAGCCTAGGACCGAAGGAGAGCTGCGTGACAGCGCCTTGGCCAGGGTGTGAGAAACATGCTGTTTGAACGGTCCCCCAGGCCGTCCTACAGCTGCACCTGTCTGGGGACTCAGCCTGGTGGGGAACTCACTGCTGGAATCTCCCCTCAGAAGAGAACAGCCGAGCCAGTCCCCCTCCAGGAGCGTGGTCCTTCTGCACCTGCCTCGGCGTGGGCAGGCCCAGCCAATGACCTAGTGTGGGCCTGGTCATTTCTACCCAGCATGGGACTTCTCTAACAGCCAACTTCACTCTGGTGCTTCGGGTTGGGGTGGCCATGATGGTCAGACCTACATGGCAGTCTTGGGACTCCCTGCCCAATTAATTCTGCTTCCTCTCTTATGTCTCACTCCCATGTACCACCCCCACACCTACACCCTGTCTCAGTGTCTGCTTCCAGGAGGACCCACACTGCCCCAGCTGCCTCCCTTCCCTGAATCAGTGCACCCCCAATCTCTTTAGGTCTTCACTGCCTTCAGTCAGTTTCCCAGGGCTGGGTCATGGCTGTCACCTCTGGGAGGGCCAGCTGAGTGAGCACCCCTCCAATAGGCCTTCTGCCCACCCTGTCCTCCTTCCTGTCCTCCCCAAGCCATGGTGCAGCCGTTCTGGGGCCTCTCTCTAGGTGTGGGGTTCACCTCCCTCCCCAGTAGGATTGGGATCCTTCCTCGGCCCCCACCACTGGGGGCAGCAGGTCTACCTCAATGCTCAGAGTGTGACAGTCCCAGCCCACTCCCAGACCTTGCTGAGCAGGCACAACTGGAGCGCCTCCACATGCCCATCTCGCTCTTGTCCTCACGCCTTCCCTCCTTCTCAGAAGGACATGTCCTCCTCTCCTCCCCGCCCAGAGCAATTCCTTCCCGGGCTGTCACCTCCTCCCCCTCTTGTGTGTGTCCTGGTCCGCCTCCATCTTAAAACCTGGCAATACTCTTAGGTGTCCCCACTTCAAAGAAAGTCAGTGAACCATCCTGGCCTTGTCTCCTCCCAAGCCTTGGCTCCGCTTCCTCCCCCTTACCCTTTCTGTACCTGCAGCCTCCCAGCTCCACCTCTCCCAGGGCCCCTGCCTGTGGTCTCTTTTCTGTTTTCTGTGCAGGCAACCTCAACACAAGTCAGACTGCCAATGACTTCGTCCCAGAACTCTGCCTTGGCTCCCAGCAATACCCCCTCCTCTGGCTTTCTTCATTAGTGAGTTAACGAAACAGCTCATGTTTGCTTCCGAGGGACTAAACGTTCTATGTGAATTGTCCAGATGACTCCAACAGCCCTAGGAGAGGTACCACGACTGGCCCTGCATGTGAAATGGAAGCACAGACATGTGGAGGTTCTGACCAGAGCCACCCACAGGACCTCAGAGGCCACGAGAACTCAGCCCTGGCCTCTGTGGACTCGCTCTTCGTTGCTCCCACCTCTGGGGTCCCACTACAGACCCTCATTATTCTCCATTGTTCTCTGTTCTCTTCAGGGCTCCCTCTCCTAAAGCTTCCCTCCCAGCCCAGACACCTCCAAGCTTTGAGCTCCCATCTCCTCCGTCTCCCAGGCCCTGCGCCCAAGACACTAGAGCCGTGGGGAGTCACCCGGGACTTGCTCTCCTGTCCCAAAGCTGTCGGGTTGCAAAGGTATCCTGTGTCTCTGCGCCCGTGGCCACTGGCACAGTTCAGACCTTACATACTTTTTTTTTTTTTTAGAGACAATGAGAAGGAAAGTGAGAAATCACCCCCAGGGTATGGCCATGCTGCACGCCTTTCTCCTCCTGGGATTTGGGGCATGCACACACATGTGCCCAGCATGATTTTCAAGCTGCCAGGTTCAGGACTGGCTGTGGGAGTCTAGCACCTTAACCACCACGTCACCTGCTGACCCCAGACCTTCATCACTTTTAGAAAATGTTTAAACTGTGGTAAAAGATACATAATATAAAAGTCACAGTCTTAGCCATTTTCAGGTGTACAGTTCAGTGACTTTTAAATACAGGCACACTGCTGTGTAGCCCTCATCATCATCATCTCCAGAGTTTTTCATCTTTCCAAACTGAAACTCTACCCACTAAGCAATAGCTCCCCACCCCTCCTCCCTCCAGCCCCTGGCAGCCACCATTCTACTCCACCACTATGGACTGGATCAGTCTAAGTACCTCATATAAGTGGAGTCTCACAGTTCTGGTCTGTGACTGGCTTATTTCACCTAGCATCATGTCCTGAATGTTCATCCACATTGCAGCATGTGTCAGGATGTCCTTTTTTTTTTTTTTTTTTTTAGGGTTTT
>NW_006159974.1:756528-762778 GCF_000334495.1 Tupaia belangeri chinensis | reverse complement strand
CCGCAATCCCTTCTCCTCCATTCTCCTCTCGGGATCTTGGGCAAGCACGCACACACACCCGGCGTGAGTTTAAGCCACCAGGTCCGGGACTCGAACCGCGGTCGACCACGTGGGAGTCCAGCGACACAGCCATTACGCGAACTGTTGGTCCTGATGTTCTTCCTTTTTAAGGCTGAAGGCTATCCCACTGTTGGGATACACTTCATTTTCCACTCACCTGTCCAACGCTTTGGTTGCGTCCTTCTCTTGGCTGTTGTGAACCAAGTATCTTCTGGAGACCCTACTTTCAATATAGTCCCAGAAGTTGGACTGCTGGACCATGTGGTAATTTTAATTTCTGGAGCAGCCAAACTGCTTTCCACAGCACCTTATTTTTAGCACAGACAATGGGGCACTTTCTTCACTGGTTTTCCAGACTCCACACCTTCATATCTGCCTCCCCCCACTCCCAGCATCTTTCTAAATCACATTTGATCTTGTAACACTTGAACCCTTCTGGAGCTCCCCACAGTCTGGGCTACGTCCAGCCTGCTCAGTGGACACCCAGCCTCTCTGGTCAGGCTGCTGCGTCTCTCAGCCTCATTTCCTTCCCTTGAACCATCACTCTTGCCTTCAGCTCACTCACCTATCCCTGGCTTCTACCCAGTTCCAGGGCTGGAATACCCTTGCAAGCAACTACAGTATTTGCAGGCTGGTTCAAAGGTTCTGAGTTCATTTTCATGTCAGTTGAAATTAAATTGCGTCCCTGCCCACAAAAGTCCAAAATCTCTGGGCAGTGGCAGCCTAGTATTCAGCACCCTTTACCCTTTCCGTGCTGTCTCTCTGTGCGCATGAAGCCCCTAGTACCAGACGCGAGTGTTTATGTCGAGGTTTGCTGACAGGACCCCCAGGTCCGAGCGGCGAGGTGCGATCCGACCTGCCCATGTCCCAGCCCCTTCTTCATACCTAAGATGCTCCTCGAAGCCCTCACTCATTTCCCTATCCACAAAGCTCCTGCCGCAAGGGCTTGACAGGCTTTGATCCCGACCGGTCGGACAGGCAAACTGGGCCTCAGTTTCCCTGTACGAAGAACGGGATCTGTACAGTAAGTCCTTCTCCCAGACCTACCCGTGCCAGGGGCTGCCAGGGCGGGTCACCACCGCGCTGCAGTTCGCAGATCAGACAGGTCCGGATGCCCTTGCAGCCACATTCCCGAAAGACGTCGGGGGCCTCTGCAGCCGCCGCCGCCATCGCGCCATCTAGACGGCCAGGGCGCTGGCGCAGGGCCGCGGGGGCCGTCGGGAGTTGTAGTCCGCGCGCGGGGCACGAGGCCAGGGCTCTGCTTCCTTCCGGTCGCCGCAGCGGCCGCCTAATTCGCGCGGCCTTACCCCCCGAGCTTGGCCACCTGCGGACGTTAGCGCCGGACTCCGGGCGGCTCGGCCTCCTCGGGACGCAGGGCCGGCGACCGAGCCAGCGCGGGCCGCGCCTCCTCGCCATGGGCCCCCTCTCGGCGAGGCTGTTTTTGGAGCGCGGGCGACCCAAGAGCGACAGGCTAGGGAAGATCCGGAGCCTGGAGTAAGAGCAGGGCAGGGGGCGAGGCTGTGTCTGGGGTCCCAGAGCTCACCACCCGCCCCGGCCTAGGCCGCGGACAGTCGAGAGGAAAGGCCGGGATCCTTACCCATCCCATTTCCTGCCCATCCCCGGTATCACTCTCGCTTCCGCGGAGTTTCTAATCTTTCGCGCCAAACGTTTGCTTGTTCTGAGATGCACCGGGTCGCTGCTCCCCACCCCAGCTCCCTGCGCCGGGCGGCCTCAGGCAGTTAGGGAGAGAGTACTGAGGAGCCTTCGGGATCATTAGAAGGTCCATAAAGAAGCGGTACCCCCAAAGAGCTCCGAAGGGAGCTCTGCCGTGTTGAGTTCTAAAGTTGTTAAAAGGTTTTACAAGGTTGTGTGGGAGGAGATTGGGCTTACACAAGAAATGGCAGGTGGGATGGGAGCCCTGCCCCCCCCCAGTCTCCCCTAGGCCACCTGGGCAGATTGGTGGGGTGGGAGCCGTCTTCTGAGTCTCCCTGGTCTGTCCCCACCCTAGCCTGTCAGGGCTGAAGCTGCTCTCAGAGCACTTAGACCCAAAGCTCCTGGGCCGACTGAAGCAGCTGCAAGAGCTGGATCTCTCCAACAACCACCTGGAGACCCTGCCGGCCAACCTGGGCCTACCCCACCTGCGCATCCTGCGCTGTGCCAACAACCAGCTAGGTGACGTCACCGGCTTGTGCCAGTTCCCGCAGCTGGAGGAGCTCAGCCTGGAGGGTAACCCCTTCTTGACAGTAAGTGGGAACCCCGCCCGCCCCAGGTGTGCAGCTGGGACTCTGTGGGACTCAGGCTGAGCTGCACTGAGCCACACTGTTCATCCCTCAGGTCAATGACAACCTGAAAGTCTCCTTCCTCCTGCCCAAGCTCCGGAAGGTCAATGGCAAGGATGCATCCTCTACTTGCTCTCAGGTGGAGAACCTGAACCGGGAGCTGACCAACAGAGTAAGGCATGGGAGTTCATGGAGGTGTGCTCGGGAGCAGTAGGGAGTGTTGAGGGAGTGACAGGCTAGGCATTTCAAGGGCATCCAGGAAGATGATGGTCTCCTTATCTGACAGCCCTAGCCCAAGGCGCTAGTCTAAACCTCTGCCCTCAGAGCTCGTGTCCTGCAGGTGTGCAGACTGGATGCGGACGCAGCCTCGGGGAGCCAAGATGTTCTGCAAAGTAACTAGGCAGAGCTGTCTCTGCGGTGTGTGTTGATTAGGTTTATACCACCTGTGGATAAGAGGCTGTGGGTTAGGAGGCTGGCGGCAGGTGGTGAGGTTGACAGCTGTGGCCAATGAGTTTGGGGCAGATGTGCAGGAAGGCTGGGCCTGGAGCTGCTTCCTGTCGCCATAGGTGACAGCTCACTGGGAGAAGTTCATGGCCACACTGGGCCCCAACGTGGAGACTGAGAAGGCCCAGGAGGACTTTGTGAGGTCTGCTGTCAAGGATGTCCGCTATGGGCCCGAGTCCCTCAGAGACTTCACCCAGTGGCGGGTATGTCCTCACCATCCCTGCTAGGTGTTGGTTTCGCTGACACTCATGGTCCTCAGCTGCCCTGGAGGTTTCTGGCCATGAGGGGGATGAGGGGAGGGTGGGTCAGGAAAGGCAGCCCTGTTGGCTGGAGAGGCCCCTTCCCAACCTGGGAAGCCTAAGATTCCTCTGACCAGGCGTCTCAGGAGAGGCTGCGACCCCCAGGGCTGCAGCCCGCTAACTGACGGCCTGGCCCCCTCCCAGGTGCGAATGATCTCTGAGGAGCTGGTGGCCTCTGGTAGGATCCAGGGACGTGAGACAGATGTCCCAGAGAGACGTCCAGAGGCCAGGGCTGCTTCCAAGCCCAGGGTGAGTGTGACTGCTCCCAGGGGTAGGAGGGCCTGCTTTGGCCATTCCTGCCTCAGAGGCTGCAGGAAGGTGGGGATCTTGGAAACAAGCCCAGAACATGGCTCCCAGACCTTGCCTTCTGCCCCTACGGGAGGGCGTGACAGGACAGAAGGAGGTCCTGGGCAGATGGGCTCATGGTCACAAGGCCCCACCCACAGGCCAGGCTGGTGGCCTTGAAACGGCCCGACGATGTCCCACTCAGCGTCTCTCCCACCAAGCGGGTGTGTGCCTCTCCAGCAGCCCAGGTGGAGGGCAGCCCTGCGGGCTCTGATGGCAGCCAGGTAAGCCAGCAGGGGGCTGGGAGCACGTGTGGGGTGAGCAAAGCGGGGGCAGCTCTGAACCCCCATACCCCCACAGCCTGCCCTGGGGCTGGAGCCCCTGCACTTCCTGCAGTGCCACAGCAAGAACAACAGCCCTCGCGACCTGGAGACCCAGCTGTGGGCCTGCGCCTTCGAGCCGGCCTGGGAGGAGGGTGCGTCCGCGGGCAGGCTGGGCACCAGGGAGGGAGAGGGCACAGAACACAAAGCAGAAGGAGCTTTCTAGATGGGGCAACTTGGGGGACGGGCAGGGGATCGGGAGAAGTGCTGTGGGGACAGGGAAGCCCTAGACTGGAAGTGTTATCTCACAGGTCACCTCCCAGCAGGCAACCCAGGGGCCACATCCCAGACCGTGGCCACGTGTGGCGGGGAGGCCGTGTGTGTGATAGACTGCCAGACGGGCATTGTGCTCCACAAGTACAAGGCTCCTGGCGAGGTGAGTGCCCAGCCCCTGCCCAGGCCCGATGTGCCTTGCACTCACACCCATAGCCCTCCCCTGTGACCATGTCCCCTCCCCTGTGCCCCCAGGAGTTCTTCTCAGTAGCCTGGACAGCCCTGACGGTGGTCACGCAGGCTGGCCACAAGAAGCGCTGGAGCGTGCTGGCAGCAGCAGGCCTGCGGGGCCTGGTCCGGCTGCTACACGTGCGTGCTGGCTTCTGCTGTGGAGTCACCCGGGCCCACAAGAAGGCCATCGCCACCCTCTGCTTCAGCCCCACCCACGAGACGCACCTCTTCAGTAAGACCCACCCCCCTACCCCGGCCCTGTGTTCCTGGGGGACACGGAGCTCGCTGGCTGCTCTGTGTTGGGCTCGGGCTTTGGTAAGCCACATGGCTTCATGGTGATCCTGGCTTTATCCCAGCCTACTCTGTGGCCTTGGAGTTCTATCGCAGCCAGGGCCACTGGTTCCCATCAGTGACCTGGGTGGATATCCCTGGCCCCCCAGTTGGGGACAGCCCACCAAGGGTAAAAGATAAAGCTGCAAAAGTGGCTGTTGGTGCCGCAAATGTTAGCTTAGAGCCAGAAGACGGGACCTGCAGGCCCTCGGGTCTTCCTGTCTCCCATCCGGGGCCTGCCTTCCCTGCTTCAGAGGGGCTGGCCTTAGGCGTCTTAGCCTGGGATACGCCTGTGGGAAGGATCAGGGCCTCCTCAGGGCCACCTTCCCCCTTCCCCTCCCCAGCGGCCTCCTATGACAAGCGGATCATCCTCTGGGACATTGGGGCGCCCAACTGTGACTACGAATTCCAGGCCAGGTGATGCTATGAGCAGGGCTGGTGAGGGGCTGGCTGCTGGTGAGGGGTGGAGGTGGACCTGGCCTCCGTGGACTCACGCTCTCCCTCTCCCCTGTTGACAGCTCGCTGCTCACGCTTGATACCACCTCCATCCCCCTGCGCCTCTGCCCCGTGGCCTCCTGCCCCAGTGCCTATCTGCTGGCTGGCTGTGAGGGGGGCTGCTGCTGCTGGGATGTGCGTCTGGACCAGCCCCAAAAAAGGAGGTGAGACCAGGAAGGCTTCCTGGAAAGCCAGGACTTGGAGCTGTCCTGAGGGGCCCCTGTCGGCCCAGGCACACGGGGCTGTTTCACAGGCCTCTGCAGAGTGGCCTGTCCTGCCCCTTGCCAGGCTCTGGAGGAAAGGACCCTGCAGCCCCTCCTTCCCTGGGTGTTCAGCTATAGGCCCGGACTACGGTCACCTCATCTTTAACTTGGGGCTTCAGCACCGTGCTGGGTCCAAATGACAACACCTGGGTCCTGCTGCTCATCAGCAGTTACTCTGTCCTATCATGTCCTCTGTGATGAGGGGACAGTGAGGGCCGGTGGCGTGGAGTTTAGGCAGCTAGACTACACATGGCCAACTGCGTGGTTAGAGTCCCAGCCCTGGCAGCCAAAGAAACACACTGGGCACATGTGCATACATGCTCAGAATCCCAAAAGGAGGGGGAGAAGAAGGGGTGAAATGGTGGCTCCTGTCTGGGGTACAGTCTCCCTCTGGTAGAAACTTAAAAAAGCAAAAACCTGTGAAGTGCGTTCTAGGGATAGTTGAGGGTGAGAGCGGGTGCCTGGGCAGGGAGGCAGCTCTGGAAATGCTGCCTTGAGGCACTGTGGCTCTCCACACCCCAGACCATGCTTGGTGTGGGATCCCTGCCCTCGGGAGGCTAGTGCTTCCCTCCACTTGAGGCCCTGAGAGGGGGCATCCAGGCAGAGGGAAGGAAGGCGCTCGTGCAGAAGGAACAGCAGATGCAAAGAGCCAGACTGGGGAGAACTGAGTGGCCAGGGATGTTTGGCCACAGGTGGATGGAAATAGCCCACCTGAGCTGGGCACGCCAGGCTTTGCTGACCAGGGTGCAAATGTGAATTTTATCCTAAGTATGACGGACAGCCCAGGACGGGTGTTAGCTGCACAGCAGGAGTGCAGTCTGGAGAGTGGTGGAGGTCCTGGCAGAGGCTGTGGCCGTTGTTACTCTGGCCTTCTGCCACCTCCTTGCCTGCCACATCTGCCCTGTGCTCAA
>NW_006159974.1:750106-756051 GCF_000334495.1 Tupaia belangeri chinensis | reverse complement strand
AGCTGCACAGCAGGAGTGCAGTCGGGAGAGTGGTGGAGGTCCTGGCAGAGGCTGTGGCCGTTGTTACTCTGGCCTTCTGCCACCTCCTTGCCTGCCACATCTGCCTGGTCCTCAAGTGCTGTGGCATTTCCCCCCCACTCCCTTGGGCCCTGCTCTCCCTCTTCCCCGTCACTGCTCTGGCTGCCTCCCTGGTTGCAGGCTGGCCTCTCCAGAGCTGAGCGGCTGGGGGCAGCCTTCCCAACACAGGCGTGAGCACACACACTCAGCTTTGCAGTCTGCAGTGGTCCCCCTCCCCATAGAGCCCAGTCTAGAAACACCTGCCCTCCTTACCTATCACCTCACACTTGGTCTCAGAACCACTGCCTCCCTGCAGACCCCCTCCTGACCGTAACACCCGCTCCCATCCTGCAAGACCCTGTGACCCAGAAAACTCAGGCGCAGGCTCCCCACACCCCTTCCAGGGCAAAGCTGAGCATCTCCAGGGCTAAGGAGGTATTTCTTGGTCGCATCTTCGACCTTCACTCGGTGGGGTCAGGGCGGGAGCCCGGTGGGTACGAGTGTACAAACCACTGTGTGTGTACGAGGGATGGCCGATCAGCCTCTTCTGCCACCCACAGGGTCTGTGAAGTGGAGTTCATCTTCGAGGGCTCCGAGGCCTCTGGACGGAGAGTGGACGGGCTGGCTTTTGTGAATGAGGATGTCGTGGGTGAGTGAACCCAGCTCAGAGGACTGCCAGGCCTCTTGGGACCCATATGGGCGGCCTATCTCAGGGCTGGGGTTTCCATTGAAGGGCTTCTGAGGCACGTCCAGTGGAGTGAGGTCTGGTGAGGGACTGGCCCAGGCCCAATTTGCTGTCTCCCCCACAGCTTCCAAGGGGAGTGGCCAAGGCACCATCTGCCTGTGGAGCTGGAGCCAGACGTGGGTGGGCCGGGGCAGCCAGACCACAGTGGCGGTGGTCGTCCTGGCCTGGCTGCAGTGGTCGCCCACCGAGCTGGCCTACTTCTCACTTAGCACCTGCCCAGGTGAGCCTGCCTGCCTGCTCCACCCCACCCTTCACCTCCTGGAGCTCTGCCCCACCTTAGGCTCCCACCTGTCCTGGCAGATGAGGGGATCGTGCTCTGCGGGGACGAGGAGGGTAACGTGTGGATCTATGACGTCAGGCATGTCCTGGAGCGACCACCCGCACCGCCAGCCACTCTGCAGGCCCCCACACAGGTACGCCTAGCTCACTCTTCCCCATGCTGGGCTGGTGCAGCAGGGGGGCCTGGTGTCTAGAAGCAGGAGCACAGCCCCCCACTTTCATCCCACCAGATCCTTAAGTGGCCTCAGCCCTGGGCCCTCGGCCAGTCGGTGACCAAGACCATGGTGAACACGGTGGTGGCCAACCCCACCTTTACCTACCTCACTGCCCTGACGGACTCCAATATTGTAGCCATCTGGAAGAGACATTAGCCGTGGGCAGGAGCTCCTGCCTCTGTCGCCAAGTAGTGGGACACAACTTAACTTATTCAGCCAATGGTGGAGGTCTTCCTATCAGCGAATATTTTTATTAAACTGCTGTGGATAAGAAGCTGTGGGGAGCTGCTTACACTTCCGCAGGTCCCAGCCTGTGTTCCTACTTGGCTCTGACACAGGCAGACCTAGCAGCTGAGGCTTCTAGAACAGAGGTTCGTGTAAGTAACTGGGTTTTTACAGCTCCCTTCCGCTGCCTCCCAGCAGCCCTCGGGTTCTGTCCCTGCCAGCCTCTCAGACAAGGAAAGCAGTCTCTAGCCAGTGCACTCTGAAATGCGGCCGAATGTCTCCGAACAGGTCACCTGCCTCCATCAAGCCTGACATCCGCGCTGCTTAAGCTCACTTCAGGGTCTTTTCTGCAACTTTATTAGGAAGACGAAACAGAACCTATGTACAGGACACGGCAGTGTCGGTGTGGCCCACCAGGATAGCTACCGGGAGGGTCCCCACTGTTTCTGGCCAGGCTCCTCTGCTCAGTGCCTGGTGGGAAGGGGTTGGTGCAGGTCAGGCCTGGAGATCCGGCCCACTATTCGATGCCTTCTTGCTTGTCTTTGATGGCCACCTGGGGGAGAAGCAGAGGCAGTGACTTAGCTGCAGGGGCTGAGTGGAAACCACTCGAGCAAGTTCTGGCCGAGGTCTGCTGGGTCCCTCCTCGAGTCCAGCTGTGGGCTCTGCTGCAAGGCGAGAGCTGAGCAGTGGCAGCGAGCCCGGCCCAACGCTGCTCTGAGCTGGCCCAGCACACACCGTTCTCTCTGTGGCCCACCTGCTGCTGCCTGGGTGGAGTCTGCTGGAGCAGAGGTGCTTTCCCACTCTAAACTGCCCTGGACTCAGGCCCCCTGCTGCAAACAGGCACCCCTACCCTTGGGTGAGCTGCCCCCTGGACAAATACCTGGAAGTGTCAGGCCTACAAACCAGAGCAGCTAGCTCTATGGAGGAGACAAGACCCTGGGGTGCTAGGGCAGACCATAAGCCTTGACGTTCCCCTCCCTTAGTCCACACCTCTTGGAGGCTATGGTGCTCATTTCTGCTCCAATTGCCTCCAAGCTGGCCTCCAGCCCCTTTCCCCCCAGCTGCACCCAGGCTCCTCACCCGGAACCGTTCTTCTAGCAGGGAGAGCTCGCTGATGAGGTCGGTGATGGCATTGGTGAAGGCCTCCTGGGGGCTGTAGTCCGGTGTGGTCTGCACACGGATAATGATCTTGTGCTCTAAGGGGTGAGGGACCTTGTAGCCAGCAAAGAGCACCTGTGGGTCCTTTAGCAACTGCCTGAGATGGAGGGGGCAGTGGGTGGGGTGAGTCTGGTGCCCCTGGGACTCTGGCCCAAACCAGGCAGCCCCCAGCTCAGTTACTAGGCAAGTTTTCCTAAAGATCTCCAATTGAAATGGGCATGTTCCCATTGCACAGTGGTTATAAGGATGCCAGGTCACACACAGCCAACCACTGTTTGAGTCCTGGCCTGGTGACTTAAAAAACACACTGGGTGCACATGAGTTCCTGGGTACCCCAAATCCTGACGGAATAGAGGAGAAAAGATTGTGGCATGACTACTCTCTACTAGGGAGGTGCTTTCTCCCTGTCTGTGGTGACCACAGGTACCCTCTGGCAGTTAAAAATGTTAGTAAATACAAGACACATTTTCAAGAAGATAGACCATTGGGGACACCCCCTATACATGCACATATGCATACAATGGAGGATCAAGGGATCTTGCTGGAAACAAGTTGGGCCCTAAAATACCAGCAGAGGGGCTGCCCTCAGCAGAAAGATCAGCAAACCAGAATGCAGGCCCCATTCCTAGCCCAGAAATCATTGGCACAGCGGTAGAAGAGGGGCCTAGGTCCCAGCACGTGGTGTGGAATGTGAAGTCCCTGGGCACGCAGCTGGCAGCTGCTGTCCACATGCACGGTCCTATTCTAAGGCTGCGTCACATGCAGTAGCTGGGCAAGCAGGGTCTTCTCCAGACTAGCTCAGAGTCGACTGTAAGCATGTGGCTTGACCCAGGGCAGGAGTCATCAAGGCAGAAGGGTGGGCAGCCCATAGCACTCCTGTCCTGCTGTGCCAGGAGACTGGGCAGACTGGCCACAGCCTCAAACATGCAAGCCTAGGAAGGGCAGGTTTCCTGATGACACTGGAGGCCAAAGCCAAGTCTCAGTGAAACAAGTCCTTGGGCCACAGTGAGAGTCACATCCCTGACCACACCAACCAGTGTTGGAGTCCCCACCAGGGCACTGGATACCCACAGAATCCTGCTTCCACTTTCTTCTCCAGTTCCATGGAAGTTCCCATCTCTACCACATGCTGCTAAGAGTGCCAGGTGTAATGAGGCCACCCAGGTGTGGAAGGGGATGCACCCTGACAGCTGCTCAGTGCTCACGAGTGTAAAAACACAAGTAGGCCCCCTTTTCTATGGCTTGCTGCACACTGCCCTTCACTCAGGTGAATAAGCCAATACAGATGGGGGTGCTTATGGAGACAGGTCATTTTTGGAAGAAAGGTCCTAGAACTGTTAAGTGCCAGAGCACTGCAGCCTAGTCCACCTGAACCATGCTGGGCATGCGCTTGAGCATCCAAAGTCCATCGGACTGGAGGAGGGGGATCACAGCATGTCCTGACCCTAAGAGAGGGTGCTCATCCCACCCCCCAACTCCACATGTGCATGCACGTACTCTATAATGATATTTTTTGTTTTGTTTTTTAAATGCCAGAGCAATCACCCACAAAGACTTTCTGTAGCTCAAAGATTGTGGAGAGGGCCAGGTAGCAGTACCGCGGTAACACGACTGGACTCATGCAAAGGTCATGAGTTCGCATCCCAGGGCATCCCCAAGCACACCAGCCACAAACATCTGCCCGTAATCTGGGCCAGCGGAGAGAGTGGTTGCAGGAAGACCCTGTTGGGGGTGCTTCCTGTTGGAAGAAAAAGCTTAAAAATACATAAAGACCTCAAAACATCTGGAGCTTTACTCCAACGACCCCACGCCCCACTAAACACAGCTCCTAAAAGCCTCTGACCTGGAACTTACGATTTAATGATGTTTCCCAGTGTGTGGTCTTCTTTGTTGATGGTGAATAAACAGGCATTAGGTACCTTGGTGTCCTTGTTAATGGTGATCCTAGGAAGAGGAGAGGTGACAGATGAGGGGCTGGCCCCTCCTCCCCTGACTTTAACCCCTGCCTTTCCTCCCGGAGCAGTTCTCAATCTGTTCATGCCATAAAGACCTCTGCAGAGCAGCACTGTCTAAAACCTGGCCCTAGCTACCCCAACTCCGAGGAGCTATCTTGTCCACTGTGGCATCCTTGGCAGCTACCCACTAGCAACCTAAGCGTGACACCCAAACTGTTTCCACACACATTGCCAAATAGCCCCTGTGGCAAAATGAGCCCCAGCTGAGAGTCTGCTCCCAAGCGAGGCTGACATGCTGGCCAGGGCCAGACCACAGAACCCTGCATCCCAGGCGGCTAAGAAAACCCAGCAGTTAAGAGGTCTATGTGCTGAGCCTACAGAAGCTACCATCACTTGCCCATATGTGGCCAGGTGTCACGAGGTCACTCACAAATAGGGGTAAAGTAATTACATAAATCATTTCATCTCTTTTTTTTTTTTTTTTGGAGAGGTTTTTGCTATAGGGCACGTGCGCTCACCAGACAGACAGAGACATAGAGACAGAAAGTGAGAAATCACCCCCCAGGGGGGATGGTCACGTCGCAATCCCTTCTCCTCCATTCTCCTCTCAGGATCTTGGGCATGCATGCACACGTGCCCGGCGTGAGTTTTAAGCCACCGGGTCCGGGACGCGAACCGCGTTCCACTACGTGGGAGTCCAGCGACATGGCCATTACACTAACTGCTGGTTCCCAATCATTTCATCTCTTTTAAGAGAAGATCCGGTGATTAAAAACATTAACAAACCCATTTTCCAAATGAGGAAACAACCTCAGGCAGTTCAAGTCTCCTGCCCAGAGACTTAGGGCTGGTAAGTGGGGGGTCCGGGAGCCAAGCCCAGGCTGTCTGATCTCTAGGCCCGTTCCCCTGCGGGCAGCAGGGCTCACTGGGCGTTTTAAACCGGTGAACCACAGACCGGACCGGACCTGACCTTAGGGCCATCACTCTGGCTGCCTCCTGGAGAATGGAGGTGGTAGTGAAAAGCCCAGCAAGGAGGATGCCAGATCCCAGAGGAAAAGGTCTTGGGAGCCAGGCACTCTTCTGGGTTGCAATACTGATGCCTCCACTTTCTCCCTGCGTGTCCCGGGCAAGTTATATAACCTCTGAGCCTCGGTTTCCTCACCCGTGAAATGGGCTCACCACCCACAGAACTGTCTGAAGTTTGGCAGACCCCCTCACCCTCCCGCAGCGGACCTGGCTCGAGCAAAACCAGCTTCGGTGCCGGGAGCAGAATCCGTAGACCTGACGGTACAGATCCCAGCCCAGAACCTC
>NW_006159974.1:748210-749168 GCF_000334495.1 Tupaia belangeri chinensis | reverse complement strand
TTTTGCTATAGGGCACGTGCGCTCACCAGACAGACAGAGACATAGAGACAGAAAGTGAGAAATCACCCCCCAGGGGGGATGGTCACGTCGCAATCCCTTCTCCTCCATTCTCCTCTCAGGATCTTGGGCATGCATGCACACGTGCCCGGCGTGAGTTTTAAGCCACCGGGTCCGGGACGCGAACCGCGTTCCACTACGTGGGAGTCCAGCGACATGGCCATTACACTAACTGCTGGTTCCCAATCATTTCATCTCTTTTAAGAGAAGATCCGGTGATTAAAAACATTAACAAACCCATTTTCCAAATGAGGAAACAACCTCAGGCAGTTCAAGTCTCCTGCCCAGAGACTTAGGGCTGGTAAGTGGGGGGTCCGGGAGCCAAGCCCAGGCTGTCTGATCTCTAGGCCCGTTCCCCTGCGGGCAGCAGGGCTCACTGGGCGTTTTAAACCGGTGAACCACAGACCGGACCGGACCTGACCTTAGGGCCATCACTCTGGCTGCCTCCTGGAGAATGGAGGTGGTAGTGAAAAGCCCAGCAAGGAGGATGCCAGATCCCAGAGGAAAAGGTCTTGGGAGCCAGGCACTCTTCTGGGTTGCAATACTGATGCCTCCACTTTCTCCCTGCGTGTCCCGGGCAAGTTATATAACCTCTGAGCCTCGGTTTCCTCACCCGTGAAATGGGCTCACCACCCACAGAACTGTCTGAAGTTTGGCAGACCCCCTCACCCTCCCGCAGCGGACCTGGCTCGAGCAAAACCAGCTTCGGTGCCGGGAGCAGAATCCGTAGACCTGACGGTCCAGATCCAAGCCCAGAACCTCGGCCGGCCCTCCCTCCCCCACACCGGCGCCACTCACTTCTTCTCGCCCTCGAAGAGCAAGAACGACTCGAAGGCGGGAGGAGCGTTCATCCTAGCGCTGCCGCCAGCTTCGGACTCGAAGAGGCTGCCGCCCCTGCACC
>NW_006159974.1:741452-748194 GCF_000334495.1 Tupaia belangeri chinensis | reverse complement strand
GTCAGCGTCCTCGAAGGGCCTCCCGCCGCTGCCACCGACGCCTCCGAAGCACTAGAACTGTTCCGGGTCACGCCCGCAGCGCCAAACCGATGTTGCCCCCTATCGGACTGGAGGATGCTATGTGAGAGCAACAGCCGGAACAGCCGGTGACTGCGCAGGCGTCAATCCGGAAGGCTCCCTGGAGCCTTGTGGGTGCCTTTGGGCGCATGCTCAAAGCGCTGCGTTTGGGGCTGATCTGCCCTCGTATAACCCTAGGGGGATCCGAGGATTTTCCCCCCGCGGCTTCCCATGCTCCTTGCTGTGTCTTTGGAAATGTGCCCTGGAGTACACAGCGAGAAGCCCCTGCATCGAGAATGGGGCCACGGGCTGGGGGGCAGTCGGGGAGGGCGGCAGCGAGAGGACTGGAGAAAGTCTCATGGCCAGAAGAATGTGTCCAGATAAGCTGCCCGCCAAGGCTGCCCGGGTGGACTGTCGCCAGACCCCTGCTGGTCGTCACTGGCTTCTTGCTAGTCGGGACAGTTGTGTGAGGGAGGGCTGGAGAGGCGGCAGGTGCATACAGGTGTGAGAGATGAGCTAGGGACGGGGTGTGTGTGAGAATACAGGTGCATCCACCACTGCGCTTTTGGACTGGTTGCTACTTTACAGACTACAGTTTAGCATAAAAGGCATCTGAAGCAACAGGGGTCGGCGTCTCCCAACTATTGGCAGCTCTTTTCTCCAGGGCTGGGCAGCAGCCTGGCAGCCCCCAAATGAATCTGGGACCTTCCACCACCGCTCCTGGGAAGGACCATTTCCTATCTGAGCTATTGAGCCCTGCTGCAGAATATGTCACTCCGCTGGAGCCCACGCAGAACCTGGCTGTCCAGGCCAAGTGGGTGGGGGCCTCTTTAATTGGTGACTAGATGCACAATTATGTGAACGAGTCCCTGAAGTTGTAACCCCATTCTTTTGGGTCCAATGGGTAAAGGACACTACTCTTCCCAGGATCGCAGGGCCCCAGAGGTGATGAATCAGAGTGCAGAGAGGAGTTTTACCCACCAGGGGCTTCCCCCTCCGGTCGCTATGGACGTCTGTTCTCTCCAAGCGATCTGGTGATATATACCCTTTGAGTCCCAAACCAGCACAAGATCCTAGGCTCCGGAAGTTGTCAGCCCACAGAGAGCCTTCAGTGGCTTGATGCTAAAGTGTCCCAGGATGAGACCAAGTGACCTGTCCTCCCATAAGACTAAGGGAGACAGGTTCCTAGCACAATGGCCACAGGGGCTGCTGGAACACGGGGCATTAGGAAAAATGATCCAACCTTGGAAATAAGGTGAAGGGGGACTGTGGCATGCCTGTCAACATCATGCCAGAGACATTGGTGAGTCGGCCTGGCCACGGGTTACTTGATTATTTAGGGCAGAGGTCAGCAAACTGTGCGGTCTTGTAGACCAAACCCAGCCTGCCATATTATTTTTAAAATAGATTTTTGCTATAGGGCGTGTGTGCTAGCCAGAGAAACAGAGAAAGCCAGCAAGAAATCCACCCCCCCCCAGGGGGATGGCCTTGGGGATGCCACAATCCCTTCTACCCTATTCTCCTCTCAGGATTTTGGGCACGTATGTACATGTGCCCAGCATGAGTTTCAAGCCACCAGGTCTGGGACTTGAACGGCAGTCAGCCACATGGGAGTCCAGCGCCTTAACCACTATACCACCTACTCTTTTAAAGTTTATCCATCTCCTCCATGAGCAAGACAGCACCCAAAATGGGGTCCCAGTGCCATGATCTACCTTCAGTCAGCCTCCTCACAGGCAAGCACGCTCATACTTGAGGTGTCTGGACTTGAACTGGGAACCTTGCCATGTGGGATTGCCTTGCAGAGCATCACATTTTACCTCTGCACCACCCTCCGCACCCCCCATCTCTTCCCCCACTTGTTCTGTAAATAGCTGTATCATGAGACACCAGGCCCTGTCTATACCTCTCTTACGGCTGCTTCCATGCTACATGGCGGAGTTGTGACTGAGACTGGTGTACCTGGCCCTTTATAGGAAAAAATTTGCTGATCCTAATCTTGGGGATGATGCCTGTGTTTAACTTTGCTATTTACTGTTTGATAAGCACCCAAACGCTGCAGTTACTTATTAACTTGTATGTTTCTATTCTACGGAGAAGAAAACTCCATAAACCAGTTTTGTACCGGGAACCAGCAGTTAGTGTAAGACTATGTCGCTGGACTCCCACGTAGTCGACCGTGGTTCGCATCCCAGACCCGGTGGCTTAAAACTGACGCTAGACACCTATGCGTGCGTGCCCAAGATCCAGAGAGGAGAATGGAGGAGAAGGGATTGCGGCGTGGCCATACCCCCTGGGGGGTGATTTCTCGCTTTCTGTATTCTCACAGTGTTTCTGGCAAGCACAACTAAGACAAAAAAAAAAAAAAAAAAAAAAAAGAAACAGTTTTGTACCTAGCATCACGATCAGAGTCTGGTGTCCTCTCAAAATGCTTACAAACACCCAGCTTCTCAAGAGGCTATATGCACCAGCCTTCCCAAACACCTGTTTCCTCACCCATGTATAACAGATCATCCATCCGTGCTCATTGTCTATTGCATGAGAGTCACTTCATTATGTATTTGAAAATTATTCTTTGGCAAGACTTGCCAGGAGGCGGCTGTTGTGAGCCTGCCCACATTTCCTAAGGGACGGGCCTGGAGAATAAGAGGAGCAGGTACCATGTGAACTAGATCCACTCTGGGCTTCCCAGGGCACCTGCCCAGCAGTGAACAGCCCCTGGGCTGCAGATCTCTGTATGAGGAGCCAGTGAGATCTTCAAAACAGCTGGCGACCGGCCTTGAGGCTCAGTTGGATAGCAGGCCTGCAAATCACAGAGGAGGTAGTGCAGAAACCCCAGGCAGGTGGTCGGTGACCTCTGGCACCTTCCTGTCCTGTGCTCTCCTGTTCCTCTCCCTTTTCTAGGTGGCTTCCAAAACTACCGTGGCATCCTGGGCTGCAGACAGCTCTGCTCAGGGCCAGGGGCGGGCCAGCCGGGTGCTCATGTGAACTCCCACTCTGGCTGCAGTGGCAGTGTCCACACCAGGGTCTGCCGGGAGAGAGGGTTGATGGATGCTGTCAGGAGGGCAGTGCGTGTGTGTGTGCAGTCAAAATCCAGGCTTCTGGTCGGAGCCCGGTAGGCCCACACATGTCTTTTCCCTTTAGTCCCTATACCGAGGGCTCAGTAGCCCCAGTGGCCCGTACTTCTGCGCACTGGGTGCTTACAATCCACCAAGACCCAATAGGCATGAGGATTTTTGTAAGACCCTAAGGAAGTAGCTGAAGAACCAGATGGTGATCTGGTGTGCCAGGTGTGGGCACACCAGTCACCCCTGGACCCAGGCCTTGAGCCAGGAAGAGAGGGAGGGATCCAGCTGGGCAAAAAGCCCCTAGGATGGTGGTTTCAAGGCCAGAAGGTGACAGATGTCCAAATGGGCAGCTGGTGGCTGTGGGGAGACTACTCCCCACCGAGGCCGCAACCAGAAGAAAAGGTCAATATAGCCTTGAAAGCTATAGGGTAGAGGAGGGGGCAGCCCCTTGCTTTTTCACTCTTTTGCCTTTCCACACACTCCCTGGAACAGCCAAGTAAGCAGCCTGTCCAGCCGGCCTCCCAGAGCCTAGTCAACCAGGTCAGGGATCCTGCCTGGGTCCTGGGCCCTTGGGACTGTCCTCAGCCTAGGATTTATAGACTAGGCTCAGAGCTTGGCTGGATACAAGTTTTAAGAATGTGCTGGGGGCCAGCAGGGGACACAGAGATTAAGGCAGCTGGATCCTACATGAACAACTGCACGGTTCGAGTCCTAGACCTGGCAGCTTGAAAAATCACAACAGATGTGTGTCCATGCAGTGCCCTCCCTGCTAAAAAATAAATCTAAAAAAAGTGCTGAGAGCCAGCCTGCAGCCTAAGGCAGCTGGATCCCACATAGTATGAGTGCCAAACCTGGGGGCTTGAGAAACATTCCAGGAACATGTGTGTGCCTCCCCAAAATCCTGAAAGAAGGAAGAAATGGAGAAGAGATTGCAGTATGACCATATCCCTTGGGGGTGCTTTTATACTTTCCCTCCTCTTTCTCTCTCTCTTTCTTTTTAAAAATTTTTCTTCTGGCAAATTAAAAAAAAAAAAAAAGAATATGCTGAAAAACTTCTCCCCTCGTGTCTTTTCAATTACATTAAAATTTACTGTACACCAAAGCCAGCAGGTGACGTGGTGGTTAAAGTGCTGGATTCCCACACGGCTGACTGTGATTCAAATCCGATACCTGGTGGCTTGATTTCTCACTTTCCTTCTCTCTCTCTGGTAAGTGCATATGCCCTAAGCAAATTAAAAAATAGTAATAGTAAATAATATAAAAATACTTTTTTTTTTAAAAAAAAAGAAAAGAAAAAGTAGGACCATAATGGTTTCGTTATTGGACTCCCATGTAGTCGACCACTGTTTAAGTCCTGGGCCCGGAGGCTTAAAATTCATGCCAGGCACATGTGCATGTGTGCCCAAAATCCTGAGAGGAGAATGGAGGGGAAGGGATTGCAGTGTGGCCATTCCCCCTGGGGAGTGATTTCTTGCTGTTTCTCTGTCTCTCCTGTGGGCAAAAGTGTCTGATAGCAAAAATCTCTCTTAAAAAAAAAAAAGAAAGAAAGAAACTAAAGAAAGACAAGTTTACTGCGTACCTAGAGTTGAGGACAGATGTGATGAGATGATGCACAGAGGGGGCCATGCTTTGGCTGAGGTCAGTCAACAGGGCCTGAGGACTCTCAGTTCTGGGCTCTCCAAGCTCTGAGTGTGCAGGTGCAGGGAATACATGTTGAAAAGTGTATCGTGGGGACCAGCAGATGGTGTAATGGTCACATTGCTGGACTCCCACACTGTGATGTGGTTTGAGTCTCAGACCCGGCAGCTTAAAACTCATGTGTGCCCAAAATCCCAAGAGGAGAGTGGAGGAGAAAAAGCACAGATACTTACATCATTTATCTATAAATAAATGCAGCATGGCCATCCCCCTAGGGGGTGATTTCTTGCTCTCTCTGTCTCTCCGGTGAGCACGTGTGCCTTATAGCAAAAGTCTCTAAAGAAGAAAAAAATGTGGACCCTGGGGCCAGCAGATGGCATGGTGGTTAAAGCACTGGAACCTGTGCCAATGGCATGGTTCAAGTCCTGGATCCAGTGGCTTGAAAAACGCACTGGGTGCATGCATGTGCATGCCCCAAAAAATCCCAAGAGTTGGGGAAGAGATTGTGGTATGGCCATCCCTCCTGGGGGGCTTCTCACTTCCCTTCTTTCTCACTGTCTTTCTGGAAAAGACATGCACCCTGTAGCAAAGTTTAAAAATGCAGACCCAGGACCAGCAGTTAGCGTAATGGTTATGTTACTGGACTCCCATGTAGTCGAACTGAGGTTTGAGTCCCAGACCCGGAAGCTTAAACTCACCCCAGGTGCATGAGCGTGCCCAAGATCCCAAGAGGAGAATGGAGGAGAACAGACTGCGGCGTGGCCATCCTCCCTAGGGGGTGATTTCTTGCTTTCTGTCTCTGTCTTTCTGGCAAGTGCACGCACCCTATAGCGAAAAACCTCTCAAAAAAAAAAAAAAAATGCAGACCCTGATCTCCGCTGGCTGAAGGTTTGCAGCAGATGGTAAGACTGGTAAGATCAGGGCACGTGCCCCTTTTCAACTTTTTATTCTGGAAGAGTTCAAAGATACACAAAGGTAGACTGTAGCATCAATCTACCAAGATCCAACAGGCACATACTCATCTCATCAAGTACCTCCGGATGGCCAGCCTTGTCTCCAGCCTTCCCAGCCCCACTTCTAGGTTATTTGGAAGCAAAGCACAGATACTTATATCATTTATCTATAAATACTCCAGTGTGGGAGCCGGCAGGTGATGTGGTGGTTAAGGTACTGGACTCCCACATGGCTGACTGCAGTTCAAGTCCTGGACCTGGCAGCTTTCTCACTTTCATTCTCTCTCTGGTCAATAATAATAATAATAATAATAATAATAATAATAAAATTCCAGTATGTGCCTCTGACAGGACTCTGAAAACACTCATGATTGTAGTATCCAATCACACTTTTGCAAAATTAACAATGACTCATGGTAACTTACACTCCCTGTTCAAGCTTCCAATTTTCTCATAAAAACGTCATTTTGGATCTTTCCTTGCCACCACCAAGTCGCGTGGAGGTGGAGGCTCAGGTGCATTCGAGATTCGGCTCCACCCATAATCCACCGCCATGGTCGAGGAAGGCATTGCTGCTGGAGGTGTAATGGACCGCTTTACGAGAGGTGCTGAAGACCCCCTCCTCCGCGATGGCCTAGCACGTGGAATTCGGGAAGCCCAAAGCCTTAGACAAGCACCAAGCCCACCCGTGTGTGCTTGCATCCAACTGTGATGAACCTATGCATGTCAAGTTGGTGGAGGCCCTTTGTGCCCATCACCAAATCAACCTGATTAAGGTTGACGGCAACAAGAAACTAGGAGAATGGGTAGGCCTCTGAAACTGACAGAGAGGGAAAATCCCGTAAAGCGGTTGGTTGCAGCTGTGTAGTAAAGACTATGGCAAGGAATCTCAGGACAAGGATGTCATTGAAGAGTACTTCAAGTGCAAAAATGAAGAGATAATAAAAATCAGTTTGTAGAAAAAAAAAAAAAAAAAAAAAGGCCTTTTGGGGGCCCGGCAGGGGGGGAATTTTTTTGTACGTGACA
>NW_006159974.1:741025-741384 GCF_000334495.1 Tupaia belangeri chinensis | reverse complement strand
GCGTGCGTGCACATGTGACCAAAATCCCAAGAAGAGAGAGGAGGAGAAGGGACTGCAGCATGGCCATCCCCCCGGGGGTGATTTCTTGCTTTCTGTCTCTCGCTCGCTGGCGAGCAGATGTGTCCTGTAGCAAAACATCTCAAAAAAGAAAAATCATTTCTCAGCATTTATTATTATAATTGCTTACTATAAATTTAAGTATCTTAACTCCTTATCTTAAAGTAATTGATTTAATTAAAATAATTTATTTATTTTGAGGGGTCGTTAGAAAAATCATGACTTGTTTTTCCATGCACAAATGTGTCATGGCTTTTCCAACAACCTAATATTTTAATTTGTTATAGGACACATGAGACCAC
>NW_006159974.1:739540-740995 GCF_000334495.1 Tupaia belangeri chinensis | reverse complement strand
CAAGGTCAGTGGCCGGCCGTGTGAGAGGCCAGTGCCCAGCCACTCCACCACCTGCTGGCTCCAAAAGTCCTTTTCAAATTATACTAAAATATGTACAATATACATTTTGCCATTTTAACCATTTTAAATTTTTTTGCTATAGGCCACACATGTTCTCCAGAGAGGGAAAGCGAGAAAGCACCCTCTGAGGGGGGATGACCAGGCATCAGTCCCTTCTCCTCCATCCTCCTCTTGGGATTTTGAGCATGTACGTGCACACGCCCCACGAGATTTTGGAGCCTGGGACTCAAACTGCAATGTCGGTCACATGGGATCCATCCACCTTAACCACCATGCAACCTGGCTGCCCCCATTTTAACCATTTTTAAGTGTTCGATTCGCTGCTGCGTCTTACAGCTGCGTGTGGTTACAAAGCCCCCCACCCCAACTCGGAGCGCATGCTCCACTTCTCCCTCCGTGTGTTCTAGTCTTGAAATCTTAGTCAAATCACCACTCCTGCTTTAGGTTCTGGATAGTTACACAACACACAAACGAAACAGTGGATGGGGCCAGTAGGTGGTGCAGCGGGGAAGGTGCTGGATTCCCATATGGCCCACCGAGGCTCCCGTCCTGGACCTGGCGCCTTGTTTCCTCTCTGTCTCGCTCTGGTGAGCACACACATTCTATAGCAAGTTAAAAAATAATAATGAACAAATAAACCATGGAGATGATGATAATAGGTGAGGAGTAAATGAACTGACATAGGTAAAATGTTACAATGGGGGTCCAGCAGATGGCGTAGTGGTTACATTGCTGGACTCCCACATGGCCGACCATGGTTCAAGTCCCAGACCCAGTGACTGGAAAAATCATGCTGTGTGTGTATGTATGTGTGTGTGTGTGTGTGTGTGTGTATTCCCAAGATACCAGGAAAAGGGATTACAGCGTGGCCATCCCGTGTGGGGCGATTTCTCACTTTCCCTCTCACTGTGTCTGTCTATCTTGCTCACACCCCAAGGCAAAAACAAAATAAAACAAAACAGAAACAAGAAAACATTAGGATGGAGGACCAGCAGGCAAGGCAAAACAAAACAAAACAAAACACATTAGGAAGGAGGACCAGCTGGTGGCATGGTGGTTAAGGCACTAGACACGTTTGATGTGTGTGTGTGTGTGTGTGTGTGTGCGTGCGTGCACATGTGCCCAAAATCCCAAGAAGAGAGGGGAGGAGAAGGGACTGCAGCATGGCCATCCCCCCGGGGGGGATTTCTTGCTTTCTGTCTCTCGCTCGCTGGCGAGCAGATGTGTCCTGTAGCAAAACATCTCAAAAAAGAAAAATCATTTCTCAGCATTTATTATTATAATTGCTTACTATAAATTTAAGTATCTTAACTCCTTATCTTAAAGTAATTGATTTAATTAAAATAATTTATTTATTTTGAGGGGTCGTTAGAAAAATCATGACTTGTTTTTCCC
>NW_006159974.1:738026-739480 GCF_000334495.1 Tupaia belangeri chinensis | reverse complement strand
AGGTCAGGGGCCCGCCGGTGTGAGAGCCCGTGCCCCAGCCACTCCACCACCTGCTGGCTCCAAAAGTCCTTTTCAAATTATACTAAAATATGTACAATATACATTTTGCCATTTTAACCATTTTAAATTTTTTTGCTATAGGCCACACATGTTCTCCAGAGAGGGAAAGCGAGAAAGCACCCTCTGAGGGGGGATGACCAGGCATCAGTCCCTTCTCCTCCATCCTCCTCTTGGGATTTTGAGCATGTACGTGCACACGCCCCACGAGATTTTGGAGCCTGGGACTCAAACTGCAATGTCGGTCACATGGGATCCATCCACCTTAACCACCATGCAACCTGGCTGCCCCCATTTTAACCATTTTTAAGTGTTCGATTCGCTGG
Organism: Tupaia belangeri chinensis; assembly: GCF_000334495.1. Taxonomy (NCBI): domain Eukaryota; kingdom Metazoa; phylum Chordata; class Mammalia; order Scandentia; family Tupaiidae; genus Tupaia; species Tupaia belangeri. Next base: position 739,097 of record NW_006159974.1, on the reverse strand, counting down.
CATTAATTTCTCGATGGGCAACCATCCCCCTCTAGTTCTCAAAACGCAAGTCTCGTACGCTGGAGGCTCCCTCTTACAGCTGCGTGTGGTTACAAAGCACCCCACCCCAACTCGGAGCGCATGCTCCACTTCTCCCTCCGTGTGTTCTAGTCTTGAAATCTTAGTCAAATCACCACTCCTGCTTTAGGTTCTGGATAGTTACACAACACACAAACGAAACAGTGGATGGGGCCAGTAGGTGGTGCAGCGGGGAAGGTGCTGGATTCCCATATGGCCCACCGAGGCTCCCGTCCTGGACCTGGCGCCTTGTTTCCTCTCTGTCTCGCTCTGGTGAGCACACACATTCTATAGCAAGTTAAAAAATAATAATGAACAAATAAACCATGGAGATGATGATAATAGGTGAGGAGTAAATGAACTGACATAGGTAAAATGTTACAATGGGGGTCCAGCAGATGGCGTAGTGGTTACATTGCTGGACTCCCACATGGCCGACCATGGTTCAAGTCCCAGACCCAGTGACTGGAAAAATCATGCTGTGTGTGTATGTATGTGTGTGTGTGTGTGTGTGTGTGTATTCCCAAGATACCAGGAAAAGGGATTACAGCGTGGCCATCCCGTGTGGGGCGATTTCTCACTTTCCCTCTCACTGTGTCTGTCTATCTTGCTCACACCCCAAGGCAAAAACAAAATAAAACAAAACAGAAACAAGAAAACATTAGGATGGAGGACCAGCAGGCAAGGCAAAACAAAACAAAACAAAACACATTAGGAAGGAGGACCAGCTGGTGGCATGGTGGTTAAGGCACTAGACACTCCCAGATGGCCAACAGTGGTTCGAATCCCAGATTTGGTGGCTTGCTTTCCCACTTTCCCTCTTATCTCTCTCCGTCTCTCCCTGGTCAAATTAAAATGAATGAATAAATACAATTGAATAAATAATCCTTTTAAGAAAAACCATTAGGATGGTGCCGAGCTGGAGGTCTCTGTGTGTACTGTTAGGAGGGAGCCTAAAGCCAGTGACGGGGGTGGGGAGGTGGGGGATGGGGGGTGGCTGGGGAGAGGAGCCTG
>NW_006159974.1:718415-736782 GCF_000334495.1 Tupaia belangeri chinensis | reverse complement strand
GTGTCTTGTAGGGAGGGAGCATAAGGCCAGTGACGGGGGTGGGGAGGTGGGGGATGGGGGGTGGCTGGTGAGAGGAGCCTGTATAGTGGGGGAGGTGGCAGCCAGAGAAGGGAAGAGGTTGACAGAGCCCTATTTGGAAGTCTCTGGCAAGGCCCCACTCAACCCACTCCCAGTCGTTTGCTACACCAGCCACCCCAGAATTGATTCAGTGTGTGACCCAGTGGCTAATCCACACTCCCCACAGAGCCAGTGGGGCTCCTCTCTGGCAGGGGCCAGGGCTCAGTAGGCAACCCCTAGAAGGGGAGGTTGGTGGGGTTTCAGAATGACTGAGCGAGGAAAAGCAGACAGACTCCCAGGATGCCAAGGACTCTACCCAAGACCCTCAGACCCCAAGATAAGGGGACTGGACCCCATTCAAGCTTTGCCAACAGTAGAACCACCTTTGGTGATGCGGGCCCCTATGGGGCAAGGGCAGAGGACCTTTGGTATGTGGGATCAGACAGTTAAGCAGGTACCTGCATGGCCAAGACGAGGCTGAGGCCTTAAAGGGGTTTGGGGGCTTCTCCCCACTGAGCCGGATCACTGTGGCACAGCCAGCAGCCTATCAGAACACGACAGTGGAGAGCCAGGAATCCCAGCACGGCCAACAGGCTCAGTGGGGTTGGGGCAACCCGTGGGTGCATGAAAGGGAAGGACACCCCTGCCGCTGGGCAGTCTTCATGGACACCCTGAGGAGAGCCTTGTTTGGGGGCTGCTGGGGCTGCAACACCCACGGAGGATGGAGGAGTGAGCCCAGGAGTATGGTGGAGACAGTAGCTGGGAGCAGCAAGCAGCCTCCCCGACAGGGGAAGCACAGGCAAGGGAGCAGGAGGTGCAGTGGCTCTGCGGGCAGCCTGGCTCCTTGGCCACCCACCAGTGGCCTCTGGGTGCCTCAGGACCCACTCTCTCCCCAGACCCCCATCACAGGATCCCAAAGCCTTTGCAGTGACAGCAGGTTTATTGTCGGCAACAGAGCACCGCGAGGCCCCTCCTGAGGGGCACAGGCAGCGGGGAGTGGGCGGAGGTGACTGGGAGCCCGTGGGTGCTGAGGTCAAGGCCTGGTCTCTCAGGGGCCCTGCATTGTTTCCTTCTCTGGGTCCCAGAAGGACGGTCCACTGGGCAGGAACCTTCTTAGGGGTGGTGAGAGGAAGGTCCCTGCAGAGTCTGGGCTGGTGGCAGCGGTGGCTGCAGGGGCCATATTGGGCAGCCAGGTCTGGCAGAGAAGTGGAGCCACCTAAATCCCCCAGAGACTTCAGGTGGCCACGACGGGCCATGGCCTTGTCAGATCTGTAAGGACCCTTGGACTCTTGGACCCTTGTCCCTGTTCCCCAATTTGCCCCACCCAGGAGACACCCAGGGCCTGCACCCCAGTGAGAGTGCACCTGGCAGGGGGCTGGACACCGAGCACAGGGCAGGCCTCACGTCTGCAGCTCCAAGAGGCGGTGGGGCTCCGAAGGCAGGGGAGTGGTTGGGCTGGAGCGATGGGCCTCCTGGAGCTCCTGCAGCACCTGGAGCAGCTGGGCCAGTGGGTCCTTGGAGGCTGGAGGCAAATGGAGCTGTGAGGGTGGCAGGCAGGGCTGATGGCCTGAGGATCCCACCCAGACACCTCCGAAAGAGGGCTCAGGTCACAGCACGAGTCCCAGTGGGAGGGACCTACCTTCGCCAGGGCCCAGTGGCATGGCGCCTGCCTCAGTGCCTCCTCTCAGCTCCCGGTGCTTCTCCCTGGGGCGGGGGGGCACAGAGTGAGGGTTGCAACCATGATGGCCCCTGCCAGAGCTCCGGTGCCCTTACTGAGGAGGGCTGGCCCCCAGTATGGGCCTCCTGAGGGGCTCTAGGGGCGAGGGCTGGCTCAACCTCTGAGAAAGAACCGTAGGCCCCAGTCTCAACCCTGGTCACCTTCCCCCTCCCTCCTCCAACTGCCTCCTTGACCCCCACTCCTGCCTTTGAGTCCACGTCACTCCTACTCTACAGGGCTCCTGGGGAAGCCAGCTGGGGCCATGGAGTCCCCTAATACTGACTGGCCATGGAGTGAATTTTTTCCTTGTGGGACTGGCATTTTAGGCGCAGCTCCTAACGGGGCTCACTGGAGATCCCGGCCTTGTTAGGTACAGCCCTGTGTTCACACAGAGAGAGGATGAGCTGCCAGGTGACCTCCTGTTTGAATTTCTTAATTTAGGGTTTCTCCCACTCAGGCTTTCTGCCACCCTGGTGGGTGCTGGGAGTCCTCCAGGCCCCGTGGGGTTGCCAGGCTTCATTACTGCTTCTCTTGGGGATGGTCAACTTCACCTTTGATCCACGCTGCCTCCACCAACCCTGCTCTGCTCCTCGCGAGCCTCCGTCACACCTCACAGAGCAGCTCAGATGCCATTCTGCCCAACCCTCCACTCACCCAGAATCTACAGGGCCTAGAAGGTGCCAAACCCTATTCTCAGCATTGGGGTTAGAGCAGCCATGCTGAAGTCCTGCCCTTGAGGGGCTCAGAGAGTAGTGAGCAGATAAGCCAGAAATGAGACGACATGCTCACTCAGCTCCCATGACCACAAGTCCCACAGGGCGAGAGCAGCAGTGGTCAGGAAGGGCCTCTCTGACGAGGTGGCATTTAAGCAGAGACCTGGATCAGGCAGGGGAATGAGTATGTGATAATCTGGTGAAGAACTTTCAGGCAAAGGACACAGCAAGGACTGGGGGAGCAAGGCCAGAAGCACAAGAAGGTGGGAGTGGTTGCAGTGGCGCATCCAGAAGGGGATGGTGGTGGGAGATGAGGTTGAGGAGACCCAGCTGGGTCCAGGGCTTGAACCATGGTTGCCCATGTGGGATCCAGAGCCTCAACCATCATACCACCTGCTGCCCTGGGGACTTTCACTTTTTTTTTTTTTTTTAAAGAATTGTTGGGCTGGGACCAGCAGTTGGCATAATAGCTATGTGGCTGGACTCCCATGTAGTCGACCACTGTTTGAATCCCGAACCTGGTGGCTTAAACTCACGCCAGGCGCATGTGCATGTGTGCCCAAGGCAGTGAAGTCAATGGATCGAGAGGCACTGGTGGAGGGAAGGCCTGTTGGTATCAGACCCCAGAGGAAGGGAGCTGGAATGGGAGGGGTGGCTAGAGTGGTACTGGAGTGGGGGTTCTCAAGGCAGCAGTAGTAGTGGTTAGGACCAAAGGCACTGGAGCCAAGGGGCTTAGGTTCTAATCTCTCCTTGGTCACTTTCTGGCCTAAATGGGCATAAGGGCACAGGCTTGGTTCCATGGTTGTAAATTTGTTTTTAAATTTGCTCTAACCCACATGCACTCGCAGCCAGAGACACAGAGAAAGAGAGAGAGGAGGGGAGGAGGAAAGTGAGAAAGTACCCCTTAGGAGGGATGGCCACACTGTGATCCTCTCCTCCTTTCTCTGCTCGGGATTTGGGACACAGACACACAGACGCGCGCACACACACACACACACACACACACACACACACGCCTATTGTCTTTTAAACTGCCAGGTCTGGGTCTCAAACCATGCCACCCGCCATGCGGGACACAGTCCCCTTCATGCCATCGCTGGTCCTGTTTGAATATTAAATGTGCTTACACATGAAACGCCTTGCAAGTGAACAGGAAGAGGAGGGAGAGGAAGGTGAGGAGATGGAGGGGGAAGGGGGGGACTCATGACAACTCTAGGGTCTGGAGTGAGGTCCAGGTGGGTGGGAAGTACAGGGCAGGGTGGTCCATCACCCTCTAAAGGGAGGATAAATCATTGAACAAGGGGATAGGAGTAGGCATGACCCAGGGAGTGCCAGTGAGTCAGGGCTACACCATCAGAGAGGAGGTGGCCGCCAAGTGACAGGAGGCTGCTGTGACTGCAGCTCACAGGGGAACAGTGCTTCTAGGCAAAAGCTTGAGCTTTGAAGGGTTTTAAGGGAAGAGATGAGGAGCAAGGAGGACCCCACTCGCCCCCAGCCCCCATGTGCCACGATGTACGGTGTGAGCAAGAAAAGCAAGCTCAGGCCACGCTCGCTCTTAGGAAGCAGCGGGGTCACCTTAATGCCTCCTGATGCTGGGCCCCACCCGAGAGAGACTGAGGCCCCGCGTCCTGTTTCTAAAGTTGTGTTGGGAGAGCATCCTGTTGTCTAAGCTGCAACAGGGTCAGGGCTCAGGAGCCACTGAATTAGGCAAGAGGGCCGAGAGACTCAGGGAGCTGGCTGAGTACCCTCAGACCGTGGGGAGGCAGGGTCAGCCCAGGGCAGGAAGTAGCCATGGCCCTGACTCTGAGGGCTTCATCCTAACCCGAGGTGGTCCAGGCACCCTCCCGGGTGCGACCATGAGGGCTGCCCACTAGAAGGAGGTGGCCAGGCCAGAGCAGCCCACACCCCAGCTCCAGCCCCAGTCTGCCAGGTTCCCCAAGGGCTTTACAGGCTCTCCTGGGTAGTCTTGCTGCCCCTACATGGCCTCCTCACCGCAGTGCAGGTTCCACGCCCAGCAGGTGCCGGTAGATGAGCTGAGCCTCAAGGTCATGGTCAAGAGGGTCGTTCCACTCCTGCAGCGTCACCCTGGACCGGGTCTTATCGCAGCCTCCATCTGGAGCACAGGGAGGGGGAGTTACGAACAGGCACTGTGGGACTACCACGCCCAATGTCCTGGGAAACCAAGGCCTGGAGAAGGAGCAGGATGGACTCGATGCACAGTGCAGGCTGGCCCAGGCCGCGCCTGAAGCACACCACCCTTCTGGGGCCGCGGTTCATCCTGACTTCAGCTCCTGAACCGTGTAGGACGCCAGAGCTTGGAGCATGGGGGTTCTGTGGGATACCACTCGGGCAAGCTGGGCAACTTCCAGGGAGGTTTCCTGCCTGGGAAGCAGCAGGGAGCAGCCTGGACTATGAGACTGAGGGAGTGGGCACAAGGGCTCGTGCCTTGGAATGAGCTGGCCCTGCCACTGGCTGGCTTCCTGACCTTAGGCAGAGTTATCTGCCCTCTCTAAGCCTTGGTTTCTCCCCCATAAAAGGGATAACAGGCCATGGTAAGCCCCACTTCAGTAACAAGGCATTCTGTGATGGCTACAGTCAGAGGCTGCAGGTAGGGTCGACAAGCCAGCAAAGTCCTTGAAAAGAGTCACCAAGAGCCACCAATCCCCACCCACTGCTGAAACTGCAAATCCAGGGCTGGTCTAAGTAGGGGGTTAGGTTCTACTTCCACACCTGGCTCTGAAGCCTGAGGCCTGGCCTGGCCTAGAGGCCAGGGGCTCCAAATAGTGAGTCTATTTTGTAAAGTAGGTGTGGATAAAGGGAAGATCTTGAAAGTTCTAGAAGCATACTGTCCAAGAGGGTAGCCTCTAGCCACTTGAGGCTAATAAAGTTAATGAAAATTAAAAACAACTTAAACAATTTACAACTTGGACTGGACGATGGAACAACAGTAAAATGCAAAGCTCTGCAAGGCTGACCCATGCGGGAAGGTTCTGAGTTCATGTCCACAGATCTCCCTGAGTACACCAGGCACCCGTATATCCATGACCTAGAGCTGGCTGAAGCTGGGGAGGGATCATGGTGACAAGACCCAGTTGGGAATATTGTCTCTCTCTCTCATGGAAGAAATAAACTTGGGACCAGCAGCTAGCAAAATGGCTATGTTGCTGGACTCCCATTTAGTCAACCGCGGTTCGTGTCCTGGACCCAGCGGCTTAAACTCACGCCGGGCGCGTGTCCAAGATCCCGAGAGGAGAATGGAGGAGAAGGGATTGTGGCATGGTCATCCCCCATGGGGGGTGATTTCTCGCTTTCTGGCGAGCGCATGTATCCGATAGCAAAATCCTCTTCAAAAAAAAAGAAAAAAAAGAAATAAACTTAAAAAAAAAATTAAGAGGCCAGCAGGTGGTATGGTGGGTAAGGCGCTGGACTCCCACATGGCTGACTGCAGTTTAAGTCCTGGTCCTGGCAGCCTGAAAATCATACCAGGCACATGTGCATACATGCCCAAAATTCCGAGAAAAGAATGGAAGAGATGGGACTGCAGTGTGGCCATCTCCCCAGGGAGTGATTTCTCACTTTCCCCCTCTCTCTCTGGTGATCACATATCCCTTAAAGCAAACTAAAAAGGAAACACACCAAAAACAGAGTGTTTCTCTCTCTTACATATGCATGTACACATTGTCTCTTGAGTTAAATTAAAAAAAAAAAAAAAAAAGGAGAGAAATTGGATTCTGAGTTTTCAGCTCTCAGAGCCTTCAAAGTCTCCCCTCACAAGCATCACACACGTGATGGGAGGGGTGCAGGGGGCTGGCTTTCCTCAGGTCAGTTCCCACAGGTGCACCACGGGCACCCAGCCAGGCTGGCCAGGCAGGTTCAGGGGTCCCTTCTCCCAGCCAGGGGTGCGAGGCCTGCTGTGAGCAGACGCAAACAGGGCCCAGGCTCCGTGCCCACCTGTCCTGTCCTTCTGCTGGCAGCAGCTCCACTTGTCCCCGCGGAAGACGCCAGGGTGGTAGGAGCCCAGCAGGCCAGTGTTGTTGATGCTCACTTTCCGCAGCGCGGACAGCCACTGGTTCAGCTCGTTCACGCACTGCAGGGGCCGGGGTGGGGGAGACCTCCTCTAAGTGGCCCTCGCTACTTGGGGCTCCCGGACCACTCAGGACGCCACGTTCCCCATGAGCCCACTCAGCAGCTGAGTGAATTAGGAAAGGCTGCCCTTCAGTGGGAAAGTCACGAGTCCACGCCGGGCGTGGGGCTGGGTGAGCAGGGTGTGGGCTGACTTCAGCACCGCTGGCCCGCGCCATGCCCCTTGAAGCCCAGAACCTGCCAATTACATGTGCTGTCACCACTTCTTCCCTGTGGCTCTGGAGCCTGACTCGAAAGGGAACTCTTAGTGGGCAGGACCCCAAGGGGTGGCTCTGTGCTCTACCCAGCAACCCACTTCGGCCACGCACGTGTGTGCCCATCATCTAATGGTGGCTGAGGCTGGGGGTGCACGATGGCATGAGGGTCCTGCTGGGGGCGCGGTCTCTGTCTCTTTCACTTGCTCTTGCAATAAATCAACTTTAAAAAGAAAACGCTGCACCCCTCCTTGCTGCACCTCTCCTTGCTGCACCCCTCCTTGCTGCACCCCTCCTTGCTGCACCCCCCCTCGGCCCCTCCCTCTGCTCTCATTCTCCTTTGGCTCCCTCCAGGGCACTGTCACCACCTGATACTCCTCCCTGGGTATGGCTTCCTGAGGCCAGGGCCTCTGCTTTCTCTAGAACCTTGAGAAAAACGTTTTCTAAATAAATGAGTTACTAAATGGACAGAAAGAGTATTTGAGAGCATGCACCCAGAACCAGGCGTGTGTGCAAATGCATGATCAGTGCACGCTGATGCATCCACGGAAACGCACACTCACCAACCCGGGTACTTTCAAGTACAGTTTCCCACACTGAGGTGCAGTGGACAAGCTCCAAATCACAGGGACCATGTCCTGGACCACCCACACCTACATGTGGGTGCCCCCAAAAAGGCATGGCCATGGCCATGGCCTCCCAGATGCTCAGAGTCCAGGACCACACACACGCACACACGTGCATGCACATGTGCGCACACACATACACGCTGCATTCATGTCAGATCACACGTGTCCCGCTGTGCCAAATGTGGTCATAAGAGGGTGAGAGGCCACTCCCTCCTTATCCTGGCCCACCTGGGGAGACTCCCAGCACACCACTCCCCCAGCCCCTCCACTCGCAGTGCCCCCTTACCCCTTTGGCACAGCCCGTACCTTGCACTGCAGGTAGGCCGTCTGGGGCCTGCCCGCATCATCTGTGTAGATGACCTGCATGACGTGTGAGCTGCCGAAGCTCTTCTCTTCCACCTTCTCTGCTGCCCGGATATTGGCAAGCTTGATGAGGGTGCTTTTCTGGGGCCGGGAAGGGAAGGGAGACTCAGGACCTGAGGCTCCACTTCTGTCCCTGGGCCCCAGCCTCCCCTCTGCAGCACCAGGGTTTTGTGTGGAGGACCCAAGGTGCCCATCGCTCCTGAGTGCCTGCCAGGACAGAGCACAGCCTGCCAGTGGCCAAGTGCCCAGCTACTGGGAAGGGAGAGGCCTTCCCAGCAAGCTTGGGGAGCCTGAGCTCTGGAACAGTGCAGACGCCAGCACACCTAGCTACGAAGTCACGCCTGCATGGCCCAAGCCCTGCGCCTCTGCATTGACTACTGTCCCAACTCATCCTTATTTCTCAGGCTCTAAAATGCATGTCCCCTCCGTGCCCCCTCACCTCCTGCCAGTATCAAATCTGATGAGATGTAGCTGGGACTAAGGGAAGGTCTGCATCTAAAATACACACACCCCTGAGCAGCCCACAACCTGAGAACGTTGTCCACCCCCCTCCCCCAGGTTCCAGCTCATTCTCCTTGCCTATTGAATTCTCTCCCATCAGAACTCACTCAGGCCCCTCACCATCTGAGTGACTGTCCCTATGGCCCTCAGGCTGATGCCCACACTTCCCAGTCTGGCATCCAGGCCCCCACCCCGTTGGGCTCAGGGACAAGCAGAGCAGACACACTGCCATCTCCTGGGAGCATGCCTCTGAGCAGGGTGGTATCTGCCAAAGGACAAAGGGAGAGGCAGGATCCTCCATCCAGCCCAGAAGATGTGCTGCCCATGCTGGGGTGTACCTGCTGCACAGGGGAACACAGGATGTGCCACTGAAGGGTGGCGCACCATGCCAAGGAGCCGGAGATGACCCTGACTTGGGGAAAGAGGGCCCTGGCAGATAAGCAGGCTTTGCTGTGGCTGTGAGGAAACACTGAGAAGACTTGAAGGCCTCTCCAGAGGTAAAGAAGCTGGGGGACCACCAGTTGGTCTATTGGCTATGTCACTGAACTCCCATGTAGTCGACTGCGGTTCAAGTCCCAGACCTGGTGGCTTAAACTCACACCGGGAGCATGTGCGTGCGTGCCCAAGATCCCGAGAGGAGAATGGAGAAGGGATTGCGGCATGGCCATCCCCTCTGGGGGGGGTGGTTATTTCTCACTTTCTGTCTCTCTTTCTGGCGAGCGCGGTTATTTCTCACTTTCTGTCTCTCTTTCTGGCGAGCGCACGCACCCTATAGCAAAAACCTCTCCAAAAAAAAAAAATAAAGCTAGGCTCAGCAGAGGGGTCACCCCAGTGAGGCCCAGAGGAGATCTGCTTGGCAAATTAAAGCATACCAGGAAGATGGAGAAAAACACTGGCTGTCTGCCACAGTGTAACAGCTACGAAGCTCAGGGGGCAGTGGCTCTGGAGGACAGTATACTAGGCCTACAGTCTCTGCGGTGTTAGAGTGGGTGGTCAGAGCAGAGATCAGAGAAGAAAGTCAGAGCAGGCTTCAGCTCAAGGTAAATAATTTTGTGGGCTGCCCCAGTAGCCTGAGGGAGCCAGATCCCAACCCTGGTGACTTGAAAAACACACCAGGCACATGTGAACCGAGAACAGGAGATGGGATCGCACTGCAGTGACCAGAGCTTTCTCCCTCTCCCACATTCTGTCTCTCTCTGGTGAATACACACACCCTTTGGCAACTGAACAAAATTAAAAATTAAAATAATGAAATAATCAAAGAACTTTCTAACAAAGAGCTGCAAAGACAGGACAGTGGCAAGCAAACAGTCTTTTGGAAGTCTTGGAGAAGTGGGCTGTCACCCAGACAGACCCAAGCCCCCTCCGTGCCAAGGGCGTCATCTTCCTGTCTAGCGTGACCTTGCAGCTGGTCCTGGCCTGGCCTTCTTCTCTGACCCCAGTGGACCCAGGGATGGGCTCCGAGGAAGGGGACAATGCCTCTAGGGTGTTACAATCTCTCAGAGCCCCGCTCACCCTCCTCCCTCCTTACTCACCTTGGAGGTGGGCGTCTTGGCAAAGCTGAGTGCCTCGGTGGTGAGTGAGAAGTGGAGCTTCTTGAAGGAAGAGGACATGAGGGGTCCTTTGCCCTTGGTCCTGTGGATGAAGAGTGTCCCCTCCTTCACAAGTGGTGCCTGTAAGCTCAGCGTCTGCTGCAGGTCCAGCTCTGTAGCCCAGGAAGGGAAGACAAGTGAGCCAAGTGAGTGAGGACAGGGCCCAGGAGGCCCCAGTGTGACCAGGAGGCGGTGGGCTGGGCCACAGGAGATACAGAGAGTGGTGGGTGGAGCCAAGGGCCAGGGATGGGGCAAACATGACCAGGGCAGTGGGCAACATAGGAGCGAAGGAACAGTGAGGGGTGGTGGTTATTTCTCACTTTCTGTCTCTCTTTCTGGCGAGCGCGGTTATTTCTCACTTTCTGTCTCTCTTTCTGGCGAGCGCACGCACCCTATAGCAAAAACCTCTCCAAAAAAAAAAAATAAAGCTAGGCTCAGCAGAGGGGTCACCCCAGTGAGGCCCAGAGGAGATCTGCTTGGCAAATTAAAGCATACCAGGAAGATGGAGAAAAACACTGGCTGTCTGCCACAGTGTAACAGCTACGAAGCTCAGGGGGCAGTGGCTCTGGAGGACAGTATACTAGGCCTACAGTCTCTGCGGTGTTAGAGTGGGTGGTCAGAGCAGAGATCAGAGAAGAAAGTCAGAGCAGGCTTCAGCTCAAGGTAAATAATTTTGTGGGCTGCCCCAGTAGCCTGAGGGAGCCAGATCCCAACCCTGGTGACTTGAAAAACACACCAGGCACATGTGAACCGAGAACAGGAGATGGGATCGCACTGCAGTGACCAGAGCTTTCTCCCTCTCCCACATTCTGTCTCTCTCTGGTGAATACACACACCCTTTGGCAACTGAACAAAATTAAAAATTAAAATAATGAAATAATCAAAGAACTTTCTAACAAAGAGCTGCAAAGACAGGACAGTGGCAAGCAAACAGTCTTTTGGAAGTCTTGGAGAAGTGGGCTGTCACCCAGACAGACCCAAGCCCCCTCCGTGCCAAGGGCGTCATCTTCCTGTCTAGCGTGACCTTGCAGCTGGTCCTGGCCTGGCCTTCTTCTCTGACCCCAGTGGACCCAGGGATGGGCTCCGAGGAAGGGGACAATGCCTCTAGGGTGTTACAATCTCTCAGAGCCCCGCTCACCCTCCTCCCTCCTTACTCACCTTGGAGGTGGGCGTCTTGGCAAAGCTGAGTGCCTCGGTGGTGAGTGAGAAGTGGAGCTTCTTGAAGGAAGAGGACATGAGGGGTCCTTTGCCCTTGGTCCTGTGGATGAAGAGTGTCCCCTCCTTCACAAGTGGTGCCTGTAAGCTCAGCGTCTGCTGCAGGTCCAGCTCTGTAGCCCAGGAAGGGAAGACAAGTGAGCCAAGTGAGTGAGGACAGGGCCCAGGAGGCCCCAGTGTGACCAGGAGGCGGTGGGCTGGGCCACAGGAGATACAGAGAGTGGTGGGTGGAGCCAAGGGCCAGGGATGGGGCAAACATGACCAGGGCAGTGGGCAACATAGGAGCGAAGGAACAGTGAACAGGAGGCTGTGGGTGGGGCCGCACAGGGAAGCACTCACCCTCCTTCTCCCCGATGTCCACGAGCTTGGTGATGAAGTCCTTAAGCTGCGCCACGCCCTGGCGCACCATGGGCTGCAGCGGCTCCATCCAAGCCTCCTTAGCCCTTGAAGCTGGTGTGTCCATGTTGCCCACATTCTGGACCGCCTAGGGATGACAGCAGGAAGGACCAGACTCTCCTGGCTCAGCGGACTGGTCTCTGAACCCCACCCCTACAGGTCTATGCCATTCCCGGGGTAGATGGAGACAGAGGTGGCAGAGGCCCTCTCCTCCGGTCCACCCAGAGCCACAGGGATCAGGAATGAATGGATCACAGCGCTTGAAGCCTTTGGGGACTATGATAATTAAGGCCATTTGGGCCCCACCTGTTGGCTTTCCTCTGCTGGTTTAATATCAGATTCTGCCACACAAGGCAGCCCAGCCCCAGCTCAGTGCAGAGCAGACAGGTACTGTCTGGGAATGGACCCGCTTGTAAAGGTCCGAGTCACCACTGACTAGCTGTGCAACCTCTGTCCCCCTGCAGACCTGTTCACTTGAGGACCATAAGAAAGCTCTGTAAACTGTGAAGTACGAGTATCCTCCCGTGAACCAGGGGGGGACACACAGCCCGCACCTTGGCCAGCAGGAGCAGGGTGCGGCTGGTCCGGGCGTCTGCATGCCGCTCCCGCAGGTGGAAGAGTTTGGGAGACATGATGGCGGGAGAGAAGAAGCGCAGGCACAGGAAGCTGGTGACAGCGATGAATGGCACGTTCTGGAAGGGTGTGGGAGACAAGAGGCTGGATTCCCCCAGGCCTAGGCTGGGCTCCTGACAGCCCCCTTCCCTTTGGCTCCAGGACTCTTCCCCTCCACCGGCCTTTGGCTTCGAACCCTCTCCGCCGCTCCTTCTCCCCACTTCTCACTTCCCTCCGCCCCAGTCCAGCCAGCAGAGGGCGCACCTCCTCCTGGACGCTGGGGAAACGCTCGCGCACGCGCTGGAAGAGCTGGCGGAACGTGGCGCGGACCACTGCCGGGCATGCGCGAACGGAGCGACAGAGCGCGCTCAGCAGCGCCCCCAGGTGGGTTCTCAGCGTCTGTGCGCTCTGCTCCAGCACCTCCGCCTCGGTCTGTGGGCGGTGCAGCCCTGAGCACCTGCGTGGGCAGGGCGGCATCAGCACAGAGGATCGCAGTCAGCCACTGCACACACGACGCGGACGGGGGCTCCGGAGACAAGCGCCGAAAGGCATCGGCCGAGACCCGGACACAGAAGGCGGGCAGAACGACGACAGGTAAACCAGGCAGACAGATCCATAAACACCCTCGCAGACAGACCCTATACCCAATTCCCACCGGCCCCCCAGGGATGACCCCAGCCTCACCCTACATCCTTAACTTCCACTTTGCTGGGGTCCAACTCCACGTACTTCTTCTCCTCAAATACCCTGTCAATGATGGGGCCCAGGACCCCGTGCAGATACCGCATTCCCGCCACCTGCAGGCCACCACAAGCTGCATGGGTCCTGTTTTCCCCACCAGCTGTCCGCCATCCCCCACAGCGGCCTCCCCACCTGCCCCATGAGCCGTCTGGCGCTGTAACTGCCCAGGATGCAACCAATGACATGAGTGGGGCAGCTCAGCAAGCTTTCTTTTTTTGAGAGAGAGATTTTTACTATAGGGCACATGCACTCGCTGGAGATACAGAGAGAGAGACAGAAAGCAAGAAATCATTCCCCTGGGAGATGGCCACCTGCAATCCCTTCTCCTCCATTCTCCTTTTGGGCACACGCATACACGTGCCCAGCATGATTTTAAGCCACTGGGTCCAGGACTCAAACTGCCAGTTGACTATGTGAGAGTCTAGCAATGCAACCATTATGCCATCTGCTGGTCCCTGCAGCTCAACTCTTACGTAAGACAATACTTGTCCCAACTGACTCTTGGCTTCTCTAAACCTCAGTGTCATTGTCTATAAAATAGGATTATATATCATGAGACCTCACCTTCAGAAAAGACTCCATAGATTTCGAAGCCAGAGAGTTGCTCCGGAACAGGGTGTTGGCCTCACCTGCAAGGAGAGGTTTCTGTGGATAGGGGATTGGGACAAGACTGTGGGGAAAAGATGGGGACAGCGGGCTTTGGGGTTGGGGGCTCTAAGCTGGCCCCACAGCAAAGGGCCTCCTTGCCCCCTCCCAAGCCACCATTCCACTTCTGCCCTTTGCTCTTCCCCTCGCTCCCTCCTATCTGTCCTATCAGCCTCTTTCCTACAGGGCTCCCCAACCCCTGCCACGTCTGAGGTCGGCTCCTGGCCAGGCCCCACTTCCTCACTGGTACGCCCCAGCTCCAGCTGGAAGAGCAGGTCCAGAAAGTCCTTGGCCAGTCCCTGCCCCAGGAAGAGCTTGAGCAGGTTGGTGGCCACATCCTGGCGGCATTCAGCACTTGTCGTCTCCTCGATGAGTGGGATCAGCTGCCCTGGGCCCTGTGGGAGGCAAGAAGAGGCAGGGCCAGGGATGCACGGACATCCACACCCTCCACTCTGAGGACCTCAGAGCCCCGTGGGGCACTTTCCCAAGGGATGGCCTGGCCGGGACCCTGGGCACTTTTCTCCTCAAAACCCCCTTTTCTGTGGGTTTAGAAGGACAGGGAGGACAGGCCAACATGACTGGACCCTCCCACCTGCCTGCCCGGCCTCACCTGGACGCCCAATTTCACCTCACGGCACAGCAGCTGCACCAGGGGCTGGTAGTGGCAGGAGGGTAGCACCGTCTCGTCCCGCAGCCGCACCTCCAGCTGCAAGGAGCCCAGGTTGCCCCTGGAACGGGCAGTCTGTGACCTCTCCACCAGGGACCCCGGCCGCCCTGGGCTGCGTCCCCTCCCATGGCCTCGGCCTTCCCCCCTTGGGGTGAGCCTCCCAGTCCCTCTGCTCATGTCCTCCACCTGCCACCGGCCCTGTGTGGGGTCCCTGCTCTGCCCACCTCCCGTGCACTGCCTGTGCTGTTTTCTGTTTGGAAAGCTCCTCCCGCCTCGCCTCGTTACCCATGGGAACCCTGTTGTCTTTGTCACCTCCAGACTCCTATGGACCCCAAGCTTGACCCATGTGGGCTCCCCAACCTTGAATCTACCATTTATACACTTCCAGGTAATGGTGCCTTCACACCTTCACACGCACACTTCACACCAGAAGCAGGTCTCTAACCATCACAGCCACCTGCCAGAGAAGCTGCGGCTTCGTCAGGGTAACACAAATAAGGTCTGACTTTTTTTTTTTTTTAACCAGAGAACACATGTGCTCCCCAGAGACAGACAAAGTGAGACAGCACTCCACAGAGGGCACGGCTGGGTCACAGCCCTTGTTTCCATTTCCCCTTCCAGTCAGGATTTTGGGCACCCGCACACACAGCCTGGCACGCTTATCTCTCCCTCCCTTTTCCCCTTTTTCTTCCTTCTCTCTCTCTCTTTTTAATTTGCCAAAAGATGAGTGTGCTCGGGAACCAGCAGTTAGCGTAATGGCTATGTCGCTGGTCTCCCACGTAGTCGACCGCGGTTCGTGTCCCAGACTCGGTGGCTTAAAACTCACGCTGGGCGCGTGTGCATGCGTGCCCAAGATCCCGAGAGGAGAATGGAGGAGAAGGGATTGCGGCGTGACCATCCCCCCTGGGGGGTGATTTCTCGCTTTCTGTCTCTATGTCTCTCTCTGTCTGTCTGGCGAGCGCACGCGCCCTACAGTGAAAATCTCTCAAAAAAAAAAAAAAAGATGAGTGTGCTCACCAGGAAACAAAGACAGAGACACAAAAGAAGAAAGCACCCCCACCCCCGCCACCGCCGAGCATGGCCACCCTGAGATCCCGTCTCTGTTTCTCCTTTCTCTCGGGATCTTGGGCTCACTCGCACATACACCCAGGTTTCTCAGGCCACCAGGTTTGGAACTCAAGCCACACCCTCGACCACATGGGCTCCACGCCCTACCCACCATACCACAGCTGGCCCTGAGATCTAACCTGTGAAGATCTAACTTCTGGGCTTCTTTGCTTTGACCTCTCTGGGTGAGGGTGCTGCCCAAGCTTCTCACGGTCTAATTAGCCCCGCCCTGGCCGTCTCCGCCCCTCTCCATCCCATCCTGGGAAGGCCGCAGTGAAGGGCTGGAGCTGTAGGGCGGGACTGCAGTTCTCTAAGCACAGGACAGCTCAGGAAGTGATGCTGCCCACACAGCACAGCCCTGGGCTGGCTCCACAGCAATGCCCGGTGCTGGACACGTGCACCCCATGCTGTCAAGGGTAGGCATGAGGGTTCCGGGGCCTTCTGCAGGGAGAGAGATGCGAACTACCGGAGGGGTGTGGGAACGCAGCAAGCAGGCCACAGAGCTTCCAGGGCAGGACTGCCAGACTTAGCAAAATAAAATTACAAGACACCTGGTTAAACCTAAGTAGTCTTTTTATTTCAATTTTTCTTATTTTTTCTTAATAGTATGTCTCAAATATTGCATGGCCATGGTTCTCCTAAAGAGGTGTCCATTTTGTATCTGAAACTCAGTTTAGCTGAGTCTGTCCTGGATCTGGTCACCCTATTCCCGGGGCACCTTGGTGAGGGGGTCGAGCTAGGGCTTGTACTAGAAACTTCCAGGAGGCAGAAAGCAGGAGACCTGTCTTGGCTCCGGGCCCAGAGGACTGGGCTGAGTGCAGGACGGCAGGGAAGGAGTAGAAGCCAGGTCTAGCCTGGTGAGAAGGATCCTGGCCTGGCTGTGCCCGTCTCCTGACCAGCTCACCTGCCCTGCCTGCCGGTAGCCAGTTCTCAAATCTAAGCATGCCCACCCCCACCGACCCATCCCAGCTAGAGCCCAGCACTCACTCATCCCTTCGACTCTTGGACTGGTCGGGCTGCAGCCGGAACCAGCCCTCCTCCTGCTGGGCCACACACAGGCTCTGGATGTTCACTGCCACCTGGGGGATGGGTAGGTGACAGGTCATGCAGGGCTGGGACAACGAGGTCTCTTTCCTGACAACCATTGTTCTCTTAGTGATAAGGGGTACTTCCAAGGGTCCCTGGGCAGCTGTGGCAGTGGAGGGACACTTGCTGGTTCTAGGAATCCCAAGCTTCCTGAATGTCTCTCTGGGCAAACTGGAAGGGTGTCCTCGAGGGGTGGCTGGGGCGGTGGCAGGTGCACTGTTGCCAGGGCGGTGCTCACTTTGCCCAGGAAGTCATTTCGGCTGACAAGGTCCCAGTCCCAGGCCTCCACGCACAGCACCTCTGCAGATCCCTCCTCCAGCTCAAATTCAAACGTCTCATTCCAACGTGGGTAGCAGGATTTCTTCACGATCTGCCCAGAGAGCAGTGGGAGGGGCTGGGCTGATCACATGGGGCTCCCTGGCACAGCTGGCCCAAAGCCTGCCCCGGATTCCTGCAGCTCCCTCTCCCCGGAGGCTCTGCAGCTGCAGAGGTAAGAACTCCCTGTCTACACCTCCACCCATTTCTCGGATGGAGAAATTGAGGCCCAGAGTGTCCAAGGCCATGCAGCAAAATGGTAGAGATTGCATCAAGAACCCAGACCTCGGGGACCAGCAGGTGGCGTGGTGGTTAAGGCACTGGACACTCCCACATAACCAACCACAGTTCGAGTCCTGGACCTGATGGCTTGCTTTCGCACTTTCCCTCTCTCTCTCACTCCCTCTATGCCTCACTCTGATCAAATTTAAAAAGTGATAATAAACAAAATTAAATAAATAATTCTTAAAAAAAAAACCCAAAAAACAGACCTCGACGCCCTCCCCATCAGGCCTGAGCCCACCATCCGGCTGTTTCCTGGAAGACAGGAAGGCAGTGAGGGCAGCTGTGGGGCTTTTCAGGTTATCCCCATTCTGGCTGGACCGCCTACCCACCGCCAGGATGGCCAGAAGGGCGGGACCTGCTGTCTCCTCAGGTCGCCCACCTCTCTGAGATGCCTTCCTAAGACCCAGGCCCCACCCTGACCACCCAGGTGATGTCGAGATGAGGCACAGGAGGTCCCTGAGGTCTCTCACCGAGGTCTCCTGTGTCCGGCCTTTGTAGCGCACACGGACAAAAGGGTCAGATGCACCGTTCCGGTCCTTTGGGGCTAGGTCCCTGGTGGGGGGAGCAGATCATTCACTTGTCGCCCTTCCCCAGCCTGTCATGGCTGGAAAGGCCTGGGCTCATCCTGCCCCGGCTAGGCTGGCTGGCTGGACAGTGCCTCTACCCCTCTGGACCCCTATTCCCAGTGGCCACTCTTGGGCCATCACATGGCCAAGGTTCCCCCAAGATGGAGGCCAGCCACAGGCCAGTGCTGCACCTCACTCTGGGAGTGCCGGGAGGCAGGTGTAGCCGAGAACAGCCCAGGCCGTGTGCCCTGCTCTCTGTTCTCTGGGCAGCCCGGGGCGGGGGCAACCTTCCGAAGCCTCAGTTTCCACATTGGGAAGATGGAAGAGTGGCATAATGGACTTCTGGAAGGCCCGCCCCAGTAGTGTCTCCACCTTGGGGCGTGCGGTTGCAGTCCTCATCCCTGCCCTCCCCTCTCTCCGGGGATGACTCTTCATACTGGTCACCGCGCCCCAGGTTTAGAGCCCTATGTGGAAGAGCAAGGCCCACCCTGCGATTTACTATACATAGATACCATTTTCTGCCTAGCTCCATATTTTTTAAAAGAATTATTTTAACTTTATTAATTTATTTTAATTTGACCAGAAAGGACAGAGAGAGAGCAAGAAAGCAAGCCGCCAGGTGCAGGACTGAATGATGGTTGGCCATGTGGGAGTCCAGCGCCCTTAACACCTGCCCCCACCCCAGCTCCATATTTCCAACTGTAAGCCTCTGGTGTTTGCCTTCTTTCCCTCTCAAAACTGTCTGCTAGTACTCCAAGGTTGGCCTTGCGAATCTGCTAGAAATATGAGAAAATGTTCTTTCTTCCTCTGCAGCAAACGGGGC
>NW_006159974.1:714731-718321 GCF_000334495.1 Tupaia belangeri chinensis | reverse complement strand
GTCCAAGTCCCGGACCTGGCAGCTTTCTTTTTTACTCTCCCTCCCTCTCTCCCTCTCTGGTCAAATTAAAATAAATAAAGTTAAATAAAATAATTCTTTAAACACAAAAATGAGGCCTGGGCATACCTCCCTGTACTGGAACTTGCTAAAAGGAGGCCAGACTGGCATGGCCACCATGTCTCCAAGTTTAGGGAGAAAGCAGTGAGGAGACTCTTGGAGGAAAAGGAGGCCCAGGAGGAATCCCTTACTGCTTCCCATCTCTGTGGGTGGGGACAGGGACCCGGGAGAAGCAGCCCGAGGTCCCAGGGCTCAGCAGTGTCTGCAGAGGTGTACGTACGTGTGCATCTGTGGGTCCCCAGCCAGCCTGGTGCGGGGCAAGGCTGAGGACAGAGGAAGTGGGTGTGTCTGAGCTGGATGGCAGGTGACATGAGGGAGCACCCAGTTTGCATCCAGCCGGGCAGGGCTCCTTCCACATCCCAGACTCAAGGCAGGAAATGAAGCCCGAAGAAGCTACAGAATACCCAACCTGCCCCTCTTCCAATCCCCGTCCCTCATCTGCAAGACACAAATCTTTCTCCCGGGCACACACTTGCTCCAGAGGATGGTTGGCTGAGGGCTGCCCTTTCACCCCAGGGGCAGGGAAGGACTCTGGGGAGGTAGGTTTGGAGCCAGAAAGGAAGGCACTTCTCACGAAGTGTGCATGACTCACATTCAGGCCCAGACGGGAGTGGAGCCTACAGCTAAAAATACCCTGGGGTGGGGGTGGCCATGTCACAGGTGACTCAGGCCCACAGAGCCATCCAAGCCTCATCCCTCTTGGGGAGAACTCTCCTACCGCCCTGCCTGGCTGGAGGTTTGCAGCAGTTCTTTTTGCCCTCTCCTGCCCATGATCCACACACACACAGGCCAAGTTCTTATTCGGGTGAAACCAGGGGAAGCCTGGCCTTAGCACCGGGGCGCTGGGGCTGTATGGTCAGAGTTTGGGGTCCCCCTCTTCCCACAGCCCCATGCCCTAGGGTGCCTGAAGTTCCACTGTTAGAACATCCTCCTCCCCTCAACGGACATATCCCCTAGTGAAGGTCACCAGCAATATATCTTCAAGTCAGGAAAACCTCCCAGACCCTCTCTAAAGTACAGGTGTTGCCGGGAGAGACCCTAGGACCAGGAGGGGTCCTGGAGGAGGGGGTGGAGGTGGCTTCATGGGAGTCTCCAATCCCAAGGGTCCCCCGCCCAATCCCCAGCCCCTAATCACCTGGCCTCCAGCACAGAGCAGCGCAGCCGGGAGCCCCGGGGCCCTGGCACCACCTCCAGCCGCAGGTGAATCTCACCCTGCACCTCCTCGTCAGGGTCGATCTCCGTCAGGTGGGCCCACCCGCAGAAACCTGTGGAGCTGCGACTCAGACAGGGGTCTGGCTCTCTCCTGCCACACCCTTCACCTCCCCGCCAGGCACCATGTGGCCCCTCCAGAATCCCCCCAAACCCCTATGAGCCAGGAACTGTGGGGAGAGATCAGGAAACTGAGGCTCAGAGGCTGAGCAGCAGCAGTTGGGAGAGCTGGGATTAGAACCTAAATCAGTGACCTGGGGCCTGTGCCCTCGTGCTGTGCCAAGCTGCAGTCAGTGGTCCTGACCCTTACTTATCATGGGCGTACCCTCTCTGTCCTCAGTCCCCCCGCTTTTAAAAAATTAATTAATTGCCAGAAGGCACATGCAATCACAAGAAAGCGGGGGCAGTGGGGGAGAATCCCAACGGGGGTGTGGTCATGCTACAATCCCTTCTTCTTCATTATCTCAGGATCTGGGGGACGCACATAATTGCTCTGTATGTTTTTCAGGCAGAGGGGCCGGGATGTGAACCACAATCAACTATGTGGGATCCAGTTCCCTTCACCACCAGGCTACAAAGCCAGTCCCCACTGCACCCCCATGTTAGAACAGGAGGAGGGTGGCTCTCCCCAGAGCTGCTGGGAGAACGGTCTGAGGCTCAGATGGCGAAGCGAAAGTGACTCCAAGGAATGGCAGCACTGGGGCCACTGGACCCAGAGGGGCTGGCTGGGGCTGCAGGCAGCAGAGGCCTCTGGCCTGACCAGGGCCAAGAAGCCCCATGAGTCAGCAGAGCCCGCCCCCATGCCTGCCCAGCCTCACAGACAGGAGCAGGTGTGTGCCGAGGAAGGCCACTGAGAGGGTCACGGAGGTTCTGACAGCTAAGCACGAGGCATCCCAGAGCTCCTGGTCTGAACCACCAGAGAAGGCAAGTCCTGCCCAATGTCACACAGCGAGGCCGAGGCCAGCCTGATACCTCAAAAGTGTCTGCATCTCCAGCCCAGACCGGCTCCAGCCAGCCCTTCAGACTTAGGACAGGTGCAGTGGGGCCAGGCAGAGGGGACTCCAAGGGGTACAGGAGGAGCAGCTCAGCTGGGGCATGGGGACTGAGGAGGCCCCTCCTCTGCCCACCGTCCTCAGATCCCAGTTAGTTGAGGCTGGGGAGCAGGAGATGCCACAGGCTCAGGCCTGGGAGTGTAGTGCTGGCTTTCCCTGAACACGAGGAGGTGTCTGAGGCCAGGGGCTGGGCAGATCATGGGGCAGGGGTGGGGGATTCCAGGAGAGGGCAAGCAGGTGCCAGCCGTGGACCCCCTCTTGGAGATCTTACCCTTAGGGTGAGAGGCGAGGGCGTCCCTGGTAAGGCAGACCTTCCCGATAACGTCGTCCCGGCTGGAATGTGGAGAGAGTCAGAGGTGGGCAGGACCTGCTCCTTGGGAGCCCAGCATCACCCCCCATCAAGTTCAGGACCCCGCATGGGGAGCAGTGGGGTTGACACTTAGCCACTTGCAGTTAGCAGGTGACCTGCAGGCCCTGGATTCCGGACACTCAGACATGTGATACGTTTCTATGCAGGGACCAACA
Source organism: Tupaia belangeri chinensis (assembly GCF_000334495.1). Taxonomy (NCBI): domain Eukaryota; kingdom Metazoa; phylum Chordata; class Mammalia; order Scandentia; family Tupaiidae; genus Tupaia; species Tupaia belangeri. Next base: position 715,418 of record NW_006159974.1, on the reverse strand, counting down.
CATGTGCCCACACACGTGCCAGCTTGTGAGTCCTGGGTGCCATTTTCTAGTCCACATCCCCACACACGCATAGCCCATGCATGCCTGGGCCCACATGCCCGCACCTGCAGATGTGTGATGTGGTGTATGCAACATGAATTCACATGTGTGTACCCACGCACGTTCAGGCCTTATGTCCCTTCGGGGCTCCCATTCCCTCCAGGCTGCAAAGAGGCTGCAAAGGGACCAGCAATCCCAGCAGGGGACTGGGCCGGGGAGTAGGGCAGACAGCCACACCTGGGCCTTGCTGAAGTGCGAGGGTGGGGCACACACCTGAGGGCATCCTCATCCATGACGTAGAAGGCCACGGCATGGAAGGTGGGTGGCAAGTGCACTTGGTACTCCTCACCCCAGAAGGGGCACAGCGTCTTCCACACAGTGGCCGTCCTACAGGAGAGGCCCCTCAGCACGTGCCCGTCCCCAGCCTGGGGCTGGCAGGGCAAGGCTGTGAGACCGGGGCCCACCTCCCTCACACCTCCTCCCATCCCGTAACAACCAGCTCTGCCATTTCCTCAGACCCACTACCCACCAGTCATTACCCCGACCCTCCTCTCGGTCCTGGCTGGGGCACAGGGCTGCATCTAATGGGCCATTTTACATTTGGGGAAACTGAGACCATGGCAGTAGCGGGCCTCAGGTCATTCAGCA
>NW_006159974.1:687031-713994 GCF_000334495.1 Tupaia belangeri chinensis | reverse complement strand
TCAGCAGGACAGCTGCAGAGCTGGGACCCCACGCCTGAACTCCCAGCCTCACCCAGCTCTGGCCAAACTTCCCAGGGTCAGAGCTGTCAACAAAGGGGACTCAGTGGGGAAACGGAACCCACAGGGGCCCGGATGAAGGCTCAGAGGATCGCCCTCCTCCCAAAGACCTCACACAGACCATTTGCACTTCGGGGGCCTCAGTTTCCCTGTCTGTCCTGAGGTGATCAGAGCCATCCCGTCCCTCTCCTTGGTTTGTCCAGGGTTTGGAGAGAGTCTGGAGAAAGCTGGGACCCTGCTTTAAGGGGAAGACCAGAGAGTCTGGTGGCCTGGGTAGGGGTCAGCAAGGGGCACTCAGTGGGGTGGAATGGCAGGGTGGCTCTGGCTGGAACTTGGAGGCAGGGGCCTGGATGAGGCAGGGGAGAGGACCCTGCCCACAGACCATGGGCACCATGGAGGAAGTGGCAACCAGGAGAAGTGGCCCTTTTGGGCAGAGGCCAGGGACGCCCAATCTGGAGAAGAGCAGTCTCTCTGGGGACAGTCACCGGGATTCTCTCAGGGTGAGAAAGGACCGGAAATGAAGAAGCTCAGCTCTGCGATTGGCCAGATTTGAGCTCTGGTCTGGCTTTGCTGTTCAGGAGGTATGTGACCTTGGGCAAGTTCCTGAGTCTCTCTGAGCCTGTAAGTGGGAGCTAATGTGGTATCGAGCGCGTTGTAAGAGTTAAAAAGGCTGGAGAGGGCACGGGGCCTGGCAGGAATAGTGCTCCATTAAATGATGCTGCTGTGAGCGAGTAGCAGCACCCGTCTCTCCTGGGGGCTGCAGAGATCGTAAATAGGAACAGAGGCAGGTGAGACGCCTGTGCCACGTGCCTGCCGACAGCAGACAATCCCGGCAAGAGGAGTAACAGGTAGGTCTCTCTCACCTCCTAAACAGACTGTCAGGGCCCCAGGGGCTAAAGTGCTCCAAGCCCTCTCCCAGGTCCATTTTGGGAGGAGCGGATGCTGGGTGAGGGGGCTCGGCCCGCCCTCAGTCCTGGGGAGTGAGCAGTACCTGATGATGGGCTCATTGTCCACCTTCACGATGCAGTAGGGGTCACTGCTGCCAGTGCTGCAAGACAGGCCGGGGAGGAGGGTGTTGGTGGGCAGGCCAACTGCAGGAGGGGCCAAGGGCAGCACCTTCCCAGCACCCCTCCCTCTGCCAGGGGTCCTCAGTGACCTGAGGACAGAGGGCGTAAGGGCTAAAGCACCCGTCCTGGGCTGGAGCCTAAAGGCTCCTCTGTCCAAGCTAGAACATGTGCCCCCTGGCTGGCTTAGCTCAGTGGCAACGTGTCATAGTCCAAGCGATGCAGGATCCATAGGGAAAACTGTAGGTTTGGTTCCCTGGTCAACCTGTACATGCCAGGAGCATGCGCCCACGATGCCAGCTGGCGGGGAAAGTTGGGGGGAATGTGGCATGAGACCCTGTCGTGGTGCTTGCCTTTCCCTCTCTTTCTCTCTCCGTCTCATGAAAATATATAAATAAATAACTTCAAACAACAGCAAAACATGTGGCCATCCTCAACCTAGAAGGGAGTTAGTGAGGAAAAGGCAGGAACCCACCCCAAGGCTCCCCTTCCGCGTGCAGGGCTGGGCGAGGGGCACTGCTCACGGCTCCTCCTTCCTGCCGACTCCTACCTCCCACTCCAGCCTTTCCCCCAAACAGGGTCCAACCAATAGCCCCTGCCCTCAACACCGGGGTCGAGTCCCTTCCTCTCCCTTGACTTTCGCTCCTACTGTCGGCGTGTCCCTCCTGCCGGACCGAATTCAACGCCTTCCTCTAACAGCCCACCTCCCCGCAGAAACAGGAGTAAGGTCTCCCCAGTTCACACTACCTGCCCCTCCGAATTATGTTTCCTTTCATCCCAGTACCGTTAGTGATGTAGGAAGGGGGGTCTTCAGAAAGTGTGTGAAAAGTACGTATCAGGGTCAGCCCGTGTTCTGGACAAGGCGGCTAGGAAAACAAGCCAGGCCGTGTGCGTGCGTGCATGCCCCAAATACCGAGAGCAGAAAGCAGGAAAAGGGGTTGTGGTACGGCCCTCCCCCTGGGGTGGAGGGTGATTTCTCACTTTCTCTGGAAAACACATGTGCCCTACAGCAAAACTAAAAAAAAAAAAAAAAAAAATTCAAGGCGAGTGCACATTATGAAAAACTGTGCATAGACTTCAATTTTCTTTGCACCAAAATGAACTCTTCCTTCAATTCCACTTTATTCGTGAACTTTATGAAGCTCCCTCCTACTATCAGCTGCCTCCTGCATCCCACTATGAGCTCCCTACAGGTGGGGGTGACTTCTGTGTCCCAGGGACCGGGTCAGGGCTTGGCACAAGACAGAGGGCCCATAAGCGTTTCCTGAATGGATGGATGGATGGATGAGTGAGTGAATAAGTGAATGAATGAAAAAATGTAAGAACCTGCCCTCCAGAGTTCCCAGCCATCAGGGAAAGGACAGGGGAAGGCAGACTGGGGCAATTTCACGTCTTAGGTTGGTGGGGGATCCTGGGACTTAGAATGGTCTCCAGCAAGGCCCCAGGTTGGTCCTGAGCAAAAAGGGGTCCTGGTGGGTGCTCAGGACTATCTCTGCAACTGCTCCTCTGGCCTGGCCTGCCATCCATAAATAGGAAGTATAATTTACATGACCGTGGCTGGGGAATTCCAAGCTCTGCTTCCTTTCTCAAAATGTTCTCTTCCTTTCAGCCCAGGAAGCCACTGGGAGCAAACCACTCCAGCAGCCAGTGGCAATCCACTCCAGCGGCTCTCTGCCATGGACAGGAAATGTCTGCCAGGACTTGGTTTTCCCACCTGCAGAGCAGGAGCCCCAGCTCACGAAGTGGCTGCCCTGGGTCCAAGCTGGTACGAGCAAGTCAGCCTTGGAGGTGTTCAGTGCAGTTAGCACTGCCTGAGACTCGTTCTCTCCAAACCCAGCCATCATTCAAGGACCTCCGCCTTCAGGGAAGCCCCTGTGAACACCTCAGAGTGCATCCCACCAGCCCAAAGCCAGGGGCCTCCAGGCCTCAAGCTACTGGGCCCCTGTGTGCCCAGAACCTGGGCTGGGCTGCGGGACTCAGGAACTGTGCATGAATGTGTGCACAAGGAACTCAGAGGAAGCGGTGGGAGGTCCACGCTGCTGAGGCGACAGGGGACCTCTTGGACCTGTCCCCCAGCAGGGGGCCCCCTGTGCTCTGCTACTGCCTCCTGACCTAGAGGCAGGGAACCCCTTGTTCATCACTGTGGGCCCAGCACCACCCACTGCTCAGCTCTCAGTGAGTGCATGCATGCATCGGGGCTTATGGCATAGACAGGACGGCTGGGGTAGGCAAAGGCCCAGCGACAGGAACAGAACCCAGGTGTGCAGCGACAGTGATGAGCTTGGTGGCTGGAAGGAGTGGGAAGCGGACAATGTCAAGGCAGACTGAGTTCAGGATTAAGGATGCGGGCCCAAGCTGGTGCCTGGTCTGCCCAGTGCCCGCTCCCCTAGGGAGCTCCTGGGCCGGTCCCCACTCCCACTTCTCCTTCCTCAAAACAGTTGCCACTAGCCCTGTCTGACTACTTGCGGGGCCTCTATATTTAGGGCCTTGGCAGTTTCAAGGCTGTGGAAAGGGGGGAGGATCAGAGCAAACCCTGAAATAGCCCTGGGCTTGTCCCCAGGGCCAGTGGCCGTGGGAGCCAGCAGGTCACTGGTCACCGTGAGCCCCGGCTCCCGCCAGTTGACACAGGTACCCAGCGATGGGAGGCATGGGAACGAGCATGGCAAAAGCAGCAGGCTCTTGAAGTCGCTGGTGAAGGGGTGCACAGCTGTGCCCTGCGCCCTGAAGGGGAATAAAAACCCATGACAGGAAGTGGCAGCTGTGTAAAACTGGCTCCCTCCAAGAAGCGTCTCAGCCAAGAAGGGCCATTTTGAGTGGTGGTAAGCTTCCCATCCTTGGAAGTATGCAAGCCTCTGCTGGAGGGGATGCTGCCCGGGAGACAGGCTGGGGGCTGGTGAGGCACGGGGAGGTGGGTTCACCACCCATCTGCCTGTGGTCAGTAATGCTCCCCGCAGTCCCTGCAGCCAGATGCCCTGCATGGATTTTGCAAAGCTCAGACCCACTGAGCCCCATGGCAATGTGGCAACCTAGGTTGGACCGGAATTCCTGGCCTATGGCCAAGAAACTGTGGGTCTGAATCCTGCCTACCAACCTGCTGTGTAATCCTGGCAAACAACTTCTGCATCCCGAGCTTCAATTCCCCACCTGCAAACTGAGAATATCTACCCTACAGCGTTAATAAGAGGATTAAACGGGAAGATCTTCAGCACCTCCAATTCTCCCCTATCATGGACCAGGTATCCCTGGGCACCTGCCCTCAGTCAGGGATCCCCTGAAGGGTGACTACTACCCTTCGGCTGACCCACAAGGCAGAAGGCAAGAACAGGGGCCATGTCCCTGCCCAAGAGCACTAGGAAAGCCCGAGAAGTGTGTGAGGGGTCCTGAAGGATGAGCAGGAGTTATCTGGAGGACTCTCAAGGGGGGTGCTTGGAGGCAGAGGGCCCACATGTGTGAAGGCTGGGTTGTGAAGGGCAGTAGCCCAGATGGGTCAGCGCTGTGCACAACAGCCACCTTGGGGAAGGCAGGGGTGGGTGCGTGAAGAGAGTGGGTGGGAGGAGGGCAGACAGGGGACAAGGTGAGGAAAGAGGTTCAGGGAGCAGAACCGACAGGACATGGTGGTGCCTCCCTGGGGGATGGAAGAATCTCACCCAGAATCTCACCCTGGCCTGGGCAGAGGCGAGGCTGGGCAGTGAACCAGGCACCTGGGCTCCCAGGTAGGGACAGCCCAAGCACTTCGCCATCCTGCGCTGGTGAGAGCCTGGAGCAGGCGCTGGGGCCAGATGTTGTCGGTATGGGGAGGGAGGCGACAGACGGGGCTGCCCCTCCCAGCGCCATCAGCCAGAGGAGGCCCAGATGACCTAGTTACCAGTGCCAGTGTATGCGCATTGGGGGGTGGGGGTTTAGAGGTGGGGCCAGGGGCTGAGACCTCTCAGAACTCATCTGCCTCCCCACCCCCGAAGAGACTCATTCCAGGCTCCGGCTCCACCTTCCCCCAAGCACAGAAACCCACCTGGAGATCACCCAGCCCCCCTCCCTTGCCCATCACCATGGCAACCGCTGAGCTCGGCCTCCTCAGGCCCAGGGGGCCTTGAACTGGAACTGCTCCTGGCGCAGAGCTTGCTGGGAAGCTCAAGGGGGGCCACTGTGCAGGAGCTATGCCTCCCCTTGCCATCTCTCTGCATCCGGGAGCCTGCTGAGGAGCCCCAGGGGCAGGGAGGCTCCAATGGGGCAGACTTTGGACCCTGGGCCTCCTCCCAGCTCCCGTTCTCCACCCCTGCTTCCAGGCTGCCAGCGCCCCCTCCAGCTATGTGCTTTCCACCTCTCCTTCTAGGAGTTCCCGCCTCTGTTTTACAGAAGGAGAAACTGAGGCTTCAGGGAACAGAAATGCCTAAGGTTGCACTTGAGGGAGCTGGTGGCAGGGCCAACATGGGGAACCAGGAGCCGGACAACTCAGCCCTGGGACACACTGGAAGGGGAGACAATGCCCCTGAGACCTCCTCGGATTCGGGCAGGACCAGGGAACACGGGATATGTCAGCGCCTGTTAGGAGCCCTTGACAGCAGACCTTGCTCTGCCACTGGGAGACAGAAACTCAGCCTCCCAGCCTCTGTTTCCTCATCTGTAAACTGGGATGAGAAGCCTTACCGGGTGGTTGTGGGAATTAAAGCGAAGGCTCAGGTACAGTGAGGGCACAAGAGGTGGCTACTTCCAGGTCACAGCCCCCCTCATCTTGCACAGGTCCTGCCTCCTAACCTGCACCCCATTCTTCAGACCAGTCCCTTCATGCCCAAGTGCACAGCAAGAAGCACGGGGACAGTCCCGGGGCCCCAGCACGTGTTTCGGTGCACACCTGGGGTACTCAGGGCTCCGGAACTACTGAGGAAGACCTCTAGTTTCTAGAGAAGCACTCCCAATCCCTCCAGCCACAGCACCCGCAGGTCACCACGAAGTCTTCCCTAAAACGTCTCCCCCCTGCACCAGCTCCTGCCCTGACACAGCCCCTTCCCCTGTGAGCTGTAGTTCTCTCCCTTGCAGATCCGCTCCCCCGCCAAGTCCCCAGAGCTGACTTCCCCTCTGGTCATCCCCTGTCCATTGCTCGCAGCAAATCTTACTGTCCCCATTTCCCCTGCCAGCCCCCTACCACAGCCACACTCGCCACACCCTCCCGCTGCTCTACTTTGGGGCGCGTCATGCGGTCCCAGGAAAGGTCAGACGTAAAGAGGACAGCGCCCTTCCTCCGAAAGTTCGGGATCCCCCAAACCCCAACCCAGCTCACATGTCCTTGGCGGGCAGGTTCTTCCCCTCCACGATGCGGATGGACAGCGAGCTACGCTTGGCCATCGCGAATTCGCCACCCCGGGTCCCGGCCAGGGGGAGTCGGACAACAGGGTCCTGGGCAGCGGGAGGCCAGCGGGCGGGAGCTGGACTGGGCGCTGGACTAGGAGCCTCAGGGGGCGGGCCGCGCCGGGCCAGGGAGGGGACCGCGGGGGCGGGGGAACCGCTTCCACTTCATTCACCCCCGCCCCCGTCCCACGTGCGGGGGACACTGCGCGCGGGTGGGCCAATCAGCGGCCGGGGTTCCCCGGGGTGGGGTGGAGCTGGCCCGGGCCGTGGTGCTCATTGGCCGCCTGAGGCAGGGGAGAGGAGGGACCTGCGCGGTGGCGCCGACTCCCCGGAGGCTCCGGGCCAGCTGGAGGGCGAAGTGGACTGGTGGTGGAGGGCGCTGCTGGAGGCTAGGGTTGACAATTGTCCCCGGATGGTCTGAGCTGCGGGCGCGTGTGGGCTGCGGACGTGGTCTGGGAGTACCTGGACGGTGCGAGGGGTGAATCTGACGGTGCGCAGGGGAACACGCTGGCCGCAGGGAGTGCGAGGAGAAGGCACGTACCTGCCTCACCGGGACTCTTCTGGCCACCGAGTCTGACGCGTGGGAGGCCCTGCATAGGTGTGAGTTGAATGAAAAAGCGATAGGAAGAACTTAGCAAGCGACACGGATGCTGCCTGGACCCAGAGGAAGAGGCGAGAGCTAGGGCAGCCCAGAGGTTTTGGGAAACTGCATTAGAATTTGAAAGACCTATTTTTAGTTCCCAAATATCCCTTCATTTTCTCCTGCATCTCACTACAGTGGGAAGGTGGATAAGACTTTTGGCCTACCAGAGGGAAGATTACCTGCTGGAGGTGGGTAGATCACATGGTGGTCCGAGGCAGGGCCAGGTCTCCCCAGTACTTTGTGACAGCAAGGTGTTTTCACTGGGGCGTGATCCTTCTCCAGACCCCCCCCACCCCCAGAGCTGAGTTACTAGAATTGCCCACCTCTGTAGTTCAGGCTTTAGGCTGGTGACTATCCCTGGCTGGCTCCCGACTGGTGCAGGCATGACTGCAGACTAGGGTGCCAGAGCCAGCCTATCCACTCCCTTGCAGCGACCCTGGACTGCTTCCTGAGCTTCTATGATCTGGTTCCATTTGATCACCTGCAAAGAGGTGATGAAACAGACACCTGCCCGAGGTATGCAGGATATCGTGTGAGGGCGTCTAGCACAGATTCTAGTTTCTGTTATGTTCTCTTTTCCTGTTTTGTTACTTGTATGCTACATGCATATTTTACCAAATTCAAAAGATATTAAAAGTTTGCAATGCTTACAACGTAAAGTGAGTCTTCTCTGCCAGCCACACACTTTTCCTTCTCTGAGGTATCTACAGTTCCCAGTTCCTTGTGGACTGCTCTGGAAACAGTCTCTGCCTGTAAGTCATTGGCAGATTCATATGTAGGTTTTTCCTTCATACAGAAAGAATCTTACCATTTACACTTACAGTCCCACTTTCATCTTGGAGCGCCACTGTGCACATCTGTCCGTGAGGGCATCTTGGTTTTCTTGGCTGTGGTGATGGACCGTCATCTCTCTGACAACTTCACATCCCCGTTAGTGGCCATTGTTGCCATCATTTGCTTTCTCCAGGCAATTGGGTGGTGCACACGTTTTGCAGGTGTGCAAACGTAGCTGGGATGAATCACCACGCCAGAAGACACATGCAGGACATCCATAGGATCTGCTTTGCTTCCTGAGGCAGTGGTTGTTCCCGTGTGTACAAGTGCCGGAGAGTGATGACTCCCCCATGTCTCATAGCCCCCCTGTTACCAATTTTGTGATCTTCATGGGCCTAGATATTAAATTTTGTACTTTATAATTGCTTTGGATTCAGTATTGCATATTTATTACTGTTCTATTCACTTTTTCTGATTACTTTTAAAGAATTATTCGTTTAATTCTTTGTTTGTTTGTTTTTCGTTATAGGGCACATGTACTCACCAGAGAGAGACGAGAGAGAGAGAGAGAGAGAGAGCAAAAATGAAAAAGCAAACCACCAGGCTCGGGACTCGAACGGTGGTCAACCGTGTGGGAGTCCAGTGCCTTAACTACCGTGCCATCTGCTGGCCCCTCTCGTTCTGATTTTTTAAAGTTTATTTATTCTGTGAATGAGAGCGAGAGAGTGCTCTCAACAGGATCCTGGCATTGCTATCCACCCCCAGCCATCAGCCAGTCCTGATCATGGGCAAGCATGTGCCTGGCATACTCAGGAGGTCTCTGAACTGGGAACATTCCCATGGGCACTGCCTTGCAGAGGCATCATGTTTTATCATTATGTCACTGTACAGCCCCTTATGGCTCTTTATTTCTTTTTTTAAAATTTGCTATAAGGTGTGCACGCTCACCAGAGAGACAAGAAAATGAGAAATCACCCCCGTGGGGAGATGGTCATGCCTCAATCCCTTCTCCCTCTCTTTTCCTCTCAGGATTTTGGGCATGCACGCTCACATGCCCAGTGTGGTTTTCAGCCTGCCAGGTCCAGGACTCGAACTGCATAGTTGGTCATGTGGGATCCAGCCATAAGGTGGATCACCAGCTGGTCCCATTTTTTTTTTAATTGCCAGAGGGCACATGTGCTCACCAGAGAGATGAAGCACCCCAAGTAGGGTACGGTCACACTGCAACCCTTCCTCCTCCATGTTTCCGTCCACTCAGAATTTTAGGCATACACACATGCATCCCCAGCACGTTTTTCAAGCCACCAGGGTTGGCCACGTGGGATCCAACTCTCTATGTGCAGCTGTTAACCGCTGTTCTATAGGGCCATGTCAGCCATCTTTGATTATTGAGATATGCTCCATCTGCCTCACTATCCCCCATGCTGCCACCCTCTACACCCCCACCCTTGGGTTTGGGCTAAGCCCCTCGGCGGGTACAAAGAAGCTGTGTTGGCTTCTGGGTAGAGTGGAGATGGACTTCCCAACATCTAGCTGCTTCTGAGGCCTGGTTGGTGGTGGTGGGCAGAGAAGGCCTCTGCCAAGTTCAGTCTTCAGGTTGTTGCAGCTAATCCCTTCACCCGCCTGGGGAAGCACCACCACCACACACAGCCAGGCTAACCTAGGGAGCCCAGACTGGGCTTTTCCCACCTGGGCTCTCGTTTGCCACAGGACCCCTGCTTACTCACTGTTGGGCCTTAGAAGTTCACCTTCTTCTCTGCTAATCTCCAAATTACTCTAGTTGTAAGCCAGGCCTGGCCTCCCACCCAACTGAGCCTCCAGAGTGGCTCCTGGGGCTTAAATCATGGCTGTTCTCCCCAGAGCAGTCCCATTAGCACAGCCCTCCCACCCCAGCCTGGAGCCTGCTCTGCTCCAAGCCAGGTTCTCCTCCCTCCCTGACCTGGTCATTGTCCCCTAGATAGCCTCTACCTTGTCACAAACCCTTCTGAAGTGTACCTCCCTGCAGTGGGCCTGGGCTCTGCTGTGGGCTCTGAGCAGACCCTCCCTCTGGGCAGTAGACCCTCAAAGGTGCCACCACAATCGCCTTGGGTTTGTTTAAACGCACTTCCTGCTTTGGGTCCCAAGCAGCTGCTGAAATCAGCACTGACCAGTGACTACTGAGGGGGTCACAAGTCCACTGGAGGGGCCAGAGAACCAGACCCAAAGGCCACACATGAGCAGGAACAATGCCCAAATCACATCCCAGAAGTGACCCACACACACACCAGCTTTGGCCCTCGACCTTCATCCTGCACCATACTGGCTGGGCCCTGCTGCTCCAGAGGCTGCTCTCTGCGCCCCCTCGTCACAGCCCACAGCCAGGCTGGGGAAGCCGTGAGGGGTTGGCAGCATCTGTGCAGGATGGGGGAGAGAGGGAGGAGGTCCCCACAGGCGGTGGAGGTTCCTGTGCTGAGCAGTCCAATCAGTGAGTGACGATAGTCCCCAAGCACCATGTGAGTCTCTCCGAATCACACCTGAACTCCAGGCACCCACGTAGTTTTCTCACGACAACCTATGCCATGGTACTGTCACCCCAATTCCCTGAGAATCCTATGACATGTCTGGCATTCTGCCAGACATTCTGCTTCAGGAGGAAGGGGAGTCTTCATGCCTGGAGCCACCAGGCGGTTCTCAGGCTTGCCTTTGTCACCTGCCATTCTGCTGGCCCCCCAGCCTCTGAAGACACCTGAAACCCCTCTGTGTATTGCTTTGTCTCTCGCCCTGTGGCCTGAAGACACAGCCTGGGAGCATGTGGACCCCAGTGGCCGAACGTCAACACAGGATTCGGCCAGGGAGGTGAGCCAAGCTTTCAGCACATTCCCAGAAACTGGTCCCTGGGGAGGGGGTGAGTCAGAGGGTGGGGCTGGAAGGGTAGCTCAACCCTGGCTCCAGCAATTCAGTCCAGACCCCCATCTGTGGTGGGTTACCGAGGGAGCCTTCACTGAGCAGACCACAGTCTCAATTCCTGTCTCCCTCATTCACTCATTCGTTCTTTCACTTAGTCATCTGGTTATTTCTTCGGCATTCATTGAGTACCTGCTGCTGGACACCGGGGATCTAGAGAAACACCAGCCTCAGTCTCTGCCCTCAGGGGGTCAAGGTTGAAAGAGAAGATGGCTGTAAACGGGTAGGAGGGGAGGGGCTCAGGGGATCTTCAGAGGAGGTGACTCAGGGCTGGGTCTGGAGGAGAGGCAGGCGTGCTCCCAGTGGAGACAGCTGCAGAGGAAGGCATGCAGGTGTGAGGAAGGTGGGTGTTCTGGGAACACTCGAGGGGCAGGTGCAGGGGGTTCAGGTGTGCGAGATTGCAGAAGCAGGTAGGAAGCACCTCGTGGTGGGCCTTGCTGCTGGGCAGCACTTGGAGGTTCCCTATAAAGGGTTTGGAGCAAAGGAGTCCCATGGGGGTCTTGGGTTTTAGAAGTGCAGTGTGGGGACCAGCAGATGGCATAGCAGTTATGCACTGGACCCCCATGTAGTTGACTGCAGTTCAAGTCCCAGACCTGGTAGCTTAAAACTCATGTCGGGCATGTGTATGTACATTCCCAAGATCCTGAGAGGAGAATGGAGGAGAAGGAGTTGTGGCATGGCCATTCCCCTTGGGGGTGATTTCTTGCTTTCTGTCTCTCTGTTTCTCCGGCGAGCACATGTACCCTATAAGAAAAATATCTCTTAAAAAAAAAAAAAAAGTGCGGTGTGTGGCATGCTTTGAAGTGTTAGCATGGGTGTCTCCTTCGCACCTCAACCTCCTGTGTCCCCTACCCACTTGAGCAATTGAATGGTATATTCCTGCCCACATATTTTTAGGGACTCACAAAAGTGTTTTAATTTTCTTAGAACTTGATGGGGGGAACTGATTATAATAGTAATAAGTATGCAATCATGAATCCATCCTGTCAATGTCCCGGCCTACGTAAGTCAAAAGCACATGGGGCTCACGAAAGTTGGGGCGAGCCCTGGCACCGCACAGGAGGCGTGGCTTGAGATTCAGCACGCGCTTTGGAAATTCACAGTCAATAGGGTTGAGAGAAAAAGTGAGTTGCAAGAGTCCGAGTCCAGGTCTTTGAGGGTCAGGAGAGCCCACGAAGAGCTGCCAGGACCAGCTGCTCTGCTCGGCCCCCACTGGGCTCAGGAAAGAACCTCACACAAGGGAGAGCCCTTATTGCTACCGCAGGGATGAAGTCAGATGCCGAGTTGGCCAAAATAAGAAATGAGGGTTCAAATGCAGTAAAATTGAGTGATAGAAAAATAAAGTTTTATTTGGCAAAGGCAAAACTGGGCATGTGCCCTGCATGCCTTAGCCTTTGTGCAGGGCTATTTTTGGCCCAGCATCAGCCAGGGCTCCACTCCATACCCCAATAACAATTTCCTTATGTCTATTTATTTATTTCTTCCGTGAGTGAGAGAGAGCGAGTGGAGTGTGCAACAGCAGACAGCACATCCAACAGGGTCTCGATGCCACAACCTACTGGCTGCAGCCAGCCCCGGATTGTGGGCCAGCATATGCCCAGTGTGCTCAGGGAGGTCTCCAGACTCAAACCAGGAACCTTCCCATGTGCGTCAGCCACGCAGAGCATTGTGCTTTACTTTGCATCACCGTCTGCTCCCCTTTCCATAAGTATATTTTCTTTCTTTTAGTTTTTTTTTTAAAGGTTTTTGTTTTGTTTTTAGAGAGATTTTTACTATAGGATGCATGTACTCACCAGAGAGACAGAGAGGCAGAAAGTGAGAAATCAGCCTGCAGAGGGGATGGCCACACCACAATCCCTTCTTCATTTTCCTCTCAGGATTTTGGGGACACACGCATGCACACGAGCCCAGCATGAGTTTTAAGCTGCCAGATCTGGGACTCGGACTGTGGTCAACTATGTGGGAGTCCAGCAATGTAATCATTACAGGATGTGTTGGTCTCTGTTTTTAAGGTTTTTGCCCTTGGGCACATGCATTTGCTGGAGAGACAGAGAGAAATAACGAGAGGAAAAGTGAGAAATCACCCCCCCCAAGGGGGAATGGTCGCACCACAATTCCTTCCCCCCCACACCTGCTAGATGTGAGTTTCAAGCCCCCAAGGCCAGGGCTTGAACCATGGTTGACCATGCAGGAGTTCAGCACCTTAACCACCATGCTACCTGCTGCCCCCCCCCCATAAACATTTTTAAAAGTGCCTGTATGAGATTCCTCAAAAAATGACTATACGATCCAACAATCCTACTTCGAAGTACACCTCCAAAAGATCTGAAAACAGGAACCCCAAAAGATATTTGCACTCCCATGGTCATTGCAGTGTTATTCATTAAAGCCGGGAGCTGGGCCCAGAGCTGGGTCGAGAGCTGGGCCAGCTACATTCCCAGACAAAATGTAGTATGCATATACATACAATGGGATGATTCAGCCTTGCAGAGGAAGAAATTCTGGCATGCGTTGTAACATAGATGACCTTGAAGCCACTTCACGGTGAAATAAACGTGGCAGAACAGTCAAATACTACGCGACTCCACTTAGACGAGGCACCTAGAGTAGTGACATTTACAGAAACAGAAAGAATGGTGGTTACTAAAGATTGGGGGGATGGAAAGAAAGGGAGTTGCTCACTGGGTACAGATTCAGTTTTGCAATATAAAAAAGTTCTGGAGATTGGGCCAGCCAGTGGTTAAGGTACCTGGATCCTACATGGCCAACAGCACAGTTCAAGTCCCGGACTCAGAAGCTTGAGAAACATGCCGAGTACATGTACATGTATGTTCAAAATCCAGAGAAGAAGGAAAAATGGAGAAGGGATTGCAGTGTGACCATTCCCGTGGGGAGTGTTTTCTCACTTTCCTTCTCTCTCTGTCTCTCTCTGGTGAGTACACCTGCCCTCTAGCAAATTAAAACAAACATGTGGCCAGCAGGTGGCATGAAGGTTAAGGATCCCACATGGCCAACTGCATGGTTCTAATCTTGGACCGACGGCTTGAACATCACGTTGGGTACATGTGTGTGCATGCCCCAAGTCCCGAGAGGAGATTGGAGGAGAAGGGATTATGGCGTGCCCATACCCACTAGGGGATGTTTTTCTTACTACCCCATCCCTTTCTCTGTCCCCCTCTGGTGAGCGCACGCACCCTGTAGTAAACAAAAACAAACAAACAAAAACAGAAAAGCAGTTCTGGAATCAGCACCGTGTGAGCATAGCTGATACACGCAGACCACTCTTCGAGGTTAACGTGGTACGCCGTATGGTCTGTGTTTTTATCACCGCCAGACGATGCACCCACACGCCGCTTTCATACAGATTTGGCTGAGAACTATTGAAGAGGATTTTTATAACTTAGCTTTGGAAGCAATTTGGGTACAAGTAAAGTCTTTGATTTGCTGCCGGCCTTGATTCCTCTACAAATACACATTCTTGGGAATTTCGGGGATTCTTCCAAACGGAGAAAATGTGACCTACAAATTGTTTTCATGAGCAGTGACGCATTTCGAAATACTAAATTTAAAAATGGATGAAGCTGACATAATGTTATATTTAGAAGACATACAAGTAAACATTTCCTATTTTTTTAATTTCACATTTCTAAAAATTGGCCGGAGGGTATAAGTGCTTGCCAGAAAGAAACAGAGAGACAGAGAGGAAAAGCGAGAAGGGAATGATCGTGCTGCAACCCCTTCTCCTCCGTCTTGCCCTCCTTTGGGGAGTTTGAGCACACACACGCAGCCAGCATGTTTTCCACGCTGCCCGATCCAGGACTCGGAGTGCAAGGCCGGCCGTGTGACGTCAGCCACCGTAATCACCAGGCCACAGGCTGGCCCAGTTTTGCAGTTTCAATATTTTAGAACCAGCACATTTCTCTCTACCAAATCTCAAGGACTTTTTTTTTTTTTTTTAAGTTTATCCATTTCTTCCATGAAAGAGAAAGACAGAGACAGAGACAGCACTCCCAACCGAGTCTTGACACCAGGATCAGCCCCCCGCTGTCAGTTGGATCACGGGTGCACTCAGGTCCTGCCGGCTCAGGGTAGTCTCTGGACACGAGCTGGCAGCCCTCCCACGTGGGTCAGCCTCACGGAGTGTTGCCCTTTACTGCCCTGCCGTCTTGCCCCCCCTTAAAGCTTTTCATGAGGGGTCTCTGAGGAAGCTGCCCAGAGGGTGATTTCTCACTTCCCCTCTCTGTCTCACTCTCTCTCTCTCTCTCTGTCTCCCTTTGGTGAGCACATGCATCCTATGGCAAAAACTAAAAACACACACAGAAAAAACAGACACCAGCAATGAAGCCTGGGAGCCGCACGGCTGAGTTCAAATCCTGGCTCGACCATGGCAATAGAATATGCTGTGTGACGGTGGGCTAGGCGCTCAGCCTTTCTGAACCTCCTTTCTAACCCGTAGAGAAGGACCGTGTGGGGCTGGCAGGTGGCATGGTGATTGGGGTGCTGGACTCCCACATGGCCAACCACAGTTTGAGTCTTGGACCTGGCAGCTGGCTTTCTCACTTTCTTTTTCCCCTCTCTCTCTTTGGTAAAATTAAAACATAAATAATAATAACAAATAAAATAAAATTAATAAAGAAATCTTTTCAAAAGAAAAGAAAAAGGTCAATGCTGGCTACCTCCCAGAGTGACTGTGAACAGAGCATGCTGATGAGCTGCTTGGTCCCCAGGCCTCAGATGGCATCTTCCTGTGGCAAGCACCTTGGGGACATCCTCTCGCTAGTCCTCGCAGAAGCAGGGGTGGCTCTCACCAAGCCCCTTTCCTGGCTGGGAGCCATGGACTGAGCCTCCACTCGGCACTTGCCATTCCCCAGTGCCCTGGGTCCTCAGCAGGGACACCAGAACAGAATGCTGGAGTCCCGTGGATAGAGTCCCCCCTCCTAGTGCCACCTCCTGCCTCCCTGGGAGGGCAGAGAGAAGCAGATGGAGAGCGAGCCGGAAGTCAGAAAGAGAAACCACAGAGATGGACAGGGATGCCCCCCAAATAGGAGAGGGCAAAGGGGGGGGCTTTCTGCCCCCTGTTTCTCCCCAGGGACCCCTGTGGGGGTTGGGAACAGGTTGTGGGTCCCTTTGGGCATCTCTGGCTGAGAAAGGCCTTCAGCAGAGGTCAGAGGGGGTAGAGGCGGCCACAAGGCTGGTGACAGGTGTCGCCTGAAGAGGTGCCCTGGTCCAGGACCCCAGCAGTGGGCCGAGCATGGCTTAGACACCTGAGGTTGCTTGCTCTGAGGCCTCCCCAGAACTGAAGTCCCTTAACCTCCCCAGCCTCAGTCCCTATGAGGCAAAACGACCACCCCTTTCCAGAGTGGGAAACTGAGGCATGGCAAGGCTAATGAAAACCTGGAGGCTCAAATGTCACCTGTCAGCCCAAGGATGAGAGTTCAGAGTCTTGAGTCGAGATTCCTGCCACCAACTCTGGGAGCAACCAGCAGTACACTCTGACTGAGATTGGAGCTCTCTCAGTGGGCTTCCTGGAAGAGGTAGCACCCAAGGCTGGACTTGAAATTCTGGGGTCAGAAAATGGAACGAAGGGGCCGGGCATGGCTCTGAGGGCATCCCCTTAGCAGAGACCGCCCAGGGCTGGGGGAGACAGTGTGATTGAGGAGCCCCTGGCCTCTGGGACCCAGTGCAGGACTGGTTCTCCTGGGCCCCAGCCAGGCTTCCCCTGGCTCCACAGGGATAAGGAGTGTGTGCGAACACAGGGACTTGGGACAGGGCCAGCTGCAGCGGGAACATAAACCTGCCATGGCTGCTGGCGCCACAGCCTCCCCACCCCCTGCCCGGATGGGGCCCTGGCTGGCCTGACAGGAGCCAGGAGCTCGGGGCGGAGGATGGAGCCGAGGCGGGGGTGTAGGAGGCAGAGGCAGCAGCTCCGGGTTCTCAGCCCGGCTCTTGCCCTTCACACCCAACAGTAGGGCTCCCTCCACTACTGCCCACTGCCCCACCCTGCTTCTACAGCTCCTGGTGCACTATGGGAAGTTGAGACCCTGGCCTCAGGTGCCCCCCCCCCCAATTCTCAGATAACTGAGGTCCCAGCAGGACCTCCCCGCAGGAACTCCACTCCCCTGCAGCAGCCTACCTCTGCCCTGCTGGGAACATTTGCATGGCTCCCCCAGTCCTCTCATGCCAGACTCCCTCAATCTTTTCCTGCCCCACCAGCTGCCCCCCACCCCACCCCTACAGGTGCTTGCTGAGCGGACACAGGCTCCTGCGGACTGCAAAGTGCACAGGTATTAAGTGCAGTTCAGGGCCACTTTGCACAGCCTGCACCTGGGCCACCATCTCCAGATACAGTTCTAGAACATTCCCAGGCCAGAGGCTTCCTCATATCCCATTCCAGTCACCACCACTCCCAGGAATTACCTCTGTCTTGACTTCATCGCCACAAATTTGTCTCACCGGTTTTTTCTTTGTTTGTTTGAGAGATGTTTGCTATAGGGCATATGCACTTGCCAGAGAGATGGAGACAGAAAGCAAGAAGTCACCCCCTGGGGGGATGGTCACACTGCAATCTGTTCTCCATTCCCCTCTCAGGACTTTGGGCATGCACACACATGCCCAGCATGAGTTTCAGGCTGCAGGGTCTGGGACTTGAACCGCAGTCTACCACATGGGCGTCCAGTGCCTTAACTACTACGCCACCTGCTGGCCCCTCACCTGCTTTTGATCGGTATGTGCATAGAGTCAGGCAGTGCGCATGCCCTGAGTGCAAGGCTTTCTGTGCTCAGTGTAGCACCAGGAGAGCTGTCCATGTGGTTGCATGTGTCAACAGCCTGTCCTTTCCTGCAGTGCCTGCTGTTAAGACACTGGTGCGCCACAGGCTGCTAGGACCACATGGGAGGCCTGGGTTTGATTCCCCATATACCCTAAAGGCTGGGCTTGGCGGTGTGCATCTGTAGTTCCAGCTAAAAGACTGAGGCAGAACAATGGCAAGTGGGAGACCCAGTCTTAAAAGAGAGAAAGATCCACTCTTTTTTTGTTGTTGTTATAGGGCACGTGTGCTTGCCAGGGACAAAGAGAGAGAGAGAAAACCCCCCCAGGGGATGGCCATACTGCAATCCCTTCTCCTCCATTCTCCTCTCGGGATTTTGGGCATGCACACACAGTCATCTGACCTGTTTTCTTAAGCTTCTTGTTCCTGGACTCCAACCACACAGTCAGGCATATGGAATCCAGCTGTCTGAACTACCAGGTCATAGTCCAGCCCAAGAAAGGTCCAGTCTTTTTTTTTTTTTTTTTAAGAATTATTTCATTGAACTTTATTTATTTTTAATTTGACCAGAGAGGGACAGAGAGACAGAGAAAGAGAGAAAGTGAGAAAGCAAGCAGCCGGGTCCGGGACTCGAACTGTGGTTGGCCATGTGGGAGTCTAGTGCCCTTAACCACTATGTCACCTGCCCCCAGAAAGGTCCATTCTTTTAAAAAAAATTTTAGAGAGAGATTTTCTCTATTGGGTATGTGTGCTTGCTGGAGAAACAGAGGGACAGAAAGCGAGAAATCACCCACCTGGGGGGATGGTCGTGCTACAATCCCTTCTTTTCTGTTCTCTTGGGATTTTGGGTACATATGCACACGTGCCCAGCATGTTTCAAGCCGCTGGGTCCAGGACTCGAACCACAGTCAATTATGTGGGAGTTTAGTGATGTAACCATCATGCCATCTGCTGGTCCCAGCCCATTCATTATTGTAGAGTAGTGTTCGGCACTGGAGGAGGCCCCACAACTTGTTTATCCATTCGCCGTTTCCCACTGGGAGCTGTTACAATAAGGCTTCTCTGGGCGTTCTTGCACATGTCTTTCAGGGGACTGAGCACTCATTTCTCTTCGAGAAATACCAAGGGGCAGAAGTGCTGGCCCTAGGGTAG
The DNA here is from genome assembly GCF_000334495.1 of Tupaia belangeri chinensis. Taxonomy (NCBI): domain Eukaryota; kingdom Metazoa; phylum Chordata; class Mammalia; order Scandentia; family Tupaiidae; genus Tupaia; species Tupaia belangeri. Next base: position 695,252 of record NW_006159974.1, on the reverse strand, counting down.
GCGTAGGAACACTGAGTTCCAAACAGGTCAGTCCTTTTGTAAAATTTTATTTACTACTGTTATTATTGTTTTTTAAATAGTTATTTAATTTAATTTATTGTTATTATTTTAAAATTTGCTACAGGGCACGTGTATTCACCTGAGACAGAAAGAGAGGGAAGGTGAGAAAGTAAGCCTCCAGGTCTTGGACTTGAACCATAGTCAGCCATGTGTGTGGGAGTCCAGTGCCTTAACTACCATGCCACCTGCTGGCCGCACAGGTCAGTTCTTATTGTCTCTCTCCAGGCATCCTGTATCTGCCCCTTTCTCCTCCCCAGGGGACCCACCAGGTCTCTCCTGCCCTCCCTCTTGCAGCCCAGTACCAGAAACTCAGGATCCTTCAGCCTTTGTGTCCCAGAGCAGGGTGGGGGACAGCCCAGCCTGTGGGTCCCAGGCCCACTCCCATGGCCGAAGGGCCCTTAGGGTTGGTCTGTGCACAGCAAGGGCTCTCTTCCCTAAGAGGACACAGGCTTCGCTTCCTGCAGGCCGAGTGCTCCTGTCACAGCACTAGAGGACTGTCTGCTTGGGGTCTGAGCCTCTCTAGTCTGACCATCCGTCCCCAGGTTCAGGGCTAAGGCCAAGCTATCCTTGCCTGGAGTGGACAACAGGGAGAGACAGTGAGAACAGCGTGGAGCCAATGTCCCTACTTAATGAGCCTGGAGGTGTAGGCTCAAGGCCCAGCCTCGCCTTGAGGCGGAGGACAGCTCTTAACTTCTTGTGACCATAGTATGGGCCAGGGTCCTTCAGGGTGCAGTGGGATTCAGAACCTGTTCTGCCATTCACCCCAGCCACTGGGCCTTAGACCCAAGGTGTGGACTGGCGACAACCAAGGCCACATTGGCCACACCCTCTGCAGACCCCGAGAGGCCACCTCCTGAATAGCACAGGCTAGAGCAGGCCCACGGGGGGGAGGTGACGGGGTCTCCCACCCCGCGGAGACAGAGTAGGCCTCCACTTCCTGGGGCCAGCAGGTGGTTAAGGGTGCTGGGTGGCGAGTCCCCTGGGGCCTGATGGCTGAGCAGACTGGCCGAATCATGGCCCTGGGGCAGGGGGTGGACAGGCTGCGTGACCAGAGGTACCATTGCCCACTCCACCCTTGGCCCTTAGCCCAGACCCAGGTTCCGCTCTTCTTTTTCCAGAACTTCACCCCCTTGAGTGGAGGTACGTGCTTGGCCTTCATTAACCTTCTGAACCTTCCAGAAACGGAGTGGAAGTGCCCTGCCCCGTCCTCCTGCTGAGGAAGCTGAGGGTGGGATTAGGGGAAGGGAAAGGTCCACCCAGGGCTGCTGCTGGGGGCCACAGATCTGGGGACCTGAAGCATGGGTGCTGTCCTGGAGGGGGCTCCCCCAGCAGACAGTGGGAGAGCTGGACATCTCTGTCTTCGGGGGGCGCCCCTCTTAGCCTCCTCCAGTAGATCTTCTGGTCTTCTTCACAAAATCCAGATGTCTTCTCCTGACTCTGCTGCTGACAACAGACACCTTGTGGCTCCCGTGGCCCTGGGGATGAAGTCCTTGGCCCCAGGCCCTTTCCTGACCAGCCCCTGCCATCTGCGTCCCACCCGCCCCTGGCCCCAGCTTTAATACCTTCTCCTAGCCTCCCATGCCCTTCCACGTTGAGTGACTTGTTCCCCCACAAACGCAAGGACTCAAGAACATCTCCTGAGGTGGGCGGGCTGTCCATCCTCGGAGCAGAGGGGAAGTGAAGGGGTCCAGGGACACAGATGGAGCCGGGGACACAGAGGTGTGGGCACAGACCGTGAATGGCTCCTGCCGCTGACACTTGTTCTTCCTCCCTTTGTGCTTCTGCCTGGCCCCTTTCCCTGGGCCCCAACCTGGCACAGAAGCCAGCTTTCTGATTGTATCCTGTGTTTATTGGAAAACAGTGGTGCCCGTTCATGGGCAGGAAGTGAGGCGGGTTCCCATGGCTCAGAGTTAAAATTAGAGGCAAGATGGGGCTGACAGGTGGAGAGGTGGTCGAAGCGCTGGACTCTTACTTGGCCCACTGCGGTTCAAGTCCTGGACCTGGCAGCTTACTTTCTCACTTCTGCCCCCCTCTCTGTCTCTCTGTCTCTCTGTCTCTCTGCCTCTGTCTGGTCTAATTAAAAAATAACAATAGTATGGAGGCAGCAAGTGGCCCAGTGGTTGAGGTGCTGGACTCTGGCATAGCCGACCATGGTTCAAGTTCCAGACCTGGTGGCTTACTTTCTCACTTTCCCTGATGCCACAGGATCGGCACAAAGCAGCCTGAGCCGCTGTCAGTCTGTCCTTTTCCTTCTCCGTCCTGTACATGCCCAGGAGGCCCCTCCACAGACCACTCCACTCAGACCCCCTGCCCTCTCGCTTCTGGCTGGGTGTGGCCAGTGGCAGCACTAGCACATGGTCTGGGGGGGCAGCACAAAGGCTGGGTGTGCCCGCCACGGCCTCATCTCGGTGCCCCTGTTTTTGCTGTTCTCTCTCTCTCTGGTCAAATTAAATAATAATAATAACAAATAAAATAATTTAAATAATTCTCAAAAAATAAAGAAAATTAAATAATTCTTAAAAGAAATTAGAAGCAAGGGAACCAGCAGTTAGCGTAATGGCTATGTCGCTGGATTCCCACATAGTCGACCGCGGTTCGCATCCCGGACCTGGTGGCTTAGAACTCACGCCAGGCGCATGTGCGTGCGTGCCCAAGATCCCGAGAGGAGAATGGAGGAGAAGGGATTGCGGCATGACCATCCCCCCTGGGGGGCGATTTCTCACTTTCTGTCTCTATGTCTCTCTCTGTCTGGAGAGTGCAAGCACCCTATAGTGAAAACCTCTCCAAAGGAAAAAAAAAAAAGAAATTAGAAGCAAGAGAGAGAGGAATACAAGAGATGGAGACACAGAGACAGATGGACAGACAGGAAACCAGAGGAAAGAAAGAGATGAGAGACGCAGCAGCTCCTGCATGTTTCAGGCTGGCAACAGGGGACATGTGACATGATGGAGTCATTTCATGGCTCACAATCCTGTCCCTGTCTGCTTTCCCAGGCTTATCCCCCTGAGAACTGGAGTGTTGAACAGACCAGTGTGGTCAGCCCTCCATGGCCAGCGGGAGGGAGCCGGTGTCACCCACTAGCCCTGGTGGCCCCTGGAATGCCCCTCATGCCCTTTACCCATCCTTCAAGGCCACACGTCCTGTGCCCTCCAGGCAGCCCCAGGTGGGAAGGGTCGCTGGCGGAGTGTGCCTCTGTCCTGAGGGCCCCCTTCTATCTGTGCGGATCTAGCTCCCCTGCAGTGGGCTGGCCTTGAGGGCAGGACTGAGTGTCTCCTTGCCCCCAGGGCTGGCTGAAGTCAGTGCCTGAGTGTGGACTGAGTGGGTGAATGGGGAGGGACAGAGTGACGAGACGTCTTCTCCAGGAAGAGAGCTGAGGTCTTGCCTTGGGTGGGGTGAGCAGGGTGCCAGGACTCAGGTCTTCACAGTGATTCTCCCAGGGTCCTGGTTCTTCTGGGGGTGGGTTCCCCAAACTGGCCCTGCAGCTGGAGCTCCCTCTCTGCCCCATAAGAAAAATGGGCAGTGGCTTTTTTTTTTTTTTTTTAAGAGAGATTTTTGCTTTATGTTGTGTGTGCTTATCAGAGAGACAGAGATGATAGAAAACAAGAAATTACCTCCCAGCGGGAATGGCCATGCCACAATCCCTTCCTCTCCATCTTCCTTTCAGGATTTTGGGCATGCGTGCACATGGGCCTGGTGTGAGATTCAAGTCACTGGGTCTAGGACTTGAATTGCTACATGGGAGTCAGTTACATGGGAGTCCAGAGCCTTAACCACGATGCCACCTGCTGACCCCTGGCAGTGGTTTTAGGATGCCTTAGCATTCAGCCAGTCCTGGACCCCGGGCTCCAGAAGAGCCCAGAGTAGCCAGCCCCACCTCAGAATAGGTTGGGGACAATCGCGTCCACACCATGCTAGGCTCTCCAGCAGCCCTTGGGGTGGGTGAGTCCTGGCTCAGTACTGGGCAGCCCCAAAGAGGTGGCTCAGGCCTTTGTGGCCAGCCATGGCTATCGTAGAAGGTGGTGCAAGTGGCCAGTGGGAGCCCGTGGTCAGGGAGAGAGGTCGAACTGGGTCTGTCCAGCCTGAGAGCCAGAGGACCAAGGGGCCCAGGGAAGGTGCAGGGCTGGGGCAGTGACACCAGCTCCCTCCCACTGACCATGGAGGGGCGGCCACACCAGTCTGTTCACATGAGGGGCATATGGGCACACGGGGCTTCTGGGATAGCAGGCCAGAGGCAGGCAGGGGGCCAAGGCCATGTGGGGACAGCTGACAGGAGACCAGGGACAAAACATATGGGAGCTGGCTAAGGCTGTGGGGGATGAACGCCCAGACGGGAGTGCCGATGAAGAGGGGCTGGTGTCCCCTCACGGGCTGGCCCTGTGAGCAACTGGCAGTGCCAATGGTAGGAGGACAGGTGGAAGGGAGGCAGGCTTGGCTGCATGGGGCATTTACTCCAGACGGGGCCGAGGAGCAAGGAGGAACCCTGTGCTCTCAGCCTGCCAGTCCTGAAGCGTTCAGGTAGGTTCCACCCAGGAGGACTTCAGGGAAGTGGAGTCTTCAAGAAAGAGGCAGGAAGGTGGTAAAGGGGACCTCCTCCAGCTGGCAAAACCGCCCTGTCCTTGTCAGCTTCTGCAGAGTCCCCTCTGCCTGGCAGGCAGTCCTCCCTCTGGGACAGGGCCGAGTGGCCATCTGTCTGCCCTTCTCTCCAGGCCTAGGAGGGTGGGGAGGGTCTGATGCCGCAGGACCGGCACAAAGCAGCCTGAGCAGCTGTCAGTCTGTCCTTGTCCATCTCTGTCCTGTACATGCCCAGGAGGCCCCCCACAGACCACTCCACTCAGACCCCTGCCCTCTCGCTTCTGGGTGTGGCCAGTGGCAGCACCAGCATGTGGTCTGGGGGCAGTGCAGAGGCTGGGTGTGCCCCCCACGGCCTGATCTCAGTGCCCCTGTTCCTGCTGGCAGCCCCATGCCCACAGGTACCGTCCACTGGTCCTGGAAACACCAGCCCCCCTCTCGTCAGCCCTCAGGTCTAGGAGGGGCCGCATCAGCGCCGGTCCTGGGGCCCCCTCTGTAAACACGCGCGGCTGCCCTGTGAGTCAATGTGCCATCTGTTTCCTGCCAGGCCCGATCCACATAGGACGCGGTCAAGGTCTGTGGGTGCAGGGCCTTCGAGGGCACTCAGTTCAACCTTCCCTTTTTACTGAGGCCCAGAGAGGTTAAGTGACCCATCCAGGGTCACCCAGCCTCAGGGCCAAGGCTCATTGCTGTCCTGAAAGGCCAGGAGAGGCTGAGGCTGTGGGGCGGGAAGCTGTCTGTGTCCCTCCCTGCCTCTCCCAGCCCGCTGCCCTGGTCACTGGCGCATTTCCTCCACAGCAGGAGTGGATGTGTCTGCTCCGGCTAATAAACCAATTAGGGCTATTTGCACCCCTGGGCGAGCACCTGGGAACCCAGCCAGCACCTCCTCCCCACCTCCTGCCCCAGGGGCGAGGCCCCTACACCATGCACAGGGCGTCTCCCACCTCCTTTCTGTCCCTCACCACCTCCCTCTGCTCCAGCTGCTTCCAACTGCCCATAGCAACACGCATGGCTCCTGCCCACACCCTCCCGACGACACCTGGCCCAGGTGGCATGCACCTGCTTTCTCCAAAGCCACACCTTTGGAAGCCTCCAGGAGCCTGTCCCTCTGACACCTGTGTTCCGTCCTTCCCTTGAATGTAGTGGCATCACCGCCCTCCCTGGCAGTGGCGGGGGCCAGAAGCCTGTCTCAGCCACCTCCAGCCCTTAGGGCCCGGCATGGTGCCAGCTGATGACAAATGCTGGGTGCCCGCCTCAGGCTTGGGGCTGAAGTCCGTCCTGGCTGAGTCCACGCTCCCCTTAGGAGCTGCAGCTTTTCATGCGCTTACTGCCCACGGGGGGGGGTGCCAGAAGCGAGGGAGGGGTGGGAGGGAGATTGAGAAGCTGAGCCCCTTGCGCACCCCGTACTCCGGGGAGGAGACGAGGAAAGGGAGGCCAGCAGCTCTGGGGCTCTCCAGCCAGGAGGCGGCCAACTGGGGAGAGGGGCCCGGGAGGGTGCTCCGGTGGTGCTGTGGCTTCACTGTGTCCCCCCAGCTCGTGTGCCGAGCCCCTGCAACAGAATGAAAAGAATCCAAGTATGCTACAGAAAGTTGGGACTCGGGGAGATTCAGATTAAGGTCACCAGGGCAGGGTCCCATGATTGACTCCTGCTGGGTTCATAAGGAGAGGGACACAGGGACACAAACTGAGCTGCTCTGCGGTCCCCCCAGAGGCAGCCCCTGGACTTGGGGCTCCAGTGAGCGGAATAACCCCCACTCTCTTAGGTCGCCCAGTTTTAGGTACCTGTGTTAGCAGCAGAATGAACTAGAGCAGGTGGACGGACAGCAAGGCCCGACTTGCAGCCCTGTGGCCTGGGGACAAGGAGGCCCTGGGCGGGACTAGGCGAGCACCGCTCAGGGGTCCGGTCCTCATAGCTGATAGGGCCTTGCCTCCCTGTGACCCAGGGAACGGCGTTACCATTCTCGTTTGCCAGAGAGGAAAGTCAAGGCTTGAAGAGAGGCTGGGCTAGGACCCTGGGTCTCACCCCATGACCTAAATTCTGCGAGAACCTCCCGGGGGAGCCAGGTCAGGGGTGCAGGCGGCATGCCCTGGCTATGGTCAGACAGGCAGGAGGTGTAGGGGACATTTCTTCCTTCCTTTTTTTTTTTTTTTTAAGAATTTTAATTTAATTTTACTTATTATTATTTTTTAATTTGCTATAGGGCACATGTGCTCACTAGAGACAGAGAGGGACAGTGAGAAAGCAAGCCACCAGGTCCAAGATTCAAGCCGCAGTCAGCCATGTGGGAGTCCAGCGCCTTAACCACCTGCCAGCTCCAGGGGACATTTATTTCTGACGGGGACCGTCCCACACACCCTCATATAGCAGCCGTCTCTCTCAGGACTCCCAAAGCTTCAGGATGGTCCAGCCCAGACTCTGCAGCCCAGGCCAGGAAGGCGAGCCAGGGCAGACAGGGCCCCTGGAGCCCCTCAGGAGCGCCCCTCTGCTGGAGGGCTGATCGTGTGGTGGGTGGTGTACGTCCTCACACTCGCTGGCTCCCCCGGGCCCGAGATGGAGGTGCTCCTGCAGCTGTCGAAGCTCGGGTGGGGGAAGAAGGAGCGATGGTGAGCAGCAGGCCTGAAGGAGGCTCCGCTGGCCAGGAAGTCAGCCGAGGCCAGCTAGTCCCCTGAACCTCACAAAGCCAGGGCCTCCCTCCCTGTCCTTGTCATCGCCCAGCTCCCACGCTCCCCCCCTGCACTCCTTGCACCCCAGGATCCCTCTCAGACACTGTCAGTCTGTAAGCTCTGGTCAAAGTCCACCACTGGCTCCCAGGGGCCTGCAGGCTACAGCCCAGTTCCTCTGCTGGCCTGGCTGCCCGCCACCAGCCTGCCCCAGAAGTGGCCACACCACCCACCTTCCTGCCAATTCCTTGCCACCTTCCTGCCAATTCCTTGCCAGTCCCTCTCTCCCACATCCCCAAGCCCCATCAGGGTTCCCATTCCCTCTAGGAATTCTTGTGGACACTCTGTACCAGGTCCCAGGGCCTGAGTTCCGTGAGAAGTTTAGAGACGAGGCTGAGAGCATGGCCAGAAGGCAATTCGCTCCACCCGGGGTGCTGTGGCCCTCCCTACTTGCAATTCCAGATATAGCCACCAGGGGGCGAGCACCTGGAGCTACTGAAGGAGGGGCTGAGCGCTGCGCCCCCAACCCAGCTTGCTGGCTTCCCAGCAGGAAGATGGGTGACTGGGTCAGAGCCCAGCAGTTCTGGAACCTTGGGGATTCCTCAACATGTGGTTGCCCCTGTTTGGGCTTTGTGGAAAACCACTCCAGCAGGGGCAGCAAGGGGAAACTGGGCCAGAAGGCCTGGGCCCAGGGCTGCAGCTGAAGGCGCTGGGGAGGAAGACTGGGACCCCACCCTTCCCAGGGGCGGGGCAGTCTCCACCCTGTCCACTTACCAGGTGTAGATGAGCACAGACAGGAGGGAAACCAGGAGGACGGCCAGCAGGACCGACAGGATGGCAATGATGACCACAGTGCCTGCACTCTGGGGCCCAGGGGCAGCACGGAGAGCCTGGGCTGGGGTGGGGGTGGGGCACGCAGGCAGGCAGGGGA